>NW_024581093.1:9505125-9882487 GCF_017639235.1 Corvus kubaryi | reverse complement strand
GGCGGGCGAGGACGCGGCCGGGGCCGAGCCGGGTCCCGCGGGGGGCGCGGCCGCCGCCCCGTCCCCGCCGGGCGAGGACGGCGAGACCCGGCAGCGCTACGAAGAGCTCTGCAGGAGCCTCAACATGGACGAGCGCGCCCGCGCCGAGGCCTGGCTGAGCTACCAGAGCATGAGGCGCAACTACACCCTGGAGGTGAGGGAGGGGCGACGGGGCCCCGGCCGGCCCGGGGGGGAGGCTGGCGGGAGGTGGGGGGTGAAGTGCGGAGGGAAGGAACGGCCCTGGAGGCGCGGCGGCCTCTCCCTCGCACCGCCCGGGCGGCCGGGAATAAACATCGCAATTTGGAGTCATAGCGGCGGAAAGGTGTTAAAAATGGAAGTGCCCCCGTCGCTGTGGTCCTTCCGCTCCCAGCAGTTCGGCCGAGGAGCGGCACGGTGGCCTCGGCCAGCGCCGCTCCGCAGCAGCGCAGGTGTGATCGCATTTATCAGTTATTTATTGGGGGCTTGTATGGCCGCGGCACGGCCCGGGCTGGGGGTAAAGGGTACAAGGTAAAGGGTACAAGGTAAAGGGTTGGTCACGTCGTTCTTGAAAACAGGAACACGCGGTGACGCGCCGGGGAGCTTTGGAGGCGCCTTTTATCGGTGCCTTCCTATAGTAAAGGTGGCGCTTGTGATAATCCTCGGGAGTTCTCCGGTCTCCCCAGCGCTGCCCTCCCCGTGACCGGGCGGCTCTCGGGCAGGGCTCGGTCCTGCAGCGCTGGAGCCGCCCGTGCGGGAAGGAGGAGTCCCGCTCCGACAGCGCCTGTGTCACATCGCAAACGGGCTGCGATGCTCGGCAAGGAGCCTTGACTTGCCCCCGAAGGTGTGCGCTCACCCGGCCCCGTGGCATCACGTAGCCTGACAAAACTACAGCATCGAATTCAGTTTGGCCCCTTGTTTAACCCGTCCTTTTCCCACTGAAGTGTTGCTGTTTGATCAAAGAGGGAGACTAAAACTTCAAGTGCTCATTAGAATTAATTTCTGTCTTTAGGTGCCAGACTGAATAATTGTTCTGCTGTGTAATACAGAGCAAAATGGAAGCTATGTTTTTCTTTTCCTACTGTCTGTTGAGGGCAGAGGAATGTTTTGGTGGCAAGGAACTGTAGCCTTTTTTTTTCCTTTTTTGTTTTGGTTTGGTTTGGTTTTTTTTTTTTTGTTTTGTTTTGTTTTGTTTTTAGTCAAAACAGTGCAAAATCTGTAGGAGAAGAACACTAAAAATATATTGCTATACTTTGAGTCAAGTGTGACATTTATAACGGTAACTAGTAATTTTGGCTTTGATGCAGTTCAGTATTAGGTGTCTATTTAGTACCTGTTTTGTTGCAGTTAAAAACCCAAAAGACAACAGAACTTTGAAACAGCAAATCAAGTTTGTCACTGGTTGAACTTCATCTTTTCGGGACACAGTTCTTTTCCCTGATGCTGGGGTAGCTAAGAAGCATGTTTTTCTTTTCAGTGAAGTTTTCAGATGCCTGATGTTTTGATTCACAGGGAAATGACATGCATTGGCTGGCTTGTGCCTTGTACGTGGCTTGCAGGAAAGCAATTCCAACTGTGAGCAGAGGAACAGCGGAAGGAAATTACGTATCCTTAATCAGAATCCTGCGCTGTTCAGACCAAAGGTAACTTTTCTTGCTGACTTTCCAAAGACTTACAGGACCTCAAAGAGTGCTTATCACCTTGTGAAATTGGAAATAGAGAATAAAAGCTAAGTGTGTTTCTTGTTCTCTGCTTTTAAAGATAGACTTTTTATCACTGAAATGTTTGTATTATAGCTCACTGCCACAGGAGTAGGGCAGCTCCTTTGGCTCAGTACTGTGTTCGTAAAAACACTGGTTTTCAAAGTAAGATACTGACTTCCTTCACTCAAAGGAGAAAGAAGCCAGTCACTGAAGAACAGTCAATTTTTGGGGTGTGTGAAGTGTGAACTTCTGACATGAGAAACCATTTTTAGTTCACTGTGAAAATACTCATATGATTTATCTCCATTTTTACATAAGAAAACTTCACTCTTCACATGTTCTTGCTAAAGTCACTAAATGAGGTCAGAATCTGATTAACAAATTTGCATCAAATGTTTATGTCCATAAAGTAATAAAGAAAAGCTTCTGAAACATTTTACTTCATTTATTAGCAATCTCATTGTTTCCTAAAAGTTCTGTAGGTTGGCACAAAAAGAAGAAAGAATGTTCTTACATACTTTTTCTCCCATTTCCTCTACTGTTGAAGCATTGCTGTTGATTTAAACAATGCAGAAGTGTTCCTGTATAAACTTTTGTTTTCCAAATCAGAAATTCAGGGAATTGAATGTTCATAAATTGTTTCTGTGATCTGGGCTAGCAAAGACTAATAACAATGAAAAAGAAGATGTAGATAAAGAAGCCGAAAAGGAATTAAAGACAAGTTTGCAAAGTGCAATTTACTAAAACTTAAGAGGTTTTTCATACTTTGTAGAATATTCTTAGCATTGTAGGTCTTACAGGTTGTTTTATTTAAGTTAATAAATTATTCTGAAAAATAAGGCAAGTTGATTTCAGAGTAATCTGACTGTTGGAGTTGATTTTGTCTTTGTGAGGAAATGCCAGACTTGTGAGTACATAGTTAACATGGTTATCAGCTGAGGATCTAAAAATATTTCACGAGCTGTCTGAGCTCATCCATGTTTATGGGTGAAGGACTGGCTCTGAGTTCGTTGTCATGTTTGCAGTGCCACCATTTCCTCAGTAGTTTGGGAAGTAGAAATTGCACTTTTGTTGAAAATCTATAGTTTATTTCTGCAGGAAAAACAAACGGCCTTTCTGATCTAACTTGTTGGGTATTTCCAGCTTGATCGAGTTTTTTAACAAGATGAAGAAGTGGGAAGACATGGCAAATTTACCATCCCAGTTCAGAGAGCGAACTGAGAGATTAGAGAGAAACTTTACTGTTTCTGCAGTCATTTTTAAGAAGTATGAGCCCATTTTTCAGGACGTTTTCAGGTATCCTCAAGAAGATCAACCTCGTCAACAGAGAGGAAGAAAACAGAGGTGTGTTTCTGTTATTTCCAGACTAATTTTAGAGCGTTACTTTAGTGAAAATATAATGAACTTGCTTGGTTGTTTTAGTAGTAATTTGACTGTATTTTCATAGTTGTTTATTGTATCAGAGTTGGTTTGTCCTTACCTGTGGTAAATTTTTAATCTCTTTTTTGGTTTCAGATCTGACAGGGGGCAGGAAATCCCGAAGCTGCTGAGTTTCTAATTATTTAGGGGTAGGGGAGAGGGGAGAGATTTCAATCAGCCTGTAGACAAGGGAAGCACTAGTATTGCAAAGTTTAGTCAGTTTCACTGCCCAGTAACTCCCATGGATTTCTTCATCGATGCAGATCTTGTGGATATTTTACTTCATAGTGGAAGCTTTGTTTCTTTCTTACTCTGTGTGTTAGGAGTGCTGTGGAATTGAACTTGCAGGCTGAGGCTGGGGTTCTGATTGTACCTACACTAAACCTGTGTGCATCTTTCTGTATTAGCTTTAGGCAGGGTTTTGTGGGAAGGGTGTAAGATTTTGGCCACACTGTAGTAAAGCTTGGTTTTCTCTTTGAGTTATTGACTGTTGTATGATGTTTTGTCAGTTTTGTTTCATCGAGCTTATTGTCTTCTTGCTGTGTTTTCCTCCAAAAGACGACAACCATGTACTGTGACGGAAGTTTTCCAGTTTTGTTGGGTGCTGTTTGTTCATGCAAAAGGTAAGAGATCTGAAACAGATGAAATACAGCAGACATGGGTTTATTAGTCATTATTTTATATCAGTCCTTAAAACACCAAATAGGTGCAGTGTACATATAACCTTTATTGTAAGAGCAGACTTAAAGCTTATAAGAACAGTAGAGAATTTCAGATGTTTTTCTTGATAATGACTGTTGAGAGAAAAAAGAAGGATAAAAAGGATTAAATCCTCATTTTAGGCTTCAGTTGTTCAGTCATAGCACATATAGTCTAAAATCTTTCCTCATCAAATCTGTGTCTTGAAGAGTTCCCACATTCCTAGGCCTTGTTTCAAGTCCTGCTTTGATGAGTGTTCACTGTGAGTGATACATAAATAAGGTAGTGCTTTGGGGAAGGTAAAGACAGGATTGATATTCCACATGGAAAGAGCATCATTGTAGGTTCAAATCCACTGATAATGTCCAGTAACTTGATTTTTTTCATAATATAACATCTATTAGGGGAAAACCAATATTTTAATGTCTTCAAGGAGAGGGATAAAAGGAATTCTGTTTTGGTTTGGGGGTGTGTGGTGGGATGTGTTTTTTCAAATTTAGAAGTGAATCAGTGTTAAGATTCCTACAAGTGTGCTTTGATTCCCTTAACTGGATGATTTTGAGGCTAGGACAGAGTAGGCTGTGGCAATATAGAATGGCCTGGCACTGATTTTGTTCAGCACAGAACTTTTTTTACAAAGCCTTTCTTTCTACACTGTGCCACACTGCAGAGGGATCCTGGCAGCAGTACTGAACCCTCAGCACCACATCCCTGTACGAAGGTCAGGAAGGGTGTGCTGCTGGGCACAAGTGCTGCACTGAGCACTCTGTCCTGTGAAGAAGATGCCTTTTTGTAAGGCTGCAGATTTCACCTTATTGCACAAGAGAAATCTTTCCTAGACAAGTGTGGTGCTTTCAGCCCTGAAACACAGCGTGATTTCATCCACTGAGCCCAGAGGAGACTTAGTACTGTACTTATTTCCAGTCAGTCAGGACTTCACTTCCTTAGCGTAGGCAGGCAGCTGAGAGAATAAGTAGGTCAGTCTGAAAAATCACAGATTTTTCTTTTCCTTTCTGTAAAGTCCTTATTTCTGTGGGAAGGCTGGATGGTTGACAAGGTGCAGAGGGACTTCATGGTTCTTCCTGTTGCTAAATGATTGATTAATATGTTTGAGTAACTGCATCATTGATTGACTACATCTTAATTAGCAAGCAGTTTCAGACATGCTAACTAACCTTATGGAGAATACCTTGTTGATAATGCATCCAACTGAATTTTAAAAGAAAAATAATTACAGTACACAGAAGCTGTAAAGTTACTAGGTGATTATTAAAGTGTGGCAGCACAAAAATGGAAACTGAATGTTGACTATTAAGGCATTAGGTGTTGGTGTGAGGTTTTGTTGTGTGTGTTTTGGGGGTGAGCAGTAAATCCTTATTACAGCAACCACACATCAGTGGCAGGCCCAGGCTTGTCTGTTCCTGCAGCCCATTGCCTTCAGTTCACGCACTGCACACGGAGGGAGCCCCTTGCTTAGTGGGACTGTGCTTCTGGCATACTGTTTGTAAGGATCTTTAAACTCTTCTATTTCTTTGTTTAAAATCAATGGGGGAAAAAAATCTCTGCTGCACTGAGATAACATGTTTTTTATTATTTGATACGAGGTTGTGAAAGTGAGCATTGTTTGAAATGTCAGCAACAAAAAATTATTATGGAACTACTGGTACTGTGCAATTATATTTATTTTTGACTATGCTGACAGTAATGACTGCCATGGTAGTTGTCGTGGTTGTGAAGTTGAACCTATGTTATGACAGTTACTTTGAGAATTTTATTGATTTAAGTTTTTCTAATAGTATTTAGGACTTTCATTGTTTTGCTGTGAACTTTTAATGATTTGGAAATAACTGATAAGTGGGTAAAGTTAATTAAAATTTCATCTAGGGTTCATTATTTTCAATAGTTTAAATTCTCTGCATTGAAGTTATTTTTCTTCTAACAAACACAGAACCAGAAAATAACATAAATTTGAACAAACTAGTGTGTTACTGATAGAACACATCAAAATGAATATACGATTACAGAATTTTTCTCAATTATGCTGTTATTTTTCTAAGTGAGTTTATTACTATATGATAGATTTCTTCAAGAATTTAAATCTGTTCTTCAGAGTGGGTTCAGCTAAGTGATTTGGAGCTTCCCTGAGGAAAAAGGGGAGAGGGAAAGAGTGGAAGAGTTATTAGTATTTAAGGAGTAATAGAAACATCATGCTGTGCATAAAAAATAATGGAATTGTGATTTATGATATTAATTAATTGTATAGTTTATTTTACAAAACTGTTTTTAGCTATGGCCACTCCTCTAGAGGAATATCATAAACATAAATGAGTTCAATAAAGAGTAATGACTCTGAATGTGATCTTTGTGGAAGGTAATAAAAGAGTGAAGAGGTTACAAGGACTCTTTCCTGCAGGAAGATAATAAACAAAAAATACTTAATAAACCAGATCAGAGATAGGCACATTTTAGCTCTTCTGTAAAGCACAAGAGAAATAAAGTTACATTTATTACTATTTATAATGACCGTGCCCCCAGCAAAATTTTTGTAAGAAAACAGATTGTTAAAAAAAAAAAATCAGACTTTGAGTTAAATAGAGATTTGTTCTGGAGAGTGAGGGGCAGGGGCTGAAGGAGGGAGCAGTTTCTAGGCCATCTGAAAACCTGGGTCTAGCCTTGCCAAGGTTAAAGTTCTTTGCAACTTCTTACAGCAATGCAAAGTCAAGGAAAAGGGGAAAAGTTGAGTCTCAGAACACCTCCTACCCCTCCTTGGCCTTCAGAGCAGGATTTGCTTTGGGCAGGTGCAGTGGGAATCCAGTGAAGGACGTGACTCTGCCAGGCAGTGGGGCTGGTGCTGCCAGAGTTAGGGAAGCACATTTTTCTTCCTTGAGGCAGTTTGCGCTGCTTTGAGTTATTTAAGCACTGGTTAATGAGATTACTGTGAATGAGGGAGCAGCAACAGCATATTTGTCAACATTTTGGTATTGTTTGACTTCAAAACAGCACAATATATTTGAATTCCTTCACAGTTATTGTTTCTGAAAAAATATTTTACTTTTGTATTTGTTTTATGTTGCTGAATGTGAGTCTGCTTTACTGCCTGTGTTGCTATCCAGATATTTATAGTCAGCAAAGTCTGTGTTTCCAAGATTCCATTATTCATTGTAATACAAACATCAACAGTGTTTTGGTTAAAAAATGTTCAATTCCATGCCATTTTTTTGTCTTACGTCTTTCTAATATTGCAGGAAATTTTCCTATGATCAGTGATGACTTGGTCAATTCCTACCATCTCTTGTTATGTGCTTTGGATCTCGTGTATGGAAATGCTCTGCAGTGTCCTAACCGTAAAGAACTCCTGAATCCTAATTTTCAGGGTATGTTGAAAAAAAAAGTTGATTTGAAATACATGAGAATTAATGTTTTCTGTTTCTGGCTATGCAATTCTAATTCCATTAATGTAATAATAACAGACTAGTGAATTTTGTCAATAATACATTAAGTCAAGAATTTGATGTACTGTGGAAATACCCTTGAAGGAAGCTTGATAGTAATAATTTGAGTTAATGAGGGTTTAATATCAGTGAAAAAGTGCATAGTGACGCAGCCATCACTGGACACAGTAAGACTGGAATGTTCCCGTGATGCAGCAGTTTGGAAAGGCCCGGGGCTCAAACGGGAGATTTGTTTCTCTCTCATTTCTGGATTGCTGCTGTTCTCTTTCTGAAGAGAATGGAGGTATAGGTTGACTTGATAACCACAAATGCAAATGAATGGTGAGAAGTTGCCACTGAGTTTCTGATGTAACTCTTCCCAGACTTGCATTTCATTTTCAGTGCTGTACAGTATTGGCCTGTACTTGCAGCGCTTTGGATGTGACCTGGGACCATTATCTCAAATAAATATTGTAGTTCACAAGTGTTTGATTTTTTTCCCTATTGGAATTGATATATTTAATTTTTATCACTTAGTCACTAATGTTCTTAAATCTCTAACTTAAAATTTGCTTTCGATAACATTACCCAGTTGAGTGGGCATTATGTAATTAGTAGTTCTTTCAAAGGAACTAGTTAGTTTACTGTTTTAATTTCATACTAGCTTGACTACACAGCTTAGAATCTAAGTTTAATAAGAAAACAGGATATGGATTTGCAAAATTATATCATACAATATTCTTAATTGTAGGTCTACCTGAAGACTTCCATAGTAAGGATTATAAAGTATCATCTGATCCTCCCTGCATCATTGAAAAACTGTGTTCTTTACATTATGGATTAGTTTTAGAAGCAAAAGGTATAAAGGAACATTTTTGGAAGCCATATATTCGGAAGCTTTTTGACAAAAAGGTTCGTCAGTAAATTTGTAATGTAGAAAAATCTCTCCTTACTTGTTAGCTTCAAAACGTTTCTAAGAAATGAAGTGCCCATCGTTTGTTCTTAAATGTCTTACAGCTCTTAAAAGGAAAAGATGAAAATCTGACTGGGTTTCTAGATCCTGGGAACTTTGGAGATAGCGTGTAAGTCACTGTGGTGTGCTTTGTGTGAGTGTCCCTCTGTAACCCAGCTGCCCTTGTTACCTTATCTGAGCACTGGTAGCTGCCTCGTGTGTTTAGTAATGGCCATCCACCACTGCCTTCCAGTTCCTGTGAGTGCTGTGGGCTGAGGCCTGCTTGAAAGAGGAGTGATGTTTCAGGATGGTGGTATCTGATGTCTGCTTTTACTCTTGTGTTTCTCTTTCCAGGATTTTTTTTTTTTGTATGTAACTCAAAGGGTTATTGTGAAAATGCTGTGGGAGCACGTTGAGTAGGAAGTGGGAGGGAAAGAATTGGGTGTGGTGGTGTTTAGAGATGTTCATGGGTGTGAATTACTTTCTTTTAATGATACAAAAATGGTTCAGTGTAGTTTATGATACGATGCTGTGTAAATTTTGAGGAGTTTCCACAAAGTAGGAGTTCTCAGTATTTTATTGCATTTTTCCTGCAGCTGGATAAATGGCAGGGCATCAGATATGTAGGGAGAATAATGTCCTTGCCGCTGTTATGTTTAAGGTGCTGTAGATCTTAAAGGAGCTTCAGTGCTTCAGTGAGGGTCAAAAGAAATCTGAAGTAGACCTCCCCCAGGCCAGAACTGTGTTTGTTGTGTGAGCAGGTGAACAAAGCAGTCTAAATAAAGGGGGTTTGTCTGTCTTTCCTTCCTGCTGTAGAAAAGCCATCAACAAGGCCTATGAGGAGTATGTTCTGTCAGTGGGAAATCTCGATGAGCGAATCTTCCTTGGCGAGGATGCAGATGAAGAAATTGGAACTCTCACAAGGTGCTTAAACACGCCTTCAGGAATGGAAACAGCTGAAAGGGTACAAGTGAAGAATAATTTGCAGCAGCATTTTGACAGGGTGAGTATGGCATGGTCTGTGTTGCTGTTTTTATATGCCACCTTCCCTCACAGTCTATGGAGACAGAAATAAGACACACCTAGGAGTGTGGGGAGAAAATGGGAGGAGTATTGGGAGCTAGACTTCATGGTGAAGAATGTAATGTGTTTGTTAAAATAAGTAATTGTGTGGTTAGGTGATTAGAAGATGCATTGATTTTGCTGTGTGCTAATTGAAGGGATGTCCTTTATGTTACATTATTTTAATGCGATGGCTTGATCGGATGCAAATAAACTAAAATGCTGATCAGAAGAACTTCTCATATTAGAGATTAAACCTGCTGAAAGGAAACCCTAGCTCAGTACACTTTTCGTATGAGGTGCAGCTACCTTTGTTACTCAGGGGCTAGGAAGGGAGTACTGGGGTTTGGGGGGATTTTTTAGATTGGTCTAGTTGTTTCACACTTTAATTCCAACATCTGCATTTCAGCACAGGTCACATCCCCTCTGTTTATACAGAACGGTTTGATACAAACATATGAGCAACACAGACAAATTCTTCATTGCTGGTTCTTACCTGAGTCATGGTCTGGTTTGGGCTGTTTGATTGGGAGCCATTTTTTTACCATAACACAGAGTAAGAATTCTGCAGATTGATGTTTCTAGGTTATGATCTTTATCAAAGTTTATAAAAGTGTGCATATGTATATGTGGTTATATTTTTGTTTTCAGTCCAAATCACTTAGGATCACAACCCCCCTTACTGGCCGCAAGTACATTAAAGAGAGCAACCCATATGTGACACCTGTTTCCATAGCAACCTACAGCCTGAGCCGCCTGCACACGATGCTGGCAGGGCTGAAAAATGCCCCCAGTGAAAATCTGGAGCAAATACTCAGGTAAATTTGATGTTTAGCCAAATAATCTTATTTTCTATTCTGGTTTTAATAACAAACATTAATTCTGAACAGTGTAATTTAAAATGCGAGCCAGTCTTTTACTCCTGGAGTAAAATGGAATCCAGAGAGACATTTACATTTCAAAGGAATCTCTTTATTTAGACACATCTGTCCTTAGAGACTGATAAACATCCACCATTTAAAACCCAACAGTTTTGAGCTTCTCTAACCACAAGTTGCCAGTATAAATTGTCAAGACTTTTCTTCCTGCTTAGCAAATGGCACTACATAGGAAATCACTCCATACTGTAGGAGAGGCAAACTGCACCTTATTTGCCATGTGGATAAACTGTTGCTTCAGGAATAATTTATTTTTAAACAATTTTTATGTCATGTGGAAAGTGCTGTTTAAATATCTCTCCTTGATCATGAAAAGATGAACATATTTACTGCAGTCTATACAATAATATGATGTTTTGCAGTTAGACACATTTGGATCTGTTTGTATTGCTGTGCAATATATTTCCTTTTTTTTGTGCTTTCAACATATAAAAAATAGGGGGCTTTTGGTCTTTGTAAGAATAGTATATTGAAAATGTTTAGTTTTTATTTCAGGTCGTGTTCCAGAGATCCTTCTCAATCCATTGCAAACAGAGTAAAAGAAATGCACGAAGTGTACTGTCAGAGCACACAGTCTGAAGGAGAATTCAGTAATTTTTCCAAAGGTGGGAAACATTTTGCTTATCCAGATAAGAATTAAAATGCCTGTAAACGCATCCATCTCTTGTAATTAAGTTTTACATACAGGTTATGCTTTAGCACAAGTGGCTTTTCTACTTCTCTTGACTTTTCATGTATTCTTTAGACAGCAAATTTCAATGCTGTGTAAAATTTTATAATCAGCCTTAGTTTGAATCACTGGAATTTGATCATGCTTTGAGTACTAGAGAAGTGAAAAGCACTGTTAAGTGTACCACTTTTTCTCTCAAATATAAGAATATTAGTGGTGGCATGGATTTCTATGATGGTAGAGAAAATCTGAGTAACTGTAGTCTTCAAAAACCCAACAGCAATTTTAGCTTACATGTGAGGATGGATTAGTACAGGTATTAAAATCCTGCCAGTAAAAACACAAAAACACAACTTGCAAAGTTGTCTTGATATCTGAAGTGCCTGAAGATGGATTGAATATGAGGAAGATGCTCTTGACCTTGTTTCTTAATAAGGCCTTCCTTTGTTCTTGTCAACTTAGTTGCTTCAGTGCTTTTTGTTGCACAGTGCGAGGTGGATCCTTACAGGTGTGTTTTTCATTGCATTTTCTGAATTGGAATTGTGTACATTATAGCAATGTTAAGGATTGTTCTTATACATGGTGATGTCACCGAAATCTGGGTTCAGTAGCAAGTTATTCTGCTCTGCATTCACAAGTCAGTGCAATGTAGGAGAAGGATCCCTACTTTAACTGGTTTAGTCCTGAAAGTATTGTAGCCACAGAAGCACAGAAATCCACACAAGCTACTGTTGCATCTCTGTACCTGAAGATGAAGAAGATAATGCTTTTATGTTGCATTTTACAATATTGCTTTTATTTAAACTTCCTGCAGATGTTGCTAGTAAACATTTTCGTCGTGCTGAGATGCTCTACTACAAGGTCTTGGAGTCAGTCATTGAGCAAGAAAGGAAGAGACTGGGAGACGCTGACTTATCTGTAAGGAAAACTAATCAAAGGGTTCCTCACTTTTAAAGTTGGACCTGCAAAAAAAGAACACAGATGTAGAGCAGAATTGTCAGCTATTTAAAATGAGGGTAAATCTCTGAGAAGAACCCTGTAAGTACACCTGAATGGAAGAAAAAAGGTTCAAGAAATTATTTGTGTTTGCAAACACAAAGATAGATGAAATTTTTAATGAGTAAAGGAGGGCTCATTTTGAATTCTGTTCTGTCCCTTACAAAATAGCTTCACTTTTTGTAAGCTTGAGAATCTTGCTGTTGAGACAATAAAAAAAGTTGTTTATTGTTCTATAGTTACACTGTAAAATAAGCTTTAAAATTTGCAACTCTTGCAGGCAATACTGGAGCAAGATGTGTTTCACAGGTCTCTGCTGGCATGTTGCCTGGAGATCATTACCTTTACATACAACCCACCTGGAAACTTCCCGTTCATCACCGAAATATTTGACATTCCAGTTTATCATTTTTACAAGGTAATGTGTTGGATAGCTAGAAATGCTGATCAGGTCATGAGTGCTCATTGACCTGTATGACAGTATAGGATTGAGTCATAGTAATGCAGCCTTCATATTTCTAATAGTCTCTTCTTCCATGAAAATCAAGTATTGGACTTAGATCTTTGTTTAAGAATCAATGTATGAAACAAGTACGTTATGTTGATCATAATTATCCACTGCACAGGTAATTGAGGTTTTCATTAGAGCAGAGGATGGCCTTTGTCGGGAAGTGGTAAAACACCTGAACCACATTGAAGAGCAGATCCTGGAAAGTATGGCATGGAAACGGGAATCTGTACTGTGGGACAGGATCAGAGAGAATGAAAACAAAGTTCCTACTTGTGAAGAGGTGAGCACATCTCAGTGTGTTACACTGCTTTCATAATCAGACAGAGGCCTTTGTACCCTGAAGGAGAGGCCTTACGAGGCCCAGTAGCAATCCCACCATCGCAGCCCATCAGTGCAGGGAAGGCAGTACGTGCAGTGCAGTGTGCTCTGGCCTGGTTAGAGTCATCTCTGTGGAGACATCTGCAACAGAGACAGGCAGCAGAGAAAATTCTCACCCAGTATTTTATCTAGTATTTTATTGGTTAGCAGAACAATGAACAAAAATGGTCAAGCAGGAAAGTCTCACTTGAAAAGATTATTAAGCAAGAATGTGGTAAAAAGTACACACAGCAGTAGTCACAGAAAGACTATTACAGTGTGTATCTTCCAGAGCAGCACAATCACTATGCACTACTGGTTTTCTTGGGCTAGTTTGGCTTAGGGTAAGTTGGTCGCTTTTCTTGTTCTTTTTCCACGGAGTTTTGCTGTTCAAAATCTGTAGTGCTGTAGCTTTTAAAAATTTGCTATGTAGTTAATGTGTGATAGAGACACTCTAATAAAAGGATAAATATTTTAGGTAATGCCACCTCAGTACTTCGAGAAATCTGCTGGGAACAGTGTTGTAGGTTCACCATTGACACCACGGCGAATAAACGAGGTTCGTGCTGAAAGTGGAGGACTGGGAAAAGGTGAGATTTTTTAAAAGCAGAACATGCTATGCATTGCTTAGCTAGATTAAATTATGTAAGGAAGGACGCTGCTTTAATGCCAATGTACAGTTAGCTGCAAACACATTTGTGAATGGTATTTGTATTGCAACTCACAGAGTTGCATCAGAGGTGTAAGACTGATGGATTCATTGTATCACTGAACTAAATACTGCTTTGATAGGGTGTTCTCAGGTGATAGATACGAACAGCATGTGTGTATGTATATGTTAAACAGTATTTATACAGGCACACACACAACTTATGCTCTAATTGATTTGCTTTATTACTATGCCAGGAGAGAAACTCCACTATATATTGAGTTATGTGACATCTCAAACTTTTTTTGCTAGAAGAAATAAAATATAATACATGAACTTAGAAAAATATTAAACACAGCATTATCTAAGATTAAGTCATCTCTAAAAGCAGTATGTACTTCCAGAAATTCTTTCCTGAAGAGCTTTGAATGACAGATTTTGGTTTGCATTAGATTTCCATCACCTAGTTGTAGAAGAAGGGATTATAAAACAAGAGTTAAATCTATATTTATATGTGTGTGTGTGTTTTTCTTCCCCAGGCCTTTCCTCCCCTCCAGCCACCCTGTACGACAGGTACAGCTCTCCCACAGCCAACCCCACGCGGCGGCGCCTGTTTGCTGACAATGACAGTGCCCCCGAGGGTGGCACCGCGGTGAGGGTGCCCCCGCAGCCCGTGGTGAGCACGGTGCCAGTGCAGAACGTGAGCCCCGAGGCCGTGTCCGTGACTCCTGTGCCTGGCCAGACCCTGGTGACCGTGGCAACGGCCACCGTGACAGCCAACAACGGGCAGACGGTGACAATACCAGTGCAAGGTGAGGGAAAAGCTGCTGCACAACTATTCAGGCTTGTTCCCATCAGAGTATTAGAATACAGCCAAGAAGAGAGGGGGGAACAGTTGGCCAGAAAAAAGTATGTTCATAAGGATTCATAAGTAGGAAAAATAGTTTGAATAGACAAGCAGAGTTTAAGGACGGAGCATGTAGAGCATGAGGATGTTCTTCTGACTGCCAGGGTCTGTTTTATAAAACAGTTGTTTCAGTAAGCCCTCCTGGAACTGAGAGGGGATGAAAGCTGCATTAGTATGAAAACCTTAGTTCAGCTTCATTATCTTCTTGTCTTAGGATGAAGTTTCCAAAGTATTTTGATTAAACAATCTCATGTATAATATGCTAAGTGTATAGTTATAAGCAGCTAATAAGAACTGAATTGTTTTAAAAAACTCAAAACCACAAACACACACACACGTCCCCCACAGAACTTGCCCTTACTTCAGGCTCTTTTTGTTAAATTACAGGTATTGCCAATGAAAATGGAGGAATAACTTTCTTCCCAGTCCAAGTAAATGTAGGTACCCAGCCGCAGGCTGTGTCTGGGCCCATGCAGCCTCTGAGTGCCCAGACTCTGGCTGGCACCCTGAACACTCAGATGACTGGGGCAGCACTGCAGTTGCCAGGCCAGTTAACAGTGCAGCAGATCTCCCCTGGCGAGCAGAGACACACCCAGCACTTCACTGCCACAGCTGTCAGGCCTCGCAAGATGGGCTCTCTTTCACTCTTCTTCAGAAAGGTACTTCTTGATCTAAGGTTGCTTTGCTTAGTTCTTGTTTTGGTAAACCTGCAGTAATTTAAACAATACACGCTTATTGGTTGTAATAATGAGGGTGTATTTAATTTAATCTATACCTTTAGTTATTCATACACACAGAGTAGTTTTCTCCTGCAGGCCACTTCTCACTAGCAAAGGAGTGTGCTAGCACATCAGGACTTGGAAATAGATTCTGTACTTGGCCAGCAGGTTCTTAAAGGTGTCCCTTTTCTTGAAGACTCTTCCAAAGAAAGAGGTTCTCTTTTGAGACTTTCTGGTTTATTCAGTACAGGGGTTTCTGTAGGCAATGCAGTGCCCTTTCTGGGCTCAGGACAGCTTAAAGGCTCAGGACAGATTTAAGCTTCAAACAGATGTTTTCTTAGCACTGACACCAGTACTGAGAATGTCTGTGTCTTGTAAGTAAAAAAGTTAAATTTGAATTTAGTTACTCTTCTCTTGGCTTAGCACTGGCACAAGCTCTACAGGTGTGCAAGTCTGAACTACTCTTGCTGGGTCAGAAAAGCAGTGTTGCTGTGGCCCTGAGCACAGTGTCCATTGCCACAGGTGTATCATTTGGCCAGTGTTCGTCTGAGGGATCTCTGTGTCAAACTTGATGTGTCTGATGAGCTGCGCAAAAAGATCTGGACATGCTTTGAGTATTCCTTGGTGCACTGCCCTGAAATCATGATGGACAGACACCTGGATCAGCTGCTGATGTGTGCCATCTATGTCATGACTAAGGTAAAATGTGAACAAAGAAAAAGCAAACAAAAACTCCTTTAATACTTAATATTCCAAATACTACAATTCCTCAAAAAACCTCAAACCAAGAAACACACAGAGAACCACCCCCAAACAAAACAAAATACAAAAGCCCGCAGACAAACTGAGAACCTTTTCTGTGCATCCCCCTTCCGTTAGGTTACTAATGAAGACAGATCATTCCAGAACATCATGCGCTGCTACCGGACACAGCCGCAAGCCAAGAGTCACGTGAGCACAGTCACAATTTAAATATGTGGGGTCTGGTTTATTAAATGCCTTTGTTCTATTGTGGGAACAGATCATTTGGCAAAGCAACATTTATTATTAAGGGGATGCAGTCCATGAGTCATTCCCAAAAGAGAGTGGTCATATCCAAAATCCTGCACTACTGAAAGCTTTCTATGCTAAACTATAACTAAAATAGAAAATGTCTTTACTTAAAACCTAAGTAGGCAGTACCCATGGGGTATTATTCCTCTTAGGAGGCTGTATTTTTACTGCAAGCAGCCGTTTGGTACCACAGGCAGCAGATGTGTCATGCAGGCAGTTGTTCCCTGGCTGGGTACCTGCTGCACCCTCCCCTGCTCACGCTGCTCCCTGTCCCCGCAGGTCTATCGCAGTGTCCTGATCAAGGGCCGCCGCCGCCGCCGCCACTCCGGCAGCAGCGACAGCAGCAGCCAGCAGAACTCACCTACGGACAGGAGCAAAGATAGGAACAAAGAAAGAAGTGAGTGATGACAAATGCCAGGTGTTTGGGTTTAATTCAATTTCCAAAACCGTGCGTAAAGTAAGAGTCGGATTTTGTGTTGTCCCACCCTAAACAGTTCCTCCTTTGATAAACTTAGACACAGTTAAAAATACATTGATAACATTTAAGAGTTGCTCTAGCTTAAGGTTTTTATTGCACCCACTCTGGACAGTTTCAAATCTCTCCCCACATGCACTTACCTTGGGAATTTGCTGTGCTGGTCTGAACTCTGAATTTGCAGAATGAGGAAATCTGGGCTAGCCCAGGTTCACAGTTACTCTTATCACAACCACAGAGCTGCAGCATTTCTTTTGTAGCACTGTCTGTCTGCAGAGATAGGACCACCACCACAGCATTGATTTCAGTATAGCTGACAGCTCTGAAGATCCTTCTCTTGCTGTGTGAACTGACACATTTTCCTTGAATTAACTTCTATAAAGGAAACTGAAGAAGTGATGCTGTGTATTCCTACCAGCAGTTTCCAAGATATTTAACAGATGATGGTAGAAGCTGTAGGTATTAATATTTTCTGTCACAGGGAGGTGGCAGGGAGGGAAGGGAAAAAATACATATATTTTGCAACTTTCCACATTAAATTAGTATGAAGTATGACCAAGCCAAGTATTTCTCCTACTAACAGAAAAAACTACCATTCTTTACTTGAAAAGGTGACAGGTGGCAACAAGAAAGAGCTAGAAGTATAACACAAATGCTGTAAAATGGAGTTTCAGCTCTTTTTATATTGTCATGCAACTCAGCTCCTAGGGAAAATCCCTTGCAGTTTATCCAGTAAGAAGTCAGACATCAACAAAG
Organism: Corvus kubaryi; assembly: GCF_017639235.1. Lineage (NCBI taxonomy): Eukaryota > Metazoa > Chordata > Aves > Passeriformes > Corvidae > Corvus > Corvus kubaryi. The sequence continues at coordinate 9,865,175 of NW_024581093.1, read as the reverse complement.
CTTTTATGTACGGGAAAACGCTCAGGGATCAAAACGGGCAGCACTTTGGTGGCAGCAGGTTCCGGTCCCTGTTTCCCAAGGGTGGCTGGCTGTGTGTGTGCAGGGGAGTGTCTGGGCCTGCAGGGCTGGCAGTGCCTGAGCAGTGTGGCTGTGCCCGTGCAGGCAGCCGTGACTCCAGCCCGGTGATGCGCTCCAGCAGCACCCTCCCCGTGCCCCAGCCCTCCAGCGCACCCCCGACCCCCACCCGCCTCACCGGCCCCAACAGCGACACTGAGGAGGAGGAGCGGGGGGACCTCATCCAGTTCTACAACAACATCTACATCGAGCAGATCAAGGACTTTGCCCTCAAGTACACTTCAAGTGCAGTAAGTTACATTCTGTGCTTTTCCTTGGTAAACAAAGCTTTTTCTACTTACTATGCAGTGAAGTCCCCTTAAATTAAAAAATACTAATTTGCCCTAATAACGCAACAAAACTTGAATTTGTTGTACATCTGTATGGTCTCATATCCGTGGAAGAGCAAGCCCTGAGCTCAGGCTGCAGCTGCTGAGCACCTCTTCTCTCCTCACAGACAGACTCCCCCCCACTCTCGCCGTACCCGTTCGTGCGCCTTGGCTCCCCCCGCAGAGTGCAGCTCTCCCAGCACCACCCCGTGTACATCTCGCCACACAGGAACGAGTCTGCCCTCTCTCCCCAAGAGAAAATATTCTACTACTTCAGCAGCAGCCCCTCGAAGGTGAGACTAAAGGTTTTCAGTTTGATTCTTTAATTCCTTAACCCTGTTTCTTGTTCTTGGTAGTGAAATTAGAGCAGACCCTACAACACGACATTTTGTTTACCTTGTCCAACACACACATCGTCACTTAAGGCTCATCAAACTGCCAGTGCAACTGTCACAGCTGTAGGGCTGGATGGGCCTTTGAGCTCTGCATGCAGAGACACAACAAACTCCCTTGAGTTTGAGTAAGACTTTGTGTACTCTAGTAAGGGAAAGACCAGCAGAGTGATGAAGTACCTTGGTACAGTACAGATTTCCACAAGAAAAGCCTGTGCAGTCCCACTGTAATGCATCTAAAAACAGTTCACATCATATTGGGGCGGTCACTAAATACAGTGAGAGCTAATCCTTTTGCCCCCTTCCTCCCTCCTCCAGAGGCTAAAGGAAATTAACAGCATGGTTCGAACTGGAGAAACGCCCACGAAGAAGAGAGGCATCCTCTTGGAGGATGGAACTGAAGCCCCAGCCAAGCGAATCTGCCAGGAGAATCACACAGCTCTGTTAAGACGACTCCAGGATGTAGCAAATGACCGAGGGTCTCACTGAGCCTGCACAGCTCTTCCCTCCCTGACTGTGTCAAGCCTGGACCAGGGCATGAGGGGAGACAGCGCTGGGGACAGGGAGGATCCTCCTCAGACCCTCTACACAACCCCAGGGCCTGCTTAAGCTCTTCACAAGGCAAGTGACCCCTTTCCAGCCTTGCCTGGAGAACACACCCCTCTCACAGCTGTGGACCTTGCAGCAGGTAATTTACAGCTTTGCTTTGCTCTAGTCAGTGCCCTCAGCCCGTGTTCATGGTGCCTCACCTGTCAGCTGTGGCCAGACAGGTCCAGGTGCCTCAGCACAGAGCCCTGCACCAAGGTACCCACAGTCACCAGTGTCGGGGTTCCTCACTAACCCCCTCCACAAACTAACAGGAGTAACATTCTTACACAGTCCCATTTTGCTTGGAAAGGGACAAGGGGAGTAAGTGGTTTGAGCCCTGATGGAAGCTGGATGGATGGACTCTGTCCCTATTCAGGATATTCCATGTGCCCTTCCATGAGAACCATCAGTGGTAAGCTTTACTGTGTGGCCTTTTGCTGCTGTCCCAAGGGAGGTGATTATGTTGATTGGTTTGAGCTGTGCAGTCTTTGAAAGTGAACTTGTGTTCCCAAGGTGACACCTGGGCTGGGGCTGTGGAGCATCATGTTTAAGGCAGGTGAGTTTTGCTATATATTTGCAATGGCACTTTCTAAATGTGAATATTTTTTGCAAAGGCCGACTTCAGCTGTCTTTCTGTACTGAAACAATTTGACTTTTGTATTTATTTCAATCTGACATCCCATTGCTCCTCTTGTCAGCAAATGGCATTCAGAATTCATTGTAACTTGATGTATACGCAACAATGAATGCAAGAAGCCAGGGATGTGTACTTTCTTCAAGGAATTTTATATGCTTTGTTGTGCTTTTCTTGATAGTCAGGCACTATAGCCCTTGTGCCCTCAGCAGCAGAAAGGTGGTGCCCATCTCCTAAAACATATACTTAGATATTTTGTGTTTAAAGGACAGGGCTTGGGCGTTTGGTTTTATGTTTTGCTTTGGGTTTTTTAAATGGCCTAAATGAGGCTGCCTATGAGAAATCCCTCCCCTACTAACAGGATCACGAGGTGGTGCATATTACACTTACCACTTGTTTGCATTTAAAATAGTTCCAAAATACCAGACTTGTTAGGAAAGCATCAACCCTCTCCCATAGTACAGGATGCCAGTCCTCTGCTGGGGAGGGGGTGTTCTTCATGTAAAATGTGGCACACTCAGGTTCCACAAGGCTTTCTAAGGAAAAGCTAAAAGCCCTGTTTTCAGTCATTCCTGCCCTTCCAAATAATAGGAAAATTTAAGACTTAATTCCACTGCAAATTCAGCTAAAGTAAAATAAAAACATGGTTTTTCTTACCTGCATAACAAAAAGCTGAAGTCCAGAAGTTGTGTAGATGTTTCTGTAAAAATATTTATGGAAGTGTCAGACAATTCTTGTTGTTACTATGTTCCATTTACTTCACTTTGTATGAAAATATTGCAATTGTATTTTTCAATAAAGACTTTGTAAACTCACAGTTTTATGTTCTTGTGTGAAAAAGTATTGTATGTGCAAAGCTGCAATTAAGGGTTTAGAAAAAAATAAACACGTCTTAGGGAAAGGATTTACTCCTGCCCTGGTTTAGTCACTGTGGTTGTTCCAAGCGTGTCCCTTCCTGCTGCTCCATCAGAAGGCACCAGGCAGGGCCTGACAGGGACAGCAGTGCCAGGGAATGCCCCAGCTCCCTTGGCAGAGGAGGAGGAGGGTGGCTGTCTCACTGCACAACAGGAGGGCTCCAGAACGAACAATCTGCTTTGCCTTCCCTGCAGGAACTTTTAACACAACATCTCACACACCCAAAAACTTTATTTCATATGCACTGTGCACTCCCACTTCAACTGAGGGAAATTTCTAAACATTCTTAAGCAGTTAAGAACAGCTTTGACCACTACTGGCCAGTGCTGTATTTGTACAGCTAAGGGTACACTGGTTTTCTCCTGCATTTTTACCTAGGGGCCCTGATACTATTTCATCCACTGCTATTTCTGTCCATTTCTGAAACCAAGTTGCTAAGTTAGTATCAGCTGTAAATAACAATAAAGATACAAGTTGCAGTTTATAGTTTTTTAGCATTTGCTTCAAAAAGAAAAAAACCAACAAAAAAATACTTCAACAGAGGTGTTCCAAACGAAAATAAAAAAGGCATGCAAACTTGATATTAAAAGAAAAAAGAAAACAACTGAAGCGGCTTCAAATAATTTCTTCCATTACTTAGGTTTGGTTGAAATCCAACTGCAACCTCAGCAGGAGACTCCACTGGTGTAACTTGCAGATCTCTGGGAAATGTTCTTTAGAGAATTCAGAATTTCAAAGATGATATTCAGAAACATCCCCTTCTCAAAGTATTGGCCAGACCTTAGTCTTTCATCAAATTATGTACCTGTTCTAGGAAAAACAGCACAATCCAGGAGAAAAGGATTTGATTTCCATGGCACTGTTTCAGTACTCATTCACCTACCTTGCTCCTGGAACAGCTTCTTGTACACAAATATGACTACAGAAATACACAGCATTCTCTCTCCCAGTCTAATAAAAAGAATAATTTTTCAGATTATTCATTCTAAACTAAAATTCTACATTCTCTAAAGCAACAAAATTATTCTTAACAAACTGCTGTTAGCTGGATTTAGCTTGGAGCAATCCAGCCTAGTGACCAGCCTTGCAGGGGTCTGTGACAGCTCACAGAAGAACAAAACTTCCTCCAATAACCATCACTTTCACAGCATTATCCTGTCATTCCTTCTGGACATTGTTCCTGGCCACCAGCAGCACTGGCAGCTGGAGCTGTGCTGCAGCCAACACCAAAGAGCGGCCCAAGATTAGGAGGATTTCACTTCTACACAAATCCTCCGCCTAAGTGACTTAGGAAATGTGCAAGTCAGTGATGTATTAGAGGCTTCTGAATGATCATAAAACTGAGTAAAGAGGAACTGTCAGAGTCTGGTTTAGCTCCAGGCTGCCCCTGCCCAAGCAGTTCACACGCTCAGCACAAGGCCAGGCCCATCGTCTGCTTCGCACCAGGAGTCCTCTAACTAAAACCTTGCCCATGATAAATCTGAAGCATTTAAATTTCAGTTTCAGCCTTCCCAAAAAGTTAGAGAGCAACAGCAGCAACAGAACTCATTTTACAGTATTTTTGTGGCAACACTCCAGGACAGTACATATACCCTCAAACTCTTCCCCTGTCCTTTCCTTGAAAGGCAAACACCACTGCTTTTCCAGGCAATACAAACTCACCTTCAGATCATTTCCTCCATTCCTGTCCTCTACTGCAAACTCAGATCAGGCACACGACAATTCCAAGGCACTTCCAATTGCTCATTACATGCTGGGCATCCAGAATACCAAGGCTAATGGGGCATGAATGCCACTCAGAACACTGACTGAGGCAAGCGCCACAGAGCCATCTCATTTTCCTGTTACTGAGTGTATGACACTACTGGGGAAGTCTTCGTCTATTTCCTTAGAAGCCAAGCAGTTGTTCTCAAACAGAACAGTGAAAGGTTGTTAACGACAAGTGAATTTAGCCTGCCAGATAAAAACACAAACTCAACACAAACCCCACATCACACCTCCTGAAATACCACCTCATGTTCACATGAGTCACTACAGGCTGTTCCAAGGCAGCTGGGTTGGCACTAATCCACCAGTACAGGCAAGGGGAGCCAAATGAACAGCAGCCCAGCTCCAAGGGGTTAACACCACAGATTTTGATAGGACAATCCCAGGAGGCAAGAAGAGGCATCACACCAGGCTGTGGCATTAGGAAAACTCATGTGAAAATTGTAAGAGTCTCTCCCAAGTTCACTTGTGTTTTGGAGAGGTTTTCCTGTGTGTGGAACACAAGTCTCTTATGTACAGGGCTGCTCCTGGCATCCCATGAACATCCCAAACACCTGTGCAGACAAGTACCCATGTAGCCAGGTGCTCCCACTCTTCACTAAACATCCACAGCACAGACTAACAGGGACAAAAGCTAGAGCATGGTTTCTTTTTATTTTAAGATGTCACTATTAACACACATTAGTCAAGCTACCCTAAGAAATCCCCTAGACACCTAGGGAATCTAAAACCCTCTAAGAATTTATTAGCTCAAGAGACCACCATTAAAAGCTTTGATTTTAGTGTTTCTGTACTAAAAGTCTAACAAGCCTGACATTCTACTTTCACCCTGTCAGACTAATGTGCGCTTTAGTGACAGTATCCATTTACAAATCAATAATACATCATACATCATCCCCAGCTTTACTTCTGGAAAGTGCTAAATGGAGTCAATGAACCGTCTATTTACAGTTTCAAATCCTAACATATTTACAATAGAAACCAAAAGTATTTAAAACCATTAAATATAGTGTTTAACTCTGCTATATTAGTTTACATGAACACAGCTTAACTCTGGCATCGTATTTCCAATACTAATATTTCTGCCAGTAATTTAAGATTTTTTTTAAAAAATTGCTATTCCTGGAGGGAAAAAATAAAAGCTTAAAAACCAATCCAAAACCTCCAGGCATTTCAGAGCCCTGAGGAATTACCCACCCTAGACAGTCTTCAGGTAGAAGTACTGTAGTGTTCAAGAGAGACTTCCAAACTCCAGGCAAGCCTTTAAAACCTAATGCATATGTAAAACATTAAGAGTCAGTAATCCATTGAACAGGTTTACTGGAGTCACTGCTACCATTCAGGTTTTACTAATCTGTAGTCAAGAAGGAAACTGCTGCTTTGCTGTTTCTCCCTCCGTTACATTCCCTCCACCCCCAGAAAGTGTTTTGTGCACCAGTGTCCAGGACAGCTTAAGTGGGCATCGTCTTCTCTTCTTTGCTGAAGGGCTGGACTGAGCCAGGCTTCACCCAGGACAGGCCAGAGACATGCATGCTTTTGCAGTGCTGATCTTCTGGCTTCTTCTGGGGAGAACAAAGTTAAAGTTACAATTTTTAGATACCCAAACCCTCTCAACTCCCCCTCCATTCGTTTTACCTTTAGCAAATACGCAAAAAAGAGGCTTGCACCATTTCCTCTCCTCAAAGAGGAACAGCAAGATGGCCACTGGTTTCATTTCTGGGAATGTGTGTGGCATCTGCAGAACTACCCTGACAACACAGGAGTTTTAAGGACTTTACTTGGGTACAGCCTGTGCCACCATAAAGACTCAAGGATACTCCTTCTGCTTGTAGGCCCCAGCCCAGCATCACTGCACTGCTCTTCACCACATTTCTTGGCTCTACAGAAAGAAGTGTCAATCCAAACACTCCCCCTACACTGCACCTGTAGTTCTGCCTGGTGATGCAGAGCATGCTGGGGAGGACCACTACACCCCACAGGTGGCTGGGAACCCAAATTAATGTGCAAAAGTAGCAATTAATGCCTTTGCTAAACCTGGGAGTTTCCTAATGGTTTCCAAGGATGGTCCTTCCTTTCCCTGGGCATTTGTCACAGTTAAATGCTTGAACTATTACCCAACAGTGCACCCAACATTTTAACTGCCTATTGCAATTTAGAAGACCAAAAAAAAAAAAAAAATCACTTCAAATTGAAGAACAAAGATACAACTTGGAGCATCTGTAGATTCAAAGTAGTTAAAGAGATCAGTAAATTAGACATTACTCTAGCTGGCCAAAGCAGCAAAAGAGCTGGCAGGGTTTTTTTAATACCAGGAAGCGTAAGACAACGACATCAAACCTGGAATGGTGTGTTGAGCTCTAGAAAATGATAATTGCACGAGCAAACTTGGTTGCACCATGAAAAGTCTTTTGCTTGACAAAGTAAATTACGGCAGCAAGAAAAGAGAAGCTGCACTGCTGCCCTTGCCCACGCTTTGTGCCAAAGGTGACGCTGTGTGACAGACCTGCCGTAACACGTTGGACAACAACAAACAAGAGGGATGGAGTTAAGCCTGAGCCTGGCAGTGGCAGCTGCCTCTCCCATGCCGCACACAGGAACCACACCCTGGAAAAGCCACGTGCTCAGAAGGGAACTGGGACATCATTGCCCTTCCTGGGCTGCAGCTCCAGAATGGCCTAGCTGTTTCCCAAGGAATAAGAATCACAGAGGTAATAAAGAGGATCCAGGGCTGTAGGAAGGTTTGGGAACTTGTTTTTACAGGGAATGTTCTCAGCTACACTGGAATTTTGGGACAAATCTCCTATGGCACAGAAGCTGGGACATTCCTATCAACACATGACAGGAGCAACTAAGTACCATGGATGCAATAATTACTGAAGATGTTCGTTTTCACCTAAAAAGAAATCAACATGCATCTCTCTAAGAAAAGAGGACAAAAGAAAAGTCAGTTTGCTATCAGTCTCTGAGACAACATCAGACCCTTTCCATTTCAGGCACCTTGACCTATTATTTCTCTTTGATTTAAAGGGTAAGAAAGGAGATGAAGAATGAAGGAGAAAGGGAGGAAGAAAAGAAGTGTCAAAAGTATTTCTTAAGTTTTGTAAGAACATCAAGAAGCCAATCTGACCAAAATATTTTCCTGTGTGTTCCAAGGCTGTAATGAGACTGGCAGTTGGGTGCACTGCCACATTGAGCTCAGGCAGTGTATTGTATTAAGATAAATTTTAAAACCTCATTCATGCCAGAAGACATGCAAGAACACGAGATAAACCTTGCAGTGCGGAAGACAAGTTTGAACTGACAAAAAAATAATTTTTCATTACACAAAACCCCAGCAATCGACAGCACAGCTTTAGCCCAAGTCAGTAACTAAAACATTCAGAGTGCATTTCCTTGTCAGTCTAGCTAAGACAGCAACCACTGTTTCAGAATCCCTTTGTACTACAAGTGGATTGACTTGTCAGGCCACTCAGCACAGACCCAGAATTGCTGTGTGGCAGCTCTTGTCAAGTGCAAAGCAGTAATTAAAATAAGAAAACAAAACAAACCATGAACAGCTCCCACCCCAAATCACATCCCATCACCCCATCAGGTGAAAGCTCTATGAGCCAACACGTTCTTCTCTGTCAGTAAGAGCACTCTGTGATGGAAGGAACTCTCAGCACCTTTTGGTGAGCTGATGTCTCATTAGAAATCAACAGCATCAGAGAAGTAAGAGACTGTGCTTGTGCTGCTTCAGAAACTTTGCAAGGAGAAGAAAGTGCTGAAGCTTTGATTCAGTAATGAAAGACTCTCAACAGAAGAAACCCAAGAAGCTGGAGACTGTCAGGTAATGCAGAAATGGTAACAGCCATGACAAGTGCAGAACAGCCTAACAGGCAGCCAGTGAATCTCTTCGTCCCTTCCATCCATAAACAAACAAAAAAAAAATCTGCTGTGTGCCAAGAACTGTACTAATGAAGCTTTCTGGCTAAGTGACTAATTGCTTAACACTCTGAAGTTAGAACAGTGACATAACTGCTTCGTTAGGAGATCACAGCAGTTCAGCATTCCTGCTGAGCCAAAAGAGGGGTGGAAAAAGGTCTCTCTAGCACACAGACAGAGAATCTTTCTTCCTGTATCAGGCAATAAACCCTTCCTAGAGTGAGAATGTGAACTTTGCAAGTACCTTCTGAGTCAACATCTTCTCTCTAGCTTCATCATGTATAGCTGGATTCCACGGAGAAAAACTATGGAAAAAGTATAGTTAATTCTTACTTGGCATTTTTGCAAACTACAGCACAGACAGAGCAGAAAGCAGTGATTTTACTTTGCTTATTTTGTTGAATTTTAAGTAAATTTTAAGTGAGTATTCAGTGTTAAAACACACAGTTAAGAACTAAATTCATATTGTCATGGATCTTTTCAACACTAAATGTTTAGGTTTTCATTTCTGTTCATACTGAGAACTGGAAATTCAGAACATGTGACATGAAAAACTACTCTCATTCACCATGAAGCTGACTGCTCCATCCCCCATGCAGGCAAGCTTTAGAAAACCAAAGCTACAGTCATGCAAACTGAGTTCTGAAAAGACAGAAAGCAATATTAATTAATGGGCATTTCTGCTTGAGGGAGGTGGGCGCTTCAGGGCTTTTTGCTTGTTCTGAGGCTTGTTTGGTTATTGTTTTCAGATTTTTCTAAAGAAAAAGCAGGTCAGTTAGCCTGACAGAGAAAGGCTGCCATCAGCAACTACACCAAAATTTGCTCTCAAAACATTAGGACAGGGTGAACTTGCTCAGAGTACTCACATGATTGCATAGGGGTCCTCTATTTTGGGCTGATCAAATAAATGACTACTGCATAGTTTGACACTGTCTACCACTTTACTTTTGAACAGCTGAACATCCTTTTCATACCTGCAAGACAGAAGTAAGTCGTGTTAAGTAATTGCAAGGAGCCATGCGTTTGCTCTAGAAGCACAGACAGACTCAGCAAAGCCCCAACTCGAGCTCCTAATGCAACCAAGCCTGGAGCCAGAGACCACGAGTAGACAATTTTACAGACCTCTTGTTTTTGCAAATCTATGCCAAAACCTCTTAAGAGGCCATGCCTATACACATGGAAGATACTCACAGCACTGCAGCCTCGGGGTTCAGAGGACTGGTTGTATCAATCTTGTAGAAGACTCTGCGAGCATACATTAACACCTGCCATATGTGATTATGATTTCGCCTAAAAAAAAAAAAAAAGCACAATGAAGAATAGAACAAACTTTATAAATTATACATCAATTTGTCAGCACTAACCTCCATTTTGCAAATGCTCTTTTCACATCCAGTTCACCAGATAAAGGGTCCACTAGAGGGTGGAAGACAGGCAGGTCAAAAACCAAGCGCTGCATTAGAAAAAAAAAAAATCATGATGACATCTTCAATCCCAATGCCAACACCACTGGGTGATGGTCAGTCAAATGTTCCTGCCAAATACTAATCAGTTGTCACTGTATTAAAAGAAAGTAACTGCAAGTGATTTCTACCAGCTGTGAAACTGTAACCCAACACACCTGTGTAACATGCAGGGTCTTGTCCTCTCTCACATGTTATCACCAAATCAGGAAACTAATCCAGTTAACTGCACAGGCACTAGTGCCAACACAGGTAATAATATCAGATAAGATCAGATTAAAGGAGTTTTTCTGGTTTAGCTATTTGTGACTGAAAGCTTTTTACATACTTGAGCTACAATTGATACCTTTTTTATCCTACTCACTTTTAAGTAAACTGTGCAGTGATACCCTAGTGTCTTTGCCTCTGTACAGCTCATTTCCTCCAGTGTTCACACATTCTTCCAAAAGAAAACTTAAGTTTCAAGAGGAATGTTCTAAAGCCCTCTTCTAGCAAAAGAATGTTGGCTGGCTGACAGATACTAAAGTCTAACCTTTAAAAGGCACTGTTTCCTACTAGTCCTGTTCTTTTAAAAATGATAGCTTTACATAAAACTTGACACCAAGCAGGCAGCTACCCAACACAGCAGTTGTGTGCACCTGCCCTCGAATCTTCCTTTTAAAGAAGTTTGGCCAAGAGGGTGAGCTGCTCTGCTCTGAAGAGTCAGACTGCCACAAAATATTTTTTTAAACTAGTCTAATAACTTGGAAACTTTTCACTAAAGAGAAAAAGAGAAAACAGAGATGGAAGATAACACCATACTGCCTATCTCCTTTTCCCTTTGCTTCACCACGTTCTCCTCAAATTTTTAGTTCTTTGTTTCAATGTAATTTAGAAGAGACAATTGAGAAATCCTGCAGTATTACAGCAAGCACAGCACAGGTGTCTGGATTTTACATTCCATTATATCACGACTCAGAATTCTGATACCTCTTTAAGTGTTTCAGTGTTAACTTCCTGCTGAGGAAGTAGCAAATCAAGAGTGGAGGGAAAGAACTGTTTGATTACTTAACACTAATGCATCTGACCTCAGGAAGTTCACTCCACACCAGTCTCAGTAATCAGAGTAATGTAATTCCTCCACAGCAGTTTGCAATGTGTACAAGACATTGCAAATGAGCCCAGCCAAGTGAACAAAACGAGTTCAAGGAAAAAAGAAGCTAATTGGTGTATCAGCTTTAACAAAAAGCCATACTTATACCACCAGGAAAGAAAAAAAAAAAAATACCAAGGCACAGCCACTTACCGGGCAGTCTCCATCTGGGTAATTATCAGGAATATAGACAGTGAACTTAAATACACCATCCTGGTAGAGCCCATTTCTTATGAATATTACACCAAACCACACTGCAAGTGAGAAAGTTTGCTTGAGTGAAAGAATTTCAAAATATATGTATATAAAAAAATTTGAAAGTTGAGTTTAAGCTTACTTAATGCTGATCGGTACGAGGGCTGCACGTAGACACCTGGCAACTTCTGCTTCACAACCAAGGTACTGCAATCAGAGTCAGCATTCAGAGAGCTCCACAACTACACTGACACAGCAAACCCAGAATGTACCACCCACAGCCCAACAGGGCCTTCCTCCACAAACATACTCTCAATTCCCAAGGCTGCTCACTGAAGGAGGTGACAAATAAAGTAAAATCACACTCTTTCCCTCCTGCTTTTTGCGGCACTCCACTTAAAGATTTACTAACAGAAAACACTATTCCTCTTGATAAAACTAAATAGAGAAGCAGAAATAAACTCTTCCCTCAGTAAACTCAGCATTTAATGTATGTCAGTACAGAAATTTACAATTTTCTACTGAATCCCCAGTTTCAAAGTAAGGAAGAAAAAAAAAAAAATCCAGTTAAGTAATTTTGAACACAGATTCACAGTCAATTATAGTTGCTGCTGAAATGTGACCAAACTTCAACCTCAAATTTAAACAAGTAGCTTTTCAGTTTTAGATGACACCGTGCTGCAGGTCAAGCTGAAATTACTCTGGCAATGGCGAAAACAAACCAAAAACCTAATTATTTACTTCACAGGTTTTCCAGTTACTTGGTATATGGGTCCATTAAACTGAATTCTACATGCTCACACAAATAAACAACAATTATAAAGCAAAACATTAACACAGTTCCCTGCTTACAGTTTCCCTAATATTGGTTATTAGTTCCCTAATAATGAATTTGTATTATAGTACCAATATATTTACTCAGAAGAAAAACATCTTTCTTGAATCAAAAAGTCAGGGTTAATTCCCTGAAAAAGGGATAAATGTTTTGAGAGTTCTCACTTTCAATTTAACAGTTAAATACACAAACTGAAACTCCGTTGCATAAGGACTCCAGGGATTTCATTCCAAAAGGCACTACATACTTGGGAATCCAGCACGTCTATTACAGAGGAAGTCCCTTCAGCTTTGTCGCACTAACCAGTTATATAACTAGAAAGTTTTGAGGACAGAGATTTTTATGCTCCAACAAATCACCAGACTGGGTCAAATGCAACTCCTCCCTCCTAAGTTTCATGTTAAATATCACAGAAATGAATATAGTCTTTCCAACATCCACTTGATCAACTGTATCAGGTGGTGTTCTAGAATTTCATGTGACAACTGAAGGAAGCTCCCACATCCTAACTCCATTAGACAGCACCATATATTCATGAGCATCTTCCCACTCAACATCTGCTTGCTTCTATTTTAATACTTGTTTCAATTATTTGGTATTTCTGACCAAAAAGCCATTAGGATAACTGGTCAGGATACCTAAATTCACAGTATGTTTACTTCAAGATTAAGAAATTTAATAATTCAGAGAATGACATCTAAAAATGCCCCTTAAAATCTCATCACACTTTCTTTTCCCTTTCTGTCTCAAGGGACTGAGATTGCTGCTCCAGAGAAAGAACTTTGCAGACAATGTTTTACCGCCTTCAAGGGCTATGGCAGAGACACCACGCAAGAACTAGGCCCCTGCAGTGTTTTTTCCTAACTGAAGCGTAAGCCCAGTGACTAAAGAAGATAAAAAAGTGAACACCTACAATTCTGCAAGAAGCGAATACTCCAAGTAAAATGGCCCATAAGAAGCATGTGTTCCATTTGTGGACTGGGAGGAGGTGGCAGGTGAAGCAGGCTTGGTTATTGGCACAGCATTCTTCGGGATAGAAGGCAACTGTTTCTTTGCAGAGGCTCGCAGGGGACTGGTTCGCAGCTCTCCACTCAAAGTTTTCTCTTCAGTGTCAGCTCTCTGTCAAATCAAAGGAGAAGCCATGAGATCACAGGCCATATTTCAGAAACATTTAACATATGAACATATTTTAACACAGGTTTAAACCCCAATTATGCCAATTACAAGTTAGGGCAATGAAACATATCTTGGGTTTTGGTGTTCCACTGCTTGGGGGAGGGCATGGGAGGGGTCTCTTGCCTTTTTGTTTTTAAATAGACTTTTGTTCAATTAAACTCAACCTACAAGTACAAAAGTATTCAATGCTGAATAGGAAATCTGCAGATTAGGACAAATGCTTAAGGAGGCTTACATTTATTTAGAACCTGAAACCAGACAGTATACAACATCAGCTTACAAGTCAATCTATTTCTAGCACACAGTGCATCAAGATAAATCATTTCTACCGACAAGCATTCTTACACTGTAGACTTCAAAGACTCTTTAGAAGTGGTGTAGTAAAATTGAGATAAAAACCCCAAGTTTCACTTATTTCACTTTCTGCCTGTGCTTAAGACATCAATATTCCACTTGGAACTGATCCTATAGCTCACCCCCACAGTGAAAATCACCACTTGGCAGTGGTATCAAGTTTAAACAGTTTTACCATAGGAACCCTTTTATGCCTTTGCTATCTTTTCTTAGAAGGAAAAAAAAAAACCAACCCATTGCCAGCAAACACTGTACTACACACAGACCCCAGAATCATTCTAGAGATTGCAAAGATAAACCTGCAGGCTACAGACCTGTGCTTAGGCTACATGTGGTGACTAAAGGCACGATTTAAGCTACAGTGTTTTGAAGTGCCCAAGACCCAGACTAGTAACAATGCCTCATGATTAAAGTTACATAATTTGCCCTAGTACTGAACACCTGAGAAGTGATTAACCCTAGAACTCCCACGCTTTTATTACTGCTACAACCTCAAGTTGTAGCAACAGCACTATGGAGGCACAGTTCTGTCAAAGCTCATTGCACCTGGCTAAGCTCTATATAAGTCACTAAAATGTCCTAACAAAAAAGTGCTTCAACCACTTGAACACATTTGTTTCACACTTCCTATTTAAAGATGCTTCATATAAGAAAAGCCAACAAATTCTGGAGTAGACTCTATGCACAGGTACATTCCAGTTAGCACAGCTCAAAGCCAGTTTACACTTTCACTGAAGGTGATCACAACCCTCAGGATAAAGACACAGTAAAACACTATTTGCAGATCACCTGATGGCTTTTTTTCCAGCACTGCTACCACCCCTCCCAAGCATGACAACACTTTCTGGCATCCATTCATTAAATACCTTGCGTACAGAACCTGTAGACATGCTCCAGAAAGGGTTCATAACGTGTATTCCAAATAAAGGCCTGCAACTTTTCTGTGTCTTCAGTGTGTCCTCAGGCCCTTCGGATTTATACCCTAAAAGTACACAGAATGAACATGCATTTTAACAGATAAACAGGACTCAGTATATAAATAGGATTCAGATCTAATTCTGCAGCCAGCATTACATTTCTGTAACTTCAGAAGATAACTTCACGTAGGCAAGACCAAAAAGATTTAAAAATGCCAAAGCTCTATTATATGCTCCAGAAGAATAACATATGTCTATTTTTCCATGTGAATCTCTGTCTTCTTTCTGCTAGAAAAAGACTACATTCTGCATTCCATGCTCATTTTGTCAATGAGAAGAAAAAAAGGATCATCTCTTGGCTCAACAGAGTTAAGGAAGACCCTCTACACAAGCAAATATTAAAGTTATCACCTCCCCATTTCAGACCAGCACCAGACAGAACTAGGACCCTGCTAAGTGCTGTCCCTGGCAGACACTGTTGACTTTGCACACTTCTGAAGTGTCACAGTTTGAGAAATTCTGTCATTCCCGGTAACAGAGATGATCCTTTCATTGAGTTCACATCATGTGTCATTTTGTTTTCATCTGCATTGGAACACCACCAGGAACAGACAAAGCCATAAAACACAGAAGCTTCTCTGTAGCTTATTTAATGGTTTCATCATGAGCACTAAGGCTTAGTGCTCTTTAGATCAGCAGCTCAATAACAAGGACTTCAGCAGTATTTGGTGTTTCAGTGTCATCTACTGTGTATGTCCTCGCTCTCCTCTTTTTTTTTTAAGTCTTGCTATTGCTGGTTGAAGAACTCTGGTCTATAGCACCTCTTGTCTGGCACACCCTATTGCCTCCACTCTTTTCTCCTCTCCAGTTCTCGTACTTTCCTTCCTCATTTCACCCTCCCATTTTTGGCTCCATCACCTAAGGTTTTGAGGCACTTTACACAGTTTTTTTAATAGAAAGTTGCACAACATTGATGAAGAAAATTAATGGGATGTGAGAGAGACAGAGCCAGTGGCACAGGTTTCTACTGTGGTCAACACTACATTTTTACTACAGTAAGGACAGCAGCATCTGTTCACCATTGATAAGTTTATAGAGAAAATGGAAAGATGATGACCAAAATCTTCCTAAAATTAAAATAAATGCCAATCTTTTTAAAAGAAAAAAAAAAAAAAAAAAACACAAAATGCAGACAATTTATCCTCAGTAAGTCTAGGAATGCTAAATATTTAAAAGAAACATTAATAACAAATCATAGTCTTCTACGCTATGCAGCAGCCATGCATTCAAAAAAATGCAAGAACCTTTCAGAAAAGGGATGAAAAATAATTAATTTCCCCACTCAGAATCATCTCAAACATTCCTATACGCAACAGGTTCCTCCAGGTACTTTTCCTCTTCAGCAGCCAGTCTCACATCATTCTGAGCCACTGAAGAGAGAAAGTCAAAGCGCAGCTACTGCCCTGTGAAAGCAGGGAGATGTTTTCACTTTTCCCCATCTCTTGTCTGGAAAGCAGAGTCATGCCAGAGGGCTGTGCCACAGGCCTTTTCCATCAAACCAGCCAGACTAAGTAAGACAGGAAGACTGGGCCAGGAAGGTACGAGACATTTCCTTGGGAAAACTCTGGTGTAACCAGAGGGCAGAGGAACTGACGCACAAAGAGCACCTGAGTGCTTGGGCTCTGACAAGAGGGAAAAGTGCTGGAAGTTGAGGTACAGGTTGGAAGACAATTAGCTGGAATCTGGAGTGATTATGGGATTGGGGCGGGAGTATTTTGTTTGTTTTGGGCTGCTGTTTTTTATGACTAGGTAATACAAGCTGCATTATCCCGGAACCAGAGATAGGAGAACAGGAGTCAGCAGGACAAAGTATGACATATGTAGGTAAAAACCAGCCCAACCTATTCCCAGGGAAACAGGGAACTTTTCTAGAAGCTTGGTAACTGATGGTAGATGCAGTTCAGTCAGCAGATCCATCTTTCAGAAAGCAGCTGTGTATCTCAGTACACTTCCAGCTCTGCTGAAAGGCTTTCATTATCGTGCCTACTTACATGCTGTTAAGAGCAAATAAAACATTTTATGTCTGGTTAAGTTAAAGAATAACTTCCAGGGGTTCTCTTGCACAGACATCTTTTATCCAGTTGCTTGCCAGTTATAAATCATACATAGTATTGTCCTAAATTTATTGTTAAACTGCCTCCAGTCTCATACACCTGTTAAAATACTATTTACAGTGGAGAACGCAAAACCTGAGCTCAGAGAAGAGGGTCATTTAAGAAGCCTTTCAAAGTGTTTTAAGAGTTTATTTTTAATCACATTCACTCCTATGCAACATCTAAGTGGAGAATCATAGCTCTAAAGGAAACTTACCCACAATTGCTTATGCTCTCTAGTACCTTTGCCTTGCAATTTACTACCCATAACTAATCACAAAAATGATTAAAACCGGTATTAAAAACAACCAAGTAACAGCAAATTTACATTAGACTGCCTATTCTACTTCTCACTACATCTGCAGCAGACAGAGAGCTAAGTCCTGATACCATTAAGTGGAATTTCTAGGCAGTTTAGGCATTCACTCTTACGCAGGGCTCAGTGTCTACCCCAAGGCACCCACCACTGCAGCATCTTACAGTGCTGTAGCTACTAAATCCATCAGCTTCCCAAACTAACCCAATACACTCTCCCCATTTTACGGAAAGAGGATAAAAACATTCAAAGCCATCCCCCTCTCTCTCGTTTCACACTGTCAACATTCATAGCACCTCATCCAGAGGAGGCACGATAGTGTGTCACTCAGTAGTACATTCCACTAATTTCTCCTGCTTTAAGAATAGCAATTAACAGCAACCCTCCTAAGCTGTCCTCCTCCCATGTGCTTTTTACGGCTACCTTCTTCTCTAGTGCTTTCTTTCTAGTAAAACAGCAACTAAACAAAGACAAAACACAAACTTGTGAAGAAACATTACTTCAAATACTGTTTCTTGGAAAGGCCTTTTAACTTGTCCACAGCACCACATTAAGACCAAAAACCACCTGCTGCCAGGCATAACTTCATGTCCGCAATATATGCCAGCACTCAGAGCAAGTGTAAAGTCATCTGATACTTCATCAGCACTCTAAAAGGCTTCAAAAAACCGAAGTTATCACTAGCAAAACCATAACATTTAAGTACTTTGCTTCTGCACCTTTTCCTTACATTAGGTAGTCTCATAAAAAAATGTCTCATTTTACCCACTATCGCAGTATGTGTCATATTTTTCTCCTCTCACCAACAGAGTTATTTGATCAAACACAACACTAAAGCAATGTGAAAAAAACTTTATCTGCCTGGAACAGAGCACTCTTCTGAAGGTTTCCTGGAAACATCAACAAATCAAAGGGAACCCCTCCTACACCTGAGAACAAACCGAGCTACTTCAGCAGAGCACCAGAGAACAGTGTATGTTGAACACACAGTATTAAGTGCTTGTCCAACACCTGCAGATGTCAGTTTACACTAGAACTTATTTCTCCTCAGCACAGCCACTCCTGATCTGCTTTGGACCCAAGGCCCTCCTCGCTCGCTCACACTTTAATCTGCCGGACAACGCGGGAGCCGCTGGTGGCGGTGAACAGGAACACTGACCAGTCAAGCCTGTTCGCCAACTCTTCTTCCACAGGCGAGTTACGCGTTCCATACCAACACCTGCTGCTACGAGTTCACTCCTCTACGAAACTGCAATCTACGTCAACGAGACCTGCTCTTAGATTCAGCAGGCTAAGGGACATAGGGCGATGGCCGGCCGAGTCCCACAGCACAGGTTGGTCCAGAGGGACCTGTCAGCCAGGGGGTCACAGGAGGTTAAGAGCACTCCTGCGAAGCCCGAGCGGTCTCCGCGGTGTTTTCCACCGCGGCCGCGGCCGAGCCGGACACCGCAGCGCGACGCCGTTCGCAGGGCGGGGAGCAACGGGCGGAGGGTCGGAAGCCGCCGGGCCGGGCAGGGCCCCGCTGGCAGCCGCCCCGCGCCCGGCGCTGCCCGAGCCCGCGGTGCCTCTCGCCCCCCGCGCGGGGCGGCCCCAACGGGCCCAGCCCCTCCCGGCGACAGGTGACGGCCCCACGGGCGCAGGCACCCCGCAGCCCCTCAGGGACAGAACAGCCCCGCCACCCTCCCGCGCCGCGGGGACGGGACTCCCGCGCCCACCGCCTTCGTTCCGCCAGGCAGGGATAAGCCCGGGCAGGGCCGGACGCTGTGGCCCCTCTGGCTCACCCACCGAGGCTCCGCCGCTCCCCCGCGCGGCCCAGGCCCCGCCGCCGCCGCCGCCGCCGCTGCTCCCGCTACCCCCGGCACAGCCCCATTTACCGCCCGCCCCTCGGGCCGCACATCCGGGCCGCCCCCCGCGGCCAATCGGCGCCCGCCGCTACCGGTTCCACCCCGCGGGGCGGGCGGCGCGGCCGCAGCCGCCACTCACAGCTCGGGACGGGCCCAGACGCGCCGGGGCCGCCCCGGCACCGTCACTGCGAGAGCGCTGAGGGCCCCGCCCCACGCGCGGCGATTGGTCCGAGGGTCTGTCCGTCTTGTGGCAGGCGGACCAATGGGACCGCGCAGGTGCACCTGTCACTCTCTCAGCTGGCTGACAGCGCCGGGGGTGGAGCTTAGAGAAACGAGCAGTTCTCATTGGCCGGTGGGGCGCGCGGGGACGCACGCCATTGGCCGGCGGGCTCGAGCGGCCGCCTGGGGCGGGGCCCGAGGGCTCGTCCGGCACTGCCCCGTGTCCGAGCGCAGGCTGGCGGGGCCGCGGGGCGGGCGGAGCGGGGACGGTCGGGCTGAGGGAGGGGGTCGGCATGCCGGGTTACCTGGAAGAGCCTGGGGAGGGGCAGGAAGGGCGGAGCTGTGGCAGTGCGATCCGTGACAGCCGCGGCGACGCGTTCTGGCACCGTACAGCGAGAGGCAGCGGCACAGCGACCGCCCTGCGGTGCGCTGCAGCTCGGTGAACACCGTATGTGTGTGTACCCGGAGGCATCCACTCAGCCTCTCCAAAATTTTGCAGCTAACGCTGCCTGTATGAGCCAAGAACTCCAACCTCCTACTAGAGGTGACGTAATCAGTCATGGGCTTTCATCACTCTTTCTCGCAGGCTACTACAAATGGACATTTAAAAAACATATTTCAACTGTTTTTTTTTTTTCTACAGAATCACAGGATGGGTCAGGTTGGAACGGACCATAGTGGGTCACCTGGTCCAACCTCCCTGCTCAAGCAGAATTACCCAGAGCTCAGGGCACAGGATTGTGTCCAGACAGTTCTGGAATATCCCCAGTGAGGGAGACTCCACAGCCTCTGGCCAATCTGTTCAGTGCTCGGGCACTGCAGAGCAAAGAAGTTCTTGCTCATGTCCAGGTGGAGCTTCCTGGGCATCAGTTTGTGCCGGTTCCTCTTGTCCCATTGCTGGGCACCACGGAGCAGAGCCTGGTCCCTGCTCTGAGCCCTCCCTGCAGACACGGACAGACAGGAATGAGGGCCCCTCTCAGCCATCTCTTCTTAAGGCTGAACAGCCCCGGCCCACTCAGCCTTTCCTTGTAAGAGAGATGCTCCAGTCCCTTCGTCATCTCTGTTGGATGCACCTTCTCCAGGAGCTCCATGACTCTCTTGTGCTGAGGAGCCCAGAACTGGACACAGTAGCCCAGATGTGCCTCAGCAGGGCTGAGTAGAAGGGCACCCCCTGACCTGCTGGCAATGCTCTTCCTAATGAACCCCAGGATCCCACTGGCCTTATTGGCCACAAGAGTACACTTGCTGGCACACTTTAAAACCTCCTTTTAAAATGAATAATACCAGCTTCTGATACTATTGCTGAGCAGATACGTACACACACAGTGTAAATTGATATTAACAATACATACACACAGATATACAAAATCTACCTCTAAAATCTGCTGAAGATAAGGAGGAAAAAAGAACAAACCTCAGGCATTAGTTTTCATTTGTAATTAGACTTTTTCTGAGCCCAGTAGAACAATTACAGAAGTGCTATACCAAAACTGAAGTAATTTGTCAAGGTTTGGAAGATGACAAGAAAATCCATGCTATCTCAAATATAAAAATTACAGAGAATTTCAAAAATCAATGCATGTAGGGTGGATTTATTTTTGTTCCTAAGCTATGGGCAAAAATACCATGCTAAGGTTATCACTTTGTCTCAATTATTGTAACCTTCTATCCCCTGTCCTCAAAATGCCACTTTAAAGTCTTCAGTCAGTTAGTAATGTTATTATTCTGGTAAACCACTGTCTCGAGTTTCTAAAACCCTTTGGCAATTTCCTGTTCTTCTGTGTTTCAAATTCAAGCTCCTTGCCTGCACCACTGAAGTGCTGCACAACTTCCCTTTAAGCTCATATCCTAAATTATCTGCCTTCCACTGCTACATGCAGTAGGAGCAGTCACTTGTTAGCTCCCTTTTTTTTTCTTAATCTCTTTCCTACTATTTTCTTTTTCCTGCTCTAAATCTCTTCCCACCAACTCTCCTTTGAAGGTTGTGTTTCCAGAAATCTTTTTTACATGGTTACTTCCATCAGTGGGCTTTTCAGACCTAACCATTCCTCAAAGTGTCTTGCCTGTATCAGGTCCTGACCCTGCTGAGGAATGAAAGGTGATAATGAAATCCTCCCTTACAAGCTATGCAGATGTCATAGATCTTACTCTGCAAAATTCTGTGGCTTGAACAACATTTTGGTGTTGACTGTATATGTTCAGGTTGGGTTGTTGCGAAACTATATTACAATGGGAATAAAATTTTGACTTTGATAGGAAGGATTGTGAGGAATACTTTTATCAGGCCTTTGAACAAAATATTGTTAATTCTCCAAACCCCACTATAATCCAAAGTTTCCTATTTTGCTAACTAGAGGAATAATACTCTAAAAAGAAAACAGCTTTTGTGTAATAAATTTTCTTAAATGCTTTTTAGATTCCCTTCCTAGTCATACCAAATATTAAATAAATCTAGTTAACAAATCTTTGTATTTTAACCAGTATAAGAGATTAATCAGGCCTAGAATGCTTTTTGTATATTATTTATCTCATGAAAGATTTCTTTCACTATGGTTGGTACCTGTAGCAAACATTTTATGAACTCAAAGGTCTTTTCCAACCTAGTTCATTCTGTGATTCTTTAAATAACCTTTAGATACCGTTTTTCCTACTTTTAGATACTCTCCATTTCACCCAGAATTCTAAATGCTGTGAGGAATTTCTCCACAATATCTGTGTTCATACCCCAAACCCATACATACTCATAATCCAAACCCCAAAATTGCCAAGCACCTTCCTGTACCTTTGCAGAAGAAGGAAGGGTGCGATGGCCGTATTGTTTAAGGCATGATCAATGTGATGCTTAATTGTTCAGTGTGGGAAGACTCTGGATAGCTCTGAATGCACCAGAATTTCCACTTGTGGTGGCCGTGGTTTTGAGAAGGAATATGAGCTAAAAAGATGCGAAGAAAGTTAAAGTAAGTCTGGAATTAGCTCGGGCTCGGCACCACTAGATGGTGTCCTGCAGCTGCTCTAGTCACACATCGCAATCCATGGGCAGGTAAGGGACAGAAACACCTCCTTGGCAGGAACACAGTGTGTGCTGCAGGACAAGCAGAAATGATCACGCCCAGTGCTCCTGCTGAAGTCCCCAGTAGTTCTATAGGGAGGCTGATAAAGAATTTTGACTAATAACCTACATAACCACACAAACCTACATAACCTTACTTGATAGCTACTGATATTAATATGACCTTCCTAAAAATGCAAAGGTGAAAGATGGCATTTGCTTTTTTCAAAGCTAAAAAGCAGAATTACAAACATAGTTTAAAACCAGAACCCCTGACTATCTTTGGTTTTGTACTTTCAAGCACAATTCCTTTGTGATTTGTATACTACAAGAACATATTATCAGCACTTTATAGAGCAATCTAAATAAAAATAAAAGCAGTCAAACAAACAATTTAGATTTTTGTTTTCTTTTTTACCTTGGTGAAAATGGTGTATTATCTCATAAAGGGATTGTTTTAAATTTCTCCATACTGATCTCTATTTGCATAATTGCTGATAACAAGGCCTATCCTTTCAGTAAACCAAGACAGAGAAATTGTCATATCTCTAAAATATGTTGACAAGCCTACAAAAGTATTTAAAAATGGGTGTTTTCAATTTAAATGTATCTATGAAGCAGTGTAAATGCATCCATGAAGCAGTGAATGGAAGGAGGTGATTCACAGTGCACAGCAATGAAAGTTACCTGTAAGGAGGAAGATGTCAGGTCACAGTTCTCCCCTCATTCCAAAGGACAATCGTATATACAATCATTGAACCAACTGTTTGGAATAGATACCTGCTGGTAAGGCTGGAGCTATTGCATGGCTCTGACCCTTCAATGGCAATGCCAGCTACAGGCCAGAGAGGTATTTGCTTTGGGAAGGTCTTCCTGAAACTTACTGCCTGAAATATGAATTCCCAGACAGGCCTTCATGGCTTGACAGAAAATGCTGCCCAGATTCCTATTACCTGCGCTGGGGCTTGAGCTGCTTTGGCACGTTGCTCTGTTTGGATTTGAAATTAAGTTAACAAAGTAAAAGAAAGAAAAGATACAAATTAGAAAAGATTAATTAGAAGCCCATTTGTATTAGGAACACTATTGGAAACTAATAGCAAATCGAACACAAACCCCTTTTCTAGTTTACCCCTAACAGTGTGATGTTTCTCTATTTTCTTAAAAAGAAGCATAAAGATGGAAACTTTTTCTAATAGTAGTGTTGGTTCAAGATAATGTACTTATTTTTCCCATTTTCTTTTTTTATTACAATGGAATTGCTAGCATGAATGCAGCTATAGCTGCACCAATATAAAAATGCTTTTCACTGTGTATTTATTTTCCCTGAGGAAGAGGTAAGACGGAACAGCACTAACTGCATCATCAAAATTTGTCATTTAGTTCTTAGGGTAGAATCACAGGACCTACTGTTGGTCTCTGCTCAGTCAGCAGCAAACTCACTGTTATAATAGAAGGATGAAATATCAAATTTATTTATTCCCCATAGAAAGCCTCCTGTCTTCCTAGACTCACTTAATATAAAAAGAATACATTTGTGTATAGTATTCAGACACTTTTGTATTTGCATGGCTGTCAGTGTGTTTCACAACATAAGAGATTGACTGTATTAATGGTTCCTGAATAGCAGAAGCTCCTATCAATGACTAATTAAAGATCAGATCATAGCCTTCAAACTACACTTTCTTCAACATGTCTCACACAGTGGAAAAAATACATTAAACATTTAAATCTGAATGTATTTCAGATTCCTTAATTTATGAATTAGAAACCTCAGTTACTGTGAGTCCAACTGTGCAGAATTCAGAACCATGAAACTTGTAAAACTGACTTACAGTACTCCTTTTATTCCTTTGTATTTGCTTACCTAATAGCTCTTATTTAAATGGTGAGAATTACAGTTCTAAGATGAATTTTAATTCTGCACAGTATGATTTTCAAAGTAATTTCCCATTATGAGGAAAGAAAGGACTATTTTATCACTATTTTTTTAAAGAAGCTGAACACTTGAATCTGACTAGAGGTTTATACTGTCAGAATAAATCCCAAAGGAAGGCTTAGATCCCAATTGCACTGGTTTCCTACTTATGGGAATACTTGCTTGTAGGTAAAACATCCCAGGGAAGATTGCTGGATGAGAAGCACTCAATTTGTTAGTCACACATTTTGAAAATATGTTCCTTAGCTATCAAAACAATACAAATCCTGTTTGTAAATGCTAAAATGTAAAATTAATCTTAAATTAAATCTCTACATATCCATACAACTTATTTGTAATAGAGACATTTTCAGGGTAAAAGCCTATATATTTAATTCCTACCATTGAATATCTAGTGATGAATTAAAATTCCTCATTTTAGAATTTTCACAGCCATTCATTGAGAACTTTTTATAAGGTTTTAATCAGACTAACTAGACTTACAGCTATAATTAATATTTCCTTATGAATAAGCTTTTTTTTTTCCCCTCAATATCTTCCTTTCATGGAACATTTTGAATCATAATAACGTAGAACATACTTTTAAACAAATATGTATGTAATCCCACAGTCTCAAGGATAACTAAGATTACAGAGTAATCAGAACGAAGAATCTTTTTGAAAAATCAGTTTTGCAGAGAATAATCATTAAAGTGCATCTGTATGAGACAACTTTGGCAAATCAGCGAACACAGTCCGTGTAAACAAGCTTTGATCAGCAGTTTCCACAATATCATTATGAACTCCAGTTTTTCCTGTAATGGTATGATATGATGAGTGAAAGGCAGACCAAAACCAATTCATAATTTTCAGATGGAAAAATCACAGTTAATTTGTTGACTGAAAAATAACTACATAATTTCAGAGATGATGAGACATAATAAAGTAGGACTATTTTTTTCTCCACTCAGACCTTGAGCCATATTTCTACACAAAAGTCACTTTCCTCCTTTCATCTTCTTATTACTTTCCTGGTAAAGTGACATATTAAGCAGGTATGTAAGTGGTTGGTAATTTTAAAAAGCTGAATATTTAAAAAACTTAGTGGATGACTGATCAAAGAACTGAATATAAAGAGTAAAGACTGGGGAGAGAGAGGGTGACTATGCAAAGGAAGCTTTCACATTCAATGGGGAACAGCTATGAAAAGCTACCAAGGATTGTAGCTCAGTTAATAAAGCCCCAAACAGAGATGATGTTGGGCTTAAATAAAAGGCTGCCACTGAGCAGCACCTTACAGCCCACACTTACAACCCATGCCATAACAGCCTGTCTCTAGGACTGCTCCACCCCTCAGTGATCCAGTCCCCATTTCCAGCTGCCCTGCCATGCAGTATAACATTGGTGACCTCAGTGTTCCAATAAAGGAAAAGCTTGTGAGAAAGACACTTTCTCCTCCCTCCATCTCTCCAGACAGAAATTATAGCTGATGCTACTGCCTCAGAGTTTATAACTGGGAGCAGAGAAGTTCCGTTGGCAAACATAAAGGGCTGAATGGAAACTCAGAAACACCCCTCTCCCTTACACACTTTTTTTTTTTTTCCAGTTCTATATTCTGTATATACATTTCTGGCTCAAACTAAACAGTATAGTAGGTAGTATATATTTAGAAGACTGCATATAAAGAAAGCATTTACTACATTTTGTCCTTGTAGACTGAACACACGGGAAAAAAAAAAAGACCAGCAGCTCAGCATCTTCCCACAGGCTGCCCATCTGGCACCTGGGGCAGATGTCAATGTGGCACGGTCATTCTTTCACTGGAAACAGGCAGATAGGAGCTAGGTATGTCTCAGATTTGTTCTCAAATTTTTAGGCAACACAAGCTGAACACAAGCTGGGTAGTGCAGGAAAACAGAGTAACATCTGAGTTCCACTGCAAATGGATCCCTTCAATGAGCAGGAGAGGAGCAAGAACACTGAGTCAGATGACTATCTTGGAAATGCAATTGGACTCAGGATCTGGCTATCCAGTTACAGCTCAAGAACCTTAGAAAAATGAACACTGGTAGATGGAATATCAAATATTTGCTCAGTAGGAAGCAATTTAAAGTCAAAAGAGGTTAGCTTCTACTGCATCATGGCCAGGATATGGGAACCTCAGTCTGCCTCCCAATTTGGACTATTCACAACCAATTTGACTAGTCACAAGTTAATGTTTTAGGGACATTACAGACCAATTTAAAAAACAAGAAAAGTCCTGTTAACTTCAACAAGATTTCAGTTGAAATATTTCATCTACAAATAAGAACTTAACGTTGGCAAAAAACCTCTTCAATAGAACCTCTGTCTCCATCTGTTTCAAGTGGTTTCTTTTTCACCTGAGTTTTTGGGATCTTTTCTATGCCATCTGCAACCTTTTCTTTGTAAGTTAGTGTAAGTTTGTACCTCCCATTCAGTTCTATTTCCTCAAAGTAATAATTTAATTCAATCTTATCTTCTATACATTTGTCCGTTACTAAATCCACAAGAGGTTGGGAGGTCTAATTTTTCTTCCTTTTTAAGGGACACAAGTAATGTCTGCAGTTTTGAAGTCTGACTTGGCTGTTTGTGGTTTTATTACACAGCATTTCATTCTAAAAAGCAACAGTGTGAACTAAGATTAGATTCAAGCTGATCTTTCCAAACATCATGAGAATTCCTCTGTCAAACAAAAGTTTCATCTTAATTATCCTTAATAATTTCCACTTTGCAAACATAAGGTCCCTTAATGCCTTTGGAAAATGAAGATTATGAGAAAGAGACTATAAAAAGATAAACATGTCTCATTTTGCAGAATTTTAAACACCTTCTTTCAGATAGTAAATCTAATGTTAATTAATAGCAGGGTATAATATTAGATTTCTCTCTTTTATGAAAATCCTGGATAGAATGCTCCCTAGTGCAGTATTTTCTCTGTTATTTTATATATTGATTCAAATTTAAAGCCAAGAATATTGCTGAAAAATGTCAAGTAACTTATTCAATAGTCAAGCAAAGAACTACTGTCACAATTAAATTAATTTTCATTATTTAATTACAGACTGTGTAATTATAAATTATTCTTTATTTTCAGTCCCTCTGAAATCCTGCTCACCGAAGTTTTGAATACAGGCATGGGGTTTAACTATTCGAGCTGGACAGAAATTCCCAATTTTCTTTAATTTATGACCCCTCAGTGTGTGTCTGTGTATGCACAAGTCTGTGTATGTAAATGCACAGAGTGCTAATTCAAACACATCAGTTCTTTTCTTAAGTAATTATGGCAGCT
Organism: Corvus kubaryi; assembly: GCF_017639235.1. Classification (NCBI taxonomy): domain Eukaryota; kingdom Metazoa; phylum Chordata; class Aves; order Passeriformes; family Corvidae; genus Corvus; species Corvus kubaryi. The sequence continues at coordinate 9,837,634 of NW_024581093.1, read as the reverse complement.
GCACACCAAACTAAGCACTGTATTCTTAGGAAAACTAATATTATTTTTACTACTGCAATACATAATTCAATATGCTAGTTTGTCTGAAACTAAGATATCTCTACAAAAAATATAGGCAACATTTTTGTTTTAAAACTGTTGCTACTTCCTGTTACAAATTACATAAGGATGCTCTTGGAAAGGAACATGCAATGGAGTGTGTACAGAAAGGAGAACAGGAGCCAACATCCAGACAAAAGCAACACAGCAGCTGTACTTCCATGTGGGAAAACCATCACCCACACAATAGTCAACATTTCTTCCAAATATTCATTACATTTCTAGAACAAAATCAGCCACCATGACAAAATAAACATATTTAGAATTAAGATAGTTTTAATATTAGAGATTAGGAACGATCAAAACCCACCATAAGGACAAGAAAATGAAACTCTCCTTCTTTCCTCTCTGAGTGTTTTTGTGATTAATCTTAAATCAGGATTTTTTTCAAAGCAATCTTTAGGTCGTGTTGTTGAAGTTTCTGTGGCTGGCCTCTTTGGAAATCTGGTTTAAATACCTTTATTTAGCAGAAAATATTTTGAATCTGCTCCTATTGACTAAAATATTATGGCCTACAATTAGCTAAGAAGATGTGCATTTTTTATCTCCCCCCACCAAAAAAAAAAAAGAGAAACAACCAAAAATACCCAACACAAAACAACAACAAAAAAAAAGACGAAAAAGCCCCAGAAACAAAAAAATCTCCAGATCCCAGAAACAAACAAACAACCCACCCCACACACATATGATGAAGCAAAATAAAATTCTTTACAAATGGTAATGCAGATTATTATATTTGATTTCACTGTAAAATTATTTCCTACCAAATGATGACAATAGATAATTTTATATGTTTATACCCTTTATATAAAACGATTTTGCAAGTCACATGGCTCTTCTGCATCCTTGAATTACAGAAAGCATGAGTTTGGAATGATCCTCTGGAGATTATCTGGTCCAATTCCCCTGCTCAGCTGCAGGGCTGTCTGGAGAGGATTGCTCAGGACCACATCCAGCTGAGGTTTCAATATCTCCAAAGATGGAGAGACACTAAAACTTTCCAGAGCAACCTGGTCCCTACTTGACCTCCTTCACAAAATCTCAAGCTTCATGACCTGTCTATACAGGCTGCTGTGTTTTAGTAGCAACAGCTGGTCTGCAGTGAACAGCTATTTGGGGCAGAACACAGTATGAAAGCAAAGGTAAATTATGGAAGAGGACAGGATGAGAAACTGTATTCTACAGAAAAAAATACTGTGTAAAGTGTAACATCTATGCAGACTGGTGACAAGATCTTTAGTTGTCTCAAGAGAAAAAATCCTCATCTCCCTTTTCTACTCACTAGATTTCTAAATATGTCTGTTTAACAAGCTGAAGGATATACAGGTGTTTTTACCAATTTCCTTTGCTGAACATTTTGTTTTTCAGGAAGGAAAATGAGAGTTCTGAGTTTGAATGAATCTGCACTGCTATGTGGAATGCAGAAGGGGAGCATGCAAGATCATTCATGAAGCAGAAGCAGCCTAGGCAAGCCATGTTGTGGTACCTAGCTGGAGTATGTTTCTGATACCTACAGCCCACGTGGCATGGCTGGTCGTCTGAACACATAGTCCAGCTGAACTCCACTGCACTGTCAGATCTTGAATGTTTTATATCATGACTTGATAAAGACCTAATACATTTTTTCCCTAACAAATAAGTTATAAGCATACTTGGATAATAGAAATGCTTAATCCATTCACAGTGGTAAATAATGATCAAGATATGTAACCAAAAGATGATCACAAGTACTTCAGAGATATGCTCAAAAAATCCAAACTAAATACTAAATGAAAAAAAGAATGCAGCCCTTTCTTGTAATTAAAAAACCCCAAGCAAAACAGAACTAAAAAAAAAATCAATCTTAGCTGCCCATTACAACAGCTATGCCTCCTTGCCCCCTGAAAAAGAGGTTAACTTTATACAAAACACTGCTTAGATAACCGATGTCATTACTTACCTGTGATAAAAGCAAAGAGCCCTGTACACACAGAAAGCTTGTGGAGAGACCAGGGATATGTTAAGGGATCTGTTAATTTTGCTAAAAACTACTGAGAAAGAACTCAATTACAAGACAATAAAAAAAGAACAAATATTCTGGGAGATAGATATCTTTAATCTAGTGTGGAAAGCCATAACAAGAACCAATTTTGAATAAGACATTCAGTAAATATTTTAATAGAGAGAGTGATTAACCACTTTAGCTACTGAATGGAGTTATATCTCTTGATTTCTACAAAGTGAGATTGAAAATCTCACAGTATAATTTTTTTTTTTAATCTTGCTACTGGGTTCAGTATCACATTGACTGGATGAACTGCAATGGCCTACCAGAAAGGCTGGAGGTAACCTCCTACTCCTTTTGGGGCTTCTGTGAATTAATGGGCTCCCCATTAACTGTCCCTATGTTAATATTACAGATAATCACTATCTCTTTCTATATCTGAAAGACTATTAGATTGAGTTTATAGAAATAAAAGTGTATGGTCAAGTTCAACAGCTTTAAAGCATTAGCACTTCCTCTGGCCTACCAACAGAGTCCCAGTTAGGCTCAGTGCAGGACTTTGAATAAGAATAGGAAAGCTGAACATAAACATAGTCTCATATGGAATTTTAGCCTAGTTTTTAATTTTCTGTAAAAGAAACATTAAGCACTTGCTATTTGGAATACATTTAAATATGAAGTATTTTAGGCTCCTAACGAGTATGCCACTGAGGTGGAATCACCCCGAAAGTATTGGATGGTAATTATTATCACATGGCAGTGACTGATTTATTAACTGTTCAGTGAAGGAGCCAAGGTTTGTGTTGCAGGGATAGATTCCTCATTTTTACTTCCACCATCCGTCATAATAGAATCTACTGGAAAATGGAGTACAAATCATTCAGGAATTTACAACAGTCACTTGAGCTAGTTCTGTGCTCTATCATTTCTGGAAGTGAATGCCTTTGTTTTGCACCCTAAGGGCTGCTTATATGCATAAATAGCCCCCCTTTTTCTGTTTCTGAATCACAGTGTCCAGCCAATACAAAAAAGATTATGAGGTATGAAAACTGCACATATCTCCACCACAGAACAATAACAAGATCTATACTTTGATTTCCTGGGAAATAAAAATTGTAGCTATACTTCCTGTCAGCCCATTCCTTTGAACATGTTCTCTTCATAATTTGGATTTTGAATCAAGTTTAAATGGCAGTTAAAAATCGTGTGTGGCAGTACACAATGAATTTAGCTTGACAGCCTGGACATCAAAACTAAAAATAAATGACTTCACATCCAAATAATAAGTAATAACAATGTTAGCCTGCATAAGAATAGCAGGACTGGATTCAAATACAATATTAATTTTAGGGATATGAGTGACTAGGGAGAGACAGAGGCAAAGAAACAAATCCTTCATATAGCAATAGTCTCTTCTTATCCCCCAGGCAACTGGCTGCCTTTCACCTCGGCGGCGGAGCAATTATGTGGCATAATGACTGCAGTGCAAATAAGCAGAGAGATTTTATTAAACCAAATGAGCAAATCATCTGCGTATTATTGCGATTTGATTGACAGTGACAAGTGTCGAGCAGACACGGATGTGAATATGATAAAGAAGCTTGCAGGAAAGCTCTTGATAATGTTACTCTTGATAAAGTTGCTCTGCAAACCTCTCTAAGTAAATAAAAGGGAAAGAATATGATGCATATTAATTCGCATAGTTTGCAACCTGCCACAGGACTAGAGGAAAAGTTGCAATAGGTTCAGCACATGGCATTTCATATGAATTCTAAAATTGCATTTATGAGTCTCATAGACTTTACAATAATATATTAATATTAAAAGTAAAGGTCATTCCACATAACAGTTAAGCTGCCTGAGCTTCAACCTTTATATCAATAGCAGACTTGGGCTGGGCGCACAAGGAGGAGGAAAACAAGTGGAATGACCTGAATAAATGTAAAATGTTACTTAGAAAGATTGCTGCCTTCTGCTGGGATGTCCATTTACACATTTGTACTTCCAGTGGACAATTACATTTCTGACAGGCCTGCCATCAGAATGATTAAATCAATACCTTTCATATGGGAATGTGATTCATTGGCATGGGCCTTCAGGCCTCCAGGTAAGCCACTCTCACATTAATGACTGTCTTATGACATCATAGCTGCACACAGTCCAAAGTTTCACATCATTTCAGGCAGCATGGAACTTTGGATAATTACTTTTGGCACATGGAATGATTTAACCAAGGTGACTGGGAAGCTTTGACAGCAACAACCATGGAAGAAAAGCAGTGGGGATAAAATCTCCGGTGCTGCGGTGGCACTAACATCATGAATAAATTTGGGCTTACAAGTTGAAATTGTTTTAGTGGATAAACCATGTGATAAATAGTTCTCTTTCCTCCACTCCTTCATATTTTTTATTACTTTAAATTTGAATGTAACAAGCTACAGCGTTATGCCACACTTCAGTGAACATTCTTCTGCCATCAAGTACCATCAAGTTGAAGATTTCCACTCTTTGAAAAAGAATCATAACTGAGAGAAAATGTTCTTGTCTTATGAAGTACACTGTAAAATGTGGCAAGCATTTTTGATTTATGTTGTAATACTGATTTGAATATCTATTTGGACATATTCCAAAGAGACCAGCTTTGCAAGGTTCTGCACAGCCTGAGCTGATTCTTGTGCTGTGCTTTAACTGTGCAAGTAAACTTCAGCATTCAAGAGCTGACATGCTCAGAATAACTGAAGCTTGATAAAAAAGACTTAAAGTCTCTGTAACTTACATTTTCCAGGATGTGAGCCCTCCAGCTCCAGTGAGCCGTCCAAGGGGTATGAACTGAGAAAAAAAAAAAAAAAAAAAAGTAGAATAAAATATTAAGTACCAAATCCACTTGCTGTAGTATTTGTTATAATTTGTTTTATAATCCATATGTTACAGTAAAAAAATTACTTACACAAATGTTATAATTCATTGTTTAAAAGCATCAGATGACCTTATTTCTACAAAAAGGAACTAAAGCATTCAGTAAAACATGTTACTCTACCAACCTAGTCCAGTTATGGGAAATTAATTAGTAATTTTTTGTTCATATGAAAATCAGAATCAAATTTCATACAGTTGAGGGATTTTCACTGGTTTGAAGTAAAATGCAAAAAAAAAAATAGACAATACTATCTACACACCAGGAAAAAACTGTCAGCGTAAGAATTTCCTAATTTTTAACATTGTTACTTCTGGGTTTGGGGCTTTTTTAATACTTTGAATATCATTTTTAACTTTTTTTTCTTTTTGATAAATATGTTTAAGAAATATCACAACCTAGACAATTTCAGAGTGCCTGATATTCTTCAAATTAGCATCCAGTTTGATGCCCTCTGGTCTTTAAATATGAAACTAAATACTCTGGTTACCACAGCTTGATCATCTTCAAAACCTAATCCCTCACATGCAGCATTTTTTACCACAAAGCAGTTAAACAAGTATCTAAGTAAGTCAGTTGAACCATTAAGTAAGTCTAAACCATTTAATCCTAAAACTAAACTTTTCCTATAGAATAAAGTCTGAGATTTTACAATGAAATTAATTTTTAGAGTTTAAGTCTTAAATATGAAGTAAATTATTTTATATTTAAACTAAATATTAACTACATAAAACAATTTCAGGAGTTATCCTAAAGTACTTGTGAGCCTTCTGGTGTAAATTATAGTCATATCCCTGCTGTCACTTCCAAAACAGTGCATGTTACGTTCTAAAATGCACAATTTCTTTTTAGAGAAAGAGATCTTATAAAAGACAATTTAGTACCTAAAGCCATTAGAAACAAAAATAGTAATTACGTATTCAAAGTTAACTGACACAGTGATGCTTGCTGAGACTACAGAGAGTGGATTTGAGAACACAGTGTTATTTTTGCTCATTTTACTGAGATGCTGCTAATTGTATGCCAAAAAAATACTTAAAGTTATTATAGAATATTAAGGCATGGACATTTATTAAAACATCATACTAATATGTTCTCCTATTGCCACCCCAATGTGGAAAGATATTAAGCTGGAGTACTACACATTTTCAAGGTTTTGTCAATCTTTGCAAAAAACCAAATTAGTATAAAATTGAAGGCTGTTGTATTTATATTTTGTTACTTCTATCACACTTCAAATAGAACCCCATTTGTTCAGAGTGGTGAAGCACCTTCCACTTTTAGTATATGGCTGGATCTGCACATGTCCCTCCTTAACCTCCAGGCATCTTTAACATTGTCAGTGAAATGCTGGGTGTGTACATCTTCAATTGAAGATTTAAGTAATGCACACACAACACTCCAATTTTTCTGAAAATTTAGAAAGGAAAAGTTCCCAAAGTTTTTACAATCAGAAAAATAGGACCAAGAGGATGAATGAATTCTATATAAGTCTTACTTCTATGTAAAAATATTATGATCCCCTAAAAAAAAATGAAGAATGTCTGTGATTATAGTGGAAAGTTGAACATTTTGCAGAAGGAAACACAAATCTGTTCACTGTGAGGAAACAAATTTTATTTCAAAAAATCATATGTCTGAATATTCTATGCAAAATGAGTATGAATAGGCAAGTATGTAAATTAAGCAAAACCAGACATTAACCTCGTCATGATTCCTGGGCTGTTTAAAAAGTTGACTCACTTTGCAAGCCTGCTTTTAGTGGTGTGCAAGTGTAAGGCAGTCCTTTGGGGATACAGTCTTCATTGCTTGCTTTTGTGGAGCCAGAATTGATTCTAAAGTGTAGTAAGGCTGACCCTCCTGGAAGGAAAGAAAAGAAAGAAATTCAATCAACCAAACAGAAGACAAAATTTAGACCATTATCTGAGAGACTCAAGTCCTTGAAGAGTGCAGCCAGTAGTGTTCACTGACTTCAGTTTCTTTGTATCATTAAAATCTTATCTATCATACTATTTTAGCACAAAATCTATCAGGAAGAGAAATTTTCCAGGACTGGAAAATAAATATTTACAAAGCTAAAATACAAACATGAAAAACATTTTACATTTATTTTCTAAAATATTACCTCTTAATTATTTTCAGGGAGATAACCAGATGTAATAATAACCACTATCATAATTTTTCCCTAAAATAATACTTCAAACCAGAATTGCAACCTATGCAATGTTTAAATAGTCATGCCAAGCCTAATTAAGTTTTTAATAAACGTCAAACACATTTTTGGAGAGTTCTTTTTTTTTTTTTTTTTAAATTAAACTCATTTGCTTAAGACATAATTATAACTAGAGACTTACCTTAAGAAAACACTAGTGTTAATTTTCACTCTTACTATTCCCTCAATTAGTTAGGGAAATATTTATGTACGTATTGAAGAGTGGGCATGTGCTAAATGTAATTTCAAATGTCTACTCTTCCAGAAAACCTGGAGGATATGAGCAGTTGAAGGCTAAACCAAAATGTTATTTGCTATACATCTAATTCATGGCTCTAGAGATAAAAAGTGCAGATCCCTGCACATCTCAATAAATGTACAGCAAAAGCCAACCACAACTTGCCAATGTATCTGGCCCCAGATCCTTAATATTTTATTTAGGCAAAAACTTTGATTGTTCTGGAGTTCTTACAAAGCTTACTGAGAATCCCAAGCAATCAGTGCACTATTATTGGCCTTTGCTATTGCTGTTAATAAAATTGACTGTACTAGGTTGCATCCAAAATAATTTTAATAAAAAAGTCTGAAGGAAAGTGTAGTGAGAAAAGAAGTGCTGAATTGTTGTTAGAGAAAGCTACATGTTGAACTGATCCTGGCCTGGATTTAGTTTCTCTGGTAATATCAAAGCAGCATATGACAGAGTTCTAACAGTAGATGGGAGAACTTGGCTACTGTTATGTAGATAAGATAATTAGATACCAAAGTCATTTTTGAATGGCCTTTCTTACCATGCAGGCTGAGACTGTTCTCACTCACAGTTTGTGGACTAATCTTGATCCAAGAAGATGGAAATATAAATACATTTCAAGTCATTTATGCATCATACTATCCAAGCTTAGGATCACATGCTATCAGTCATAATCTGCATTATTATGACAGTCTGTCACCTTGCTATATTCATTGTGAGAACTAAGAATTATGTCTATAATAACAAAAAAATTGTCGTTGAAAAAATAACATAGAAGCAATCAAACAAAATCTTCCACTGCACTTCAGAAATAATGAGATATTAAAGGAGGCACTGACACGAATCCCTCTGTGGGGAGGATCACAGTATTTGTTAAAGTAGGCAACGATTTAGGATTACAATAAAAACACTAAACAAAAACCAGTTAAATTACACTTTAGGCAAGTATTGTTCATCTGTTCTGTGAACTGTAGCCCCACCTCAGCTCCAGAGAGTTCAGTAATATCACTAATGATGATAAGTCATGATTAGTTTCTGTTTCCCATGAAAAACTGGAAGAAAAAGGGAAGTGCTGGGTCAGGGCTTCCCCATTAGCTTGGGGAGTAAAGCGATGTCGCCTTCTGGGTATCCCATTCTTCCCTCATCCCATGTGACCTGTGAGCTTATGAACTGTGACAGGATCTCTGCTCGAGGAAAGGTGGTACGGCTGCAGGCAGAACAAACCTGAGAGCAGCACAGCCATTCCAGCTGGGCTGCAAAATCCCAGTGATGGCCGTAAGGAAGAGCCCCTTGCTGAAACAGCTAATACAGAGGTCACAAACCATTTGTAAACCAAATGCAATGGTTTACATTACATTACACCCTGCACAGCACAGAACAGTTCGTACAACTAAAGGCAATCATAAAACAAACCAGGTTTTCTCTCAATGCTTTCATCCTTCCCAATTAAAATACCTTTAATGTAAGAATCATCATTTAAAGAAAAACCCCTAAACCATAACCAAATACATTAGTGGCTCTCCTAGAACCTATCATTTATTTTGGTACATTCTGTGATACTGACACTTTTGAACTTCAATAGGCATGAGATTTTTCTATATTATTACTTTTGAAAAGAAAATACAAGGTTGTTACACAGAGCTTTTGATAAAGTAGAAAAGCTAAGAACTCAACTGCAGAAAATATAAACCACAACTACCTCTTTGGAAAATTAAATTGTAAATATTTGGGAAAAATCTAGAGAAACAAAGGGATAAATACATGGCTCGAAGTTTCATTAAAACGTACATAGAGTCCTAGAATGGACACTCATTACCAGTATTCAACCTCCAGAAAAAAAAAAGGGAGTATTTTGAGACAGGAGAAATCTAAACAGGTAAAGGAATTGTGTCTGAATCTCAGCATTGCCCTTGTATTCATCTGGGATACAGGTAGGATCCATGCTATGTTTCTCAGCCACAGTCATTCTCCCTGCTCCACCCAATAAACTCCTTCACGAATTGTCCAGATTGTGGGATGACAACTTAGACAAGTAAATCCTGTTTAGATAATTCCATGTCAACATATTAAACTTGTGTTCTGTACCAAAACCCCCTAACTATTACCAGTAATATCTCAAAAGAACTGAAGTAGGTGGTTGACAATAACAGTAAAAGGGTGTTGAATTTTTTTGTCTTCCTTTAACTCAAACCCTCAGATGGAGGAAAACATGCCTCCAAAGCAATGAACACACAAGCCTACTAAGCCCAGCATATGCTTAGCCAGTGGCTGCATTTCTGTTGCTCAGGGTGGCACCAGAAGTTACATGTTGTATTTTTCATCCTCTGCAGTGGTAATTTCTTGGTCATTTACCTCCTCAATAATAATGTTTAGCTGAGTAAAATAATGCTTTAGGCTTTAAGTCTTAAAGGCTCTTCCCCCTTTGCCCCACTCAGCAGGATGACTGATTTCAGCCCTTTAGAAAAATAAGCTTACTTATGAGACATTAGTGGCATTATTGCCTCCTTTAATATTCGTGACAGTCTCCAGCAAATGTATCACAAGTTGGCATTTATTAGTGCTAGGCACAAGTAAGGGGCATGTTATTTGATTTGAATAACAGCTTGGAGCTACAGTTTGAGTCCAGAAATATATTAGTCAGAAACAATCTCATTTAATAACACAGAAACTAATAAAAGAAAAGTATTCCAACTGATTCAAAATTGAATTTATGAATATTGCTTAGCAGGATTAATGATCAAAAACGGAACCTGTTTGTCATGTTATAACAGACTTTTCGATTTAAATGCAAAACTAGAAGTCAATGGGTCCAATGGATTGTATATTGCTTTGAAGAAAACCAGTTCATTTTACACATAAGCTTTGAAATTGGCAATAAACTTTAATTACAGGGTCAGATAATCAAATTATAATCAAATAGCCTCACATAAAGTCTGTGTTTGAAATTAATGAGATACAATTCTACTAGTCTGTAATATTGTACCTCTGAAACTTACTAAAAGACATTTCATTTTCATTTAAAAGTCACCTTAAGGACTTTTTCCTCAATTTCTTCTGCATAGCTCAATTTTATTTGGAAATGTCTCATTTTTAGACCACACATTACTAAAGACTTTTGCGTATGGAAAAATCATTTGTTGCTCCACAGATTTTTTTTTTTTATTGATAATAAGAATTTTAATACAGTAATATTAGAAATCCTTCAAGTAGATGCATATTTATGCATTTTTAGAGAAAGCCACAGTTTGGATAATAAAGCTGTATAGTTGTTCAAATGCACATACTTATTAAAATTTTCATTTAAGATGAAATTTTTGATGACTGATCTTAACTTGCAAGTGCAAATGTATCTGCTAATGTACACTACTGCATAGTCTATTTCTTTCTGGGGTATACAACCATGATAATTTCTCCCTACATGTCTCACCTTATTTGGAAGAAGAAATATATCTTATATTTAAAACAAAAGATAGAAAGAATAAATCCAAACCCGCTCTGGCTATCTTAAAGACTTGCTGCTGTGTGGCTTCAGGCAAGTCATATTATATTTTATAGCTAAGCTTTCTCATGAAAAATGGCAGTTAAAGCTTCGTACAGCTTCAGTGCAACTTACTGGGCTTATCATGGTTCCTTATTAATTGTACAATGACTATCAAAATGAAGATGCAAAATTGTCAGATAGATAATGTCAGACCTCACTAAATATGCAACTGCAAAAGTACAGAAAAAGTCAAATACTTCTAAAGCTATCATTCTACTCAGTGGCAATACAAGTGCTTGATAGCACACAGCATAATTTAAAAAAAAACCTATGCCTTGTACTGAAATACAAATTTGACAATACAAATGTAAAATTTTACTACTAAGCAAAACATTTGTACTTTTAAAAAACAAGTTATTCCAAGTCAAAAAATAACAATTGTCAAAAATAACTATTTAACACAACTGATCTTCTACTTAGATGGACTACAACAATGAAAACTAGATCCTTGCACAAGAAAATCACCACTTAGTAAACCTGGATGTGAACTTACATAAGAGTAGTTACCACATCTCAGTTAGGCCCCAGTGGGGTACTGTAGTCTGATTACCTCCATTTGCCAAGAACTAAGACCATTCACACACCTTCTTAGTGTAGAGCAGCATCTCTTCCTGTGTTCATGCCCTAAAACTCAATACTGACTTTTTCTAGGAGTACACAAATGAATCTCTAGAAAGTTAAGGGCATATTACAACTACTCCCATTGATTTGTCACATGTAAAAAGCAATAAAGTTGTATCTTTTGAATCACAGCAGAGATTTTTAAGAAGTTGTCACAGATGCTTGAAATCATTAATATCACTGATTATTACGGGTCATACTGTGGATATTAAGTACTGAGATAGGGTAGGAGCTTTCATCAGTCATTGTTCAGCCTTGTCTCTCCCAGATTATGCTTGAGAACATGCATCATATTTGGGATAGTTTTAAAAACCCTGAAGCAGTGGGGACTCCCTAATGCCATGTGTGAAGTTAACTTACAACTTTACCCATCTCACCATTACCAAGTTTCTTGTCTTTCATTAGTGTGATCCTCTTTCTGCCACTCTCATCCCTTCAGAGCAATATAAATAAGCATCTTTGATGTTTACTCAATTAAAATATTAGCTCCTTTCCACTCTACCACATACAACTATCATTTAGGCAGGTTATGCTGGCTAATACACTCAAGCCAACTAAAAACCAACCACAAAACAAACTAGATAGAATATGTATTATTAAAATCAGAACTTCTGTTTGCTGATAAGCATGGTTGAAAATGTATACATTTTACATTGTATCTATATCTGCTGCAGATACAAATGGCTTGTGGTTTCAGCCATTAATAAACCTTTGTCTCCTTTATTTTCTGTATATACATTTAACCAGAAAAGATCAATTACAATCAAACTGCTGTCTGTAATTCACTTGCCAGGAAATGAGTGAGAAGTACACATGAATGCTAAAATTATGCTTCCACTATGGCATCAATATAAATCCAAAGTAACAATATTAAGCTCAAACATGTAACTACTTTAATTCTGGTTGAATTCTCCACATCATAAAGCTTTTGCCCTGCAATGCTTTAAAGCAAGCGTGTGTTTCCCCACCTCTCTCAGTTTCTGAGTGTTTTATTTCCTTGCAGAGGACAAAAGCCAATAAGGGCAAATAGAGCTTATCTAGTAAACATCTAAGCTGCAAACAACTTGGATTGAACTTGACAGGTTAGCACTTCATGACAACAGAGAAGGCATGAGAAGAAATGAAGGAAGAGACAAAGTCAAGGACTGACCTTGCTCACGAGACTTTTATGAATCCATTTATACAGCAGCATGTCCCTGGATGCTTTGCAGAATGGAGAGAAAGTCCAGTCAAACACTTTACATGTCAAGGCCTTAAACATCTTCAGATGGATGGTTTTCTCTCTGATAGTGGCAACACAAACTGTTTTGAATCATGCTGATTAAAGTGGGGATTCTGATGGTGATTGAAATCAGCAAGATACATCAAGTAAAAAAAGTTTTCCTACTTTTTCAACTCCAACCTCTCAATTTTCAGTGAGCAGTAAAATTAACTAATTTAGTGGCATAGTTTAGCATTAACATCACAGTTACCACAAGCTAAATATTAACAACAGTTTATGGTATATAGAATTTTCATAGAAATAAAGCTTGAGGAGAAAGGATTTGTGAAGAGCTCACCTGTATCATAGTGATCAGGTGAAACTGCAGCTCAATGCAGTGACTGTCACACAGTGTAAGAACAACCTGGAGATTACAGGCAACTCACTTTGCCAGTTGAGGAACACCAACATGTTCATTTTGTACAACATTTCTTTAGCTCTGAAGTTTTGAGGTTCTTTTCACATCTTCTGACTTTTACAGGAAAACACATATTTTGGATAGGAATTCAAATTCTTTCTCTATGAGCATAATTCCAAGTTGTTACTATTGGACATACTATTGCCCCATTTTTTACCTGGTTTGAAAACACACAAGCAAAAAACCCCCACCAACACCACTCCAACAACCAAAAGTTTACTAACCTCCATTTGTTTCCATTTGAAAAGAAACAGATGCCGAAATCAGGTGTTTTTTTCCTTTAATCCTGTATTTATAAAGAATGTTCAACAGTTTTGAACAGATGGAAATTGTTCCTTTTCTTCTTGCTTCAAAGTCTTAGTTAGTCAGCACATCATACAATCATTATATTGAGGCAATTTTACTGAAATCATTGTTATCACATCATGTATTCCTTATGAACAACTCCAAATAAAGTCTTGGGACCCAATGTATCCCACCCATTATTTCCTATATGTATGTATCAGCATTTTATTGGACTCCTCAAAGGAGTTCTGCTTTTCTTTCTCCTAGGATTATCAAGTCATGCTTGGAAGCATTGTAAAGAGTACAGCTAAGAGTCCTTACCTGCTGGTGTGCTTTAATTCTTGCAGAAATAAACATGATTTTTATCTGCAGGTTTTACAAATAAACCAAATTATTTTCTTTCCTTTTTAGGAACTTCATCCATGAGAATAGTAGTTTTTCAGGTCACTACCAAACACTGCATGAAATCCCGTGAGGGTATTTGCAAAGGTTATGTCTAAGCTCTCTAGATTTCCTCTCTCTAACAAATGATTCCACTGAAAAGGTGGTCCTTCAGGGTTTGGTTAAATTCCTGATCTGAGTCATTTTGCAAATAACCTGTCTTTCTCTACAGACTGGAGAGCCTGAAAAACTTACTAAAACAATATAAGTCTTTAACCTCAGCCCAAGTGCAACAAGCTTCACCTTGCTTTCTTATGGGCTATTTGGTGAAAATGTCCAGAGTTGCAAGGCTATGAGAACCTCTCCCAGGTCCAAGCATAATGAGCAAAATGCCAAAGTTCCTGCATCCAGCAGCTTAAAAATCATGTTATCTCTTTATCTCCCCCAAATTAAGTACAGTCTGTTGTTACAGGTACCCATCACTGGAGAGGCATAATCAGCATAATTAAAATGAGCCCACACTCAGAGGGGCCACATCCTGTTCATGTTTCTGTACACCCTGTGACCTGGCATTCCAACCCTATTCATCTCCACAACAGTGCCCTATCCTGGTCATCATCAACTGGTTTTCATTTCCTGTAGAATACTTCATATTTCACATTGATCTTTTATTGTTATAGCTCAAAAACTTCTTCCAAGCAAACAGTTTAACAACTGTGGATTCATAGGCAGCACAAATTTCAACATTCTACTTCCAGTTTCAGCAACTCATGGGTTTAGAACAGAAAAAGCTTTTTTTTTTTTTTAATACCAAGTTCACTCATTCTTGTCTATGGAAATACTTACAACTAGCGATCCAAATTCTACATGAACGCAAAAGTAGCATTGCCATGATTGTGCTCTAGTTTGTGGCAAAGTGTGGCAGATTTGCAACAGCCTGGCAAGTTTCCCTGAGAATACCTGAATCTACAGAACCATTGAATGAGAGGCTTGGTCTACCCTGATCATAAATTTGCAATGAAGAAAATACTCCTTAGCCGTAGTCACGAGTTAGTTTTGCAGTGATTTTGCTTTGGAAAACTCCTACCCCCATGTGTCCTCCCCTTCACCTCCCACCCTGGTAATAAGTTAGTAATATCTCAACCCCTTTGTGTTCCTGTGTCAACACTACCCCCAAACTGTAAGTGTTAGCAGCTGTGCACAATATGAAAGGGGGTTTGAAACACACAGCCTAAAACAGGAGCAATCACAAGAGCCTCTTTGACTCTCAAAATGCTAAATCACACAATGCTGATCACTGAAATGGTTTCCTTTCTGTACCAAACTTATGTAGTGGTTTTGCTGTTCTGGCCAACCTACAGATGAACTTTTTGTAATAGGAGGCCTAAAAACTCTGAACATATGTAAGTATCCAAAGATTTGGCAAGTTTTGGACAGCCTCAGCTTTCTTTTCATTGTGAAAATTTCTGTTCACTGATTTACTTGCTTACTTGTTGTTCTCTTCAACAATTTACTTGTTTTAAAATCTACTCACATTTCTTCAGATTGAATTTTAAATTCATACTGTAAGGTTACTGTGTTTATAAATGTATTGGTTTCTGCTCATCAAAATTTTCCATGCTTCAAAATACATTTTAGGTAGCCTGGGAAAAAAAAGAGGACAACAATGTCCTATAAGCTGTAAAATGTGGTGACACAACAATAACAGAACAACAAAAAATCATCACTTTAAATGACCAGAGACTTTGTCCTTCTCTGCAAGTAGGCTCTTTCTTGTCTTCCACCTTTTCTTCTATTTGCTGTCATCTTTTTTTATAAATCCACTCCAGAGAAGCAGGAGAAACCTGCCACAGTGCTCATGAGTTTAAAAAAAACCCCAAAACCCAACCGAAAACCCCTTCAGAATTATTTTACAGAACTTCCTGTAGTTCACCAAACATCCAGTACTGCAAGATTTTTCTTCAGTTGAACAGCGGTGGTCTTTATGCCTCTCCAAGTTGCAAAGACATTTCCCTTCCCCCTACTGGTGAATGCTGAGATAACTGAGAAAGAAGCGTTTCTCCCGTATTTTCAAACTGACATTAGCTTGGTCTTGTTGATTTGGAGCACTAGTCCTGATTTTTAATTGAATAGTTTCTTGAATAAGTTTTCTGTTCCTCATTTAAGGGTGGAGCACTGCAATGAAACTAGTCTAGAGAAATATTTTTGCGCCAACATCCATCACTCTTTCCTTTACAATACTTCCCTATTGCAGCATCTGCTAGAGCTGCTCATTATCATTTTGCAGTTCTTGTTTCTTTCCTTTCTATTTCCTACTTCTCACAAGCAGTAAGGAAACAGATGCACACCCATTCCGGTCTCATATCCCCAGGAAAATTAGCAAAGAGTAGTTTTGACACACAGGTTACCAGAGGGTGCCATCACCTGCTCCACATGATCACTGAGCATTCTCTTGCTGTGCACTGCCCAGTAAACAGGAAGGTCGTGCACCTCACTGCCTTTGAGGTACTGGCAGTAAGAACTGAAATTTGCCCTCAGTAGACAGCTACTGCTGAGACTTTTGCAACTGCTTGGAGAACTGCTGCAAAGGGACGTCAAGAAAGAATTCACTTTGTGTGAACTTTATTTTAGAAGAAAACTGAGAACTGTATTTTTTATGTGCTGCTTTAAAAAAAGTTACTAATTTTTAAAAAAACCCTAAGTAATCTTTTGTTTATCCATTACTTCAATTACTTATTCTTCCTTTTCTAATTAGAAAGTTCAGTATTAATGTTTGTTACTACACAGCTGTCCCATTTTTTAACAACACTACTTTTAGATTTTTAAACATGCTTGGTCATGCTCAAGCAAATGCCTATCTTAGCTACTATTACGAAGTGGTAGCTAAACTGTCATTAGTATAGAATAATTTTATATAAAAAATGCAAGAGTGACCTTTGTACCTCGAAGCTTTGTCCCATCCACTTCATGTGTCTATTTGCTTCCAGTAAGTATGTCAATGCTTTGTACTGTCCCCTATTTAGCCCTTTTTATTGCTATTTTTGATATTTAAATAGTTTTCCTAATAAAATACCTCCTTCTATTTGTTTTATTAATGAAGAATATGATTTCGGTGGTTTTTCGCTTGTTTTCACTTACATAAGATTAATTATTCAATAGATTAACATAGAGGCATAGTAACAAAATAAACACACTTGCACTTACAGGTTGCTCAGCTTCCACCTTCCTCACAAGTGGCTGTCTTCAATTCTGCTTGACTGTTCCAAAGAAATGGAATACCTAAGTCAAATTCC
Organism: Corvus kubaryi; assembly: GCF_017639235.1. Classification (NCBI taxonomy): domain Eukaryota; kingdom Metazoa; phylum Chordata; class Aves; order Passeriformes; family Corvidae; genus Corvus; species Corvus kubaryi. The sequence goes on along the minus strand of NW_024581093.1, from coordinate 9,820,378 downwards.
AATTCATATGTTGATGGCAAAAAGTACCAAATATGAGAGAACTATTTCAGTTATTTAGTTATTGGAAATCGAGGCTGAGGATTACATCCAATCTATTTTAACTCAAGGTCAATAGTGGCTTAAAATCAAAAGGATACAAGAAGCCCCTTAAATACACTTAGATTGTCAGTACTGGAATGATGCTCATCATCTGAGGAATGATGTTCTTGAAGAGCCTCTCAAACTGAAATGGTGAGGAGGCAAAAATCCTAACTATTTTAAAAATGGAATGTGCAAGTGGGATTATATGATGACATTCTCTGCGCCTGTTAACCTTTTGATAATAAAATTACTTGAAATTTAAGCCACCCCTACCAGAATACTGGCATTTATAGTCAATGTAACCTTGCCTGCTGCTTTAGTGGAAATAATTAGAGATCAGATACTTTAACTGTGGCTGCAAATCAGCCTGAAGTATGCTGACCCAAATAAAAGGAGAGTTTATTATGGTAAACATAGTGAATCAGTGCTCCAGAAGCTGAGATCGCTGCCATCCATAGTAAGATTTGCTTCTTCATGACTGTAGATGGAGCCCTAACATAAGTAAATACCCTCTCAGCAATATAAGTTTGGAATTTCATAGAATATATTGAGGCTTTCCAGCATTTTTACTTATTGAGATTTTAATTTTCTGAACAAACAATATGAGAGGCCCACTGTTTTTCTGGTTTCTCAATATGCCAAACTGATTCAGCTCTCCTCAAAAATCCAGAAAGAAAGAAAAGCAGTTGTTCAACTTTTATTCTGTCCTGCAATTATCACCTAATCTAACCTTCTCTAACAATTTCTCTGCTTAAGGGCACCTCTAGGGTTGTCAGACCAGCTGAATTCATTTAGAAAATGAAATCCAAACCTGACTAGTCTTATTCATCCCCTGCACCCATTATTCCTTTCATAATTTTATGCTACTGTACTATAAGGCAAGGCAACAGCACATTTTGAGGATTTTATTGTATTACATATAAAACATACTGCTGAAATATGACTGTGAGTTTCTTGGTGAAGAAGGAGGTGTCTCAGCACCATCTGACTGAAAGATGTTAGATAAAAGAGGAGCTATTTATAGGAGTAAAATATGTCTACAGTTATTACTGCGGCTAGCAATACAGGGTTCATCATTATAATTAAACCTTTCCTTCCTATAACTCACGTGTTCAAAAAACAAAGTATTTCTTGATTCCTTGCAGCAAAACAAACAAAAACTTCCACAAAACAAATAAGCAGAAATATTTAAAAAAATACATTTTTTCATAGTTCTCAAGATACTTTGTCTGTTTCAAGCTTTAAGAAACAATTGGTATCACAAATGTTCTGGAAGTTAAATATATATGCAAGGACTGTTGGTATTGGATTGGTATTTGGCATCTAGGACTGCAAATTGAGAGCTGTAACAATCACAAACAGTTTTAGAATACTACTACTTCTTTATTATTTTATTTTTAAAAGCTAGTGAAAACCTTAATTTCATAGCATGGTTGGCAAATCTCACTGGTTCTAAAAGCTGCACATCAAACAGTTCACATGGCCAAAGGTCACTCTTGAGAGTCTGAGAGAGAAAAAGGAAGGACCAGCACAGTCACAGGTAGAAAGCATATCTGGGGACCCTGTGCTGCACTGTGGGATGGGACTGGGTCACTTCACTCCCTCTTAAAGTTCACAGCTTAAGGTAATTACGAGCCCATGCACTGCCTTCTATACTCACATGGCACAGCTGCTTGACCAACACCCAAGCACATGTGAACCACAGGTGATTTAAAAGACAGCTATTGATTGCAAATATTTTATATCCCTTAAGTTATGTGAAATGAATGGGTACATGAGTTTATTTTGAGAATGAGGTTAACTTCTGGTAAGCATGTGTGAAACTCACAATTCTACATGCAGAATCATCAAAACAAAATTTTTTTAGCACATGTTCATGAAAGTAAATTTCTAATTGTGCAGTAAAGTTGTGCAATTATCAGGTCATGTTACGTTACATAACGATGGGACTGGTATCTCAATTTGAACGAGGCAGTACTTCCAGGTTCAATACACATACACTGAATACAGACACAAAAGTTGAATATAAACTAGAATTCAAACTAGTGTTTAGTTGGGTCAATTACGCTTGCTATGCATTTCATATAAATTGTATATTTAATATCAGTAACTGCCATGAAGATGATTTTCAGACTGAAAATTATTTGCTGATTAAATTAACATGTTATGTTACTATTAAAAGCTCTTGGGAATATCTAGGTTTATTGCATACTAATAGATTCTCAGACAATGAATATGATATATCTGATTAATTATAAATTGTTTCTTTCAGTTGGACTTGGACTAAAAGTGTACTTAAGTACTTAAATATACTATACAGATTTGCAGCTTAATTTTGTTATTTTGCTTTATTTTGGAACCAAATATTTTGTAGTCATTTATAAAAGACAAAATTGTCTACAGGGAGATGATTTTTTTGGTTGTTTTTGAACCAAGGAGCTAAAAGTTATTTCCTCATCACTCAGAAAATTTGCCTAAATGACTGATAATAACCCTCCTCAGCTTCTTTGACTTCTTTATTCAATCATAAGACAGACGTATCTGGTAATTTTTACATATAATTTTTTTTTAAACTCAAGGAAAAGCAGCCTGTACAGACGAATGATATTAAATTTAGTCTATCCAGATGCTGAACTGTGCTCCAAGCTATATTGTATGAAATATCAAAGATGTCTGTGTATTCTATTTAAGTACAATTTTTCAGATTCTACTTGATTAAAATAAAATTAAGTTGCTTTTAAAAGCTAACCTGTCCAAAAGATGCCCAGTAAATTCCTGTGTGAGATATTTATTGTTTTAATCTGTAATCACTTATACAATACTGTCTAATAGAAGTACATACTGTTTAACATTGAGAGATCTATTTAACTCTCACTCTTTATAAAGATAAATACAGAAATGAGCAGAGAGAAAGTGAAGAAAATAGGTTAGATCTGTCCTATGGTGACAGAATCAATATATTTAAACCAGCACAACATAGTTCAGAGAACTCCCCTTAGAGCTCCAGTGTTTCTGAGCAGTTATTTGAGCTTCTGCTTCACAACACGGATCACATACAGAAAGTAAGGATTTACCTGCAGCATCTTTGGATACCTCTTGACCTCCAGACTGAATCATTTATCTGCAGCTTTTAAACCCTGCAGCAAATACAGTACATAATTAGGTGTAACAAGAGCATCTCCTATTTCAAGAAATTCATTAGCTGAGTAAAATAATCCTCTAACAAAAACAGTTATATCAATTAGTTTTTATTAAAATCAACATGTTATTTATTTATTTCATAACTCTGCTAAGGCCTTTTTTAATATATGACAGTATAATTTGTTTTCTTGTGTTCTGGCTTACATTAGATAACCACTTTTGGATTTTATGCAAGACATATGGAAAAATCCATCACAGATTTACTGCACATTTCCACACACAGTCAAAGTAATATCTGATCACTCTTGAAGAAGCAAAACCCTGTGTGGCAGTGAATACTTAAGCAAATTTCCAAACACATGGGAGTGCACAGCCTTGTGCAAGAAAGCTTCTGATAATCAAAATGCAAACCAATACACTGCAGTATTTATGGGTAAAGATAAAAAATAAATAATTGGGATTTGTTTTCACTTCAGAAACTACTGCAACCGAAGCAGCTGCAATAAAATAAAAGTACTGCAATAGCTACCTCCAATACTATGGATAAAGGATTCTGAGTTTTATAATTATCCATATGAAACACCTCAAAAACCTCTTCTTTTTTTTAATAGCTCTAGAAGACAGAACTTTTGAATGTTAGTCACGAAGACAAATCTTTGGGTGTCAATTAAATCTTTTTAATTCTATTCATTCTTTTGGCTGACTGCAGTTATCCATACTGATGTCTCCAAGAATAAAAGGTGAATACTCTACCTCAGTATTGTTTTCAACTTTCTGTTCTAAACTCCTTTTTTTATATATTTCAATTAGGTCCACAAGGCTAGTTTTAGTATCACTAAAGCAGGTGGAATGAACCTTTACCCCATTCCTACTTTACAATGTGTTTTGTGAGGCTCTTGACACTTTACTTCAGACCCCATTAGGAGGAATGTACTGCAGAAGTTATTGTCTTCTGAAAGTAAGATTAAATTATTTTCACATTTAATTACAGACAAAGCTAGTAATTTTCAGTTAATCAGAAATCCATCCTCTCTTTAAGGACACAAGCATTTTTGTTTATTGGGGAAAAAATAAACAACAAAACAAAACAGAAGCTGCCAATCCTAATTTGGGAAGTGTTTAACTGCAGGGCATGGTTCACAGATGGTTTTGCATACTCAACAGTTTTGTGGGCAAGATAGCTAACTTTGATTATATGAAAATGTCAAGACAAATTATCAGGGAAAAAACTCTCAAAAAGTTTTCTGAGGTTAAATGGCAATAAGCAGACATACTTTCTTCAAGAAGTAGAAGCAAGTATAAACCATTTTGGATGAGCAGATTGTCCCCTCGAACAAAGGAGGAGCCCACTGGAACAGAGCATTTGAAAAGCAAAATGATGCCTTTTGATAGATACTTTCTGTCGTGAACATAGTAGTTAATCCATTTTTTTAGCAAGATTAGCTGTCAGATTAACACATTACTGATGTGAGTCAGACTTAGTCTAAACCAAGGATGTGCCTGAAGAATGATGTGCACCCACATGAAGGAAGGTTTACAGAGGCTGACTTACAACACCACTGTGGAATGCAAACCCTGTTTTTTTTTTTTTTTTTTTTTTTTTGCTAATGCTGACCAGAGCTCTAAAAACAGCCATTCTCAATTGCTGTATCATGCTGAGTTGATACAAGCCTTGATGTGGATTTTAACATCCATATGCAGGCCTTGCATCTGCCACACACATCCATGCATTAACTCTAGGGCATATATGCCTCTATTGTTCTGGACAATATACATTAATGTGTTAAAGAATTTACTTCATGAAAATGCTCCTTAAATACACTGGTTTTATCCATTCAAGAGCATTTGACTTCTTCTGGAAAGCCAAGTTTAAATAAATTTAATTCATAATAGAACAGGATATGATCTGTGAACAGCATATTTTCCTATCAGTCAAGAGAGCAGAACCATTCTCAAGCAGCTGATAGGTGTCAATATTCCATTTAAAAATATATATACTGAGCATATGAACCTATAGTTATATCTCTCAGACACCAGGTAAAGAAATACAATAGGAGTAATCTCATGTGAATTCAATGATGACCCATTTGGAGTAACTTGCTTTTGGAGACGTCATCTTATAAAAGATTGCACTGTAATATGTGGCTGCAGCTCAGAGGTAAAGGCCTTTCCCCTACCAATCTTAAACAAGCAATTTGGAGAAAACAGAAGTATTTTCAAGTGGTGCACCTGGTCTTGCTTTTAAGGTGAAGTACACAAGATGAACACAACAACAATTCTTTTTCAAAGCAATGCAATTTCTGACTGCATGAGAGTTACTTCAAGTCCTAAGTCTCTTCAATGTAACTAGAAAACTTTACAGGAAGAAGCAGGGGAAATTCCAATCGAGTATTATTCTAATCATCCACACCCAGTACACTGTAATAGGTAAACAATGAGGAAGCTGTCAGGTGCCAAGTGTTTACAATCTTATTAATAACAGGCCATTCAACTTATTCAGCTAATTAATGCAGATGCCTCACTTATTTTGCATTCTCTCCAACTCTAAGTAACAACATCCCAGAGTCAACAAATTAAAAAGAGTAACAGAAGCAGCAAACAGGGACACATGTTATGTTTGAAGATTTCCTGAATTCACCAGGAAACTAGAATCCCTTTTAGATCAAGATGAGATTCAGTATTGCCCTATAACTTAAGACTAGTAGTTCCTACATCAAACGTTCATCTCCACAGAGAGAAACAATAACTACTAATTCTATTGGTTCTTAGTTCTAAAAATGAATTATTGACAGAAATATTATCTCAGTACAAATGCTGATATTATTTCAGGTTGATAAATGAAGATATTTCCTGCCCCTTTATTTTATCTCCAAAGCACCAGTGTAAAGGTGGGGAATCATCTGATTTAATGTAGATGATAATGAAATAGTAGAACAACAGATGAGTAACAAAAACTGACAGGTTTTGTATGTGTTTGAAGTAAAGGATTTTTTTTTGTCCAGTAGAAATGCTGTTTGAATTGTTTCCCCTTATTTCATTTTAAATTTCAAAACAACATTCTTTTCTAAGTAGACAATAGGAACCAAAGCAAGAAACTGCATTAAATAAATCTCTAAAAATCTAACAGGCTTCAGGCTATGCTGTACTTTTTCTTTCAAATACTTCCACGTAAAATCAGATGTTAACTCTCTGAGTGAACCCATGTGCAAACTCTTTATTCATCAGATTAATGGCTGTGGAGCAACAGGCAACTGAACACATTTCCACACACATAAGGTATTCATGACTTTCCAGAAAACTTCACATTATTGCAACTACTTTTCAGTTAAATATGTTGCATCTAGTGAAGAAGAAAATAAACTGCAACAAGGTTTAATGGGAAACTACAGTAAATGTATTGACACTACTAGAAATTTTTTTCTTCAAACAGGACCTTGTTATTACTCTGACAGATGGATTTTTGCCTTTCCATACATTTGAAAAGCCAGCCTTTTCTCTGAGATACTTCAGATTGCCCAGTGTAATATTTCTCTCATTGTTGCTTTTCTGCTGATCCAAGGCACAATCCATAGAAGAATTTAGTCGGCTTCTGTGCTATAGCAGCTAAGGCATATGTTAAGGTTGAAAATCTACAGGGTGAAAATACAGCAGTCAATATTCTATATCACATTTACATTTATACTGCATATTAGTACACGCTTCTAAATTTATACAACTTATCATGTCAAGTACAGAGTGATGTACAAAACTAATGAGAGGGTTTCACTTCTGGTCACTTTGATCAACAGGAACGTGGTAGATAAAGACAGGATAAAACATGCTGGTAATGATGCTGGTGTCACAAGGAGAGCAATGAATTCAATAACATTTGATGTAAAGGTGACAATATAAAAGCAAAATTAAAGAGTGACTCAACATTTGCACATATGAAAAAATCTAAACTCCAACAGGAAGTATCAAAAAACAAAACCCTGGAATTCGGAAAAAAATTCTCTTCAAATATCTGGTCTCTAGGATTAAAATACTTTCTTCTTTTTATCCTTCTTTCTCTGAGAAGGACATCTGCAGTACTGCAGGACGCCTGCTTTTTAGATTGATCACTCTACAGTCTTTCAGAAATACTGAATCAGATCTGTTACTTGGTCTGACCCTGTCTGTGGATCTTTATAAATATGATCGGTTTTCTTTTTGTTTTTAAATTTAACACAGATAAATTTACGCTGTGTGTTTGGGACACAGTGAAACCTTGCTAAACTGAAAATTTTGGGGCCACATCAGTTTGGATGAGAGGAAGTTCAAACTTGTGCAACACAGTGGTTGCTTGTTCAAGTATATATTTTCACATATACTAAAAACTTCAAAGCATATGCAGTAAACACGAAATTCTTGAAATGATAATAGTGGCTAAAGGACAGTGAGAGTGGCAAGTCAGCAAACCACAGGGTAATAATTTGATTACTGGGTTGCAGAATAGTTAAGTCCCACTGTGACCCCAAACTGAAAACTGTGTACAGTTCATGACCTATAGACTGTAAGGAATTCCAGAAAAAAGAACCTGAGCTTTTAGAATACATGACCTGTATTGTGCTTCAGCTTTCCTAATGTCAGTCCCTAATTTATTTTTGCTCTTTTTCCAGTTTAAAAGTGCTGTACTGCTGTCCTAAACAGGACTATGCAGAATGCAGTATGTACTGTTGAAAAGTTCTTTTGAGCAATGAAGCCTAACAAACAGGACAGGGCTTAATTTCAGGTTCTGATATTGTTAAGTCAGTAAGAGTGCCTAAATAACAACAGCAGGGAAAGAATTTTTAATACATCCTCCTAACATTCTCTCACCTTCCATCCTTTTTCAGCTCGGGGCATTTCTGAGCCACAAGTGTCTTCTAATACTTCTAAGCATTTAGTAAGCCTCCATGGATTTCTGTTCCTTAAGCTTCTCCTGTTGTCCCCTGTAGGCATACAAAGCTTAACATTTAGTGCAACATCCAAGGAGAAGCTGCCTCCTGGTTGACATCTCCCTGACAGCACCAATAAATCCTCAAAAAGAGAAATGGGTTTTCTACAGAAGTTAAGTAGTACCAACAGGAGCAACAGGTACTGGGACTGAGAGGGAAGAGTATGTGCCTTCAAAAACAGACCATTAGCTCTGCAATCTCAGTCCCTGTACGGTTGTGTTGCCACTTTGCCATTCCTCAACTTTCACCAACTGCCTCAACAAAGGTTTTTTTTCTGTTTGTCTTTTCAAAGTAATTTCTATGTGCTGCGCAGTTTGTAAAACACTTAAGGGTTCCTTGTCAGAAATTGCAATCCAAAGATTGTATTTGAAAAAACCTGTATTTCATGAAAGCATCCAACAACAATGGTATCTAACACTTAATAATAACAATGCAAAAAATGTTAATAATATCAATGTGATACTAGTTGTCATCTGCTGCAAAGTTATGTTTGGCATTTGTTACTGAATCATTTAAGATCTGTACATGCAAATTGTTCTGACAGACATAATTTGAAAGCATAAACGTTGGCAATTGCTTTGTTACCACTGTAGCTGTTTTCAAGTGCCATTTGTGCAGTATAAGTAGGGACACATACTTACATTGTGACTGGGACAATGCTTTACAAGCTTGCCAGAGGTTTGGCATTTGTGATTAATTTCTTCTTGGTCCTTAAATTATTTGTGCATGTAAGAATTTCTGACCTGCTAATCTGCACTGCTGACAAACTCTCAGAAAGCATCCATAGGTAGTTAAGCTGTACTAACTACTACTATTTAAGGGATAAGCAAAAAGGGAATTTACAGTATTCAGAAAAGATTTTTAAAAACTTTAAAGCTTGTTTATTTGCTTCCTAATGTCTACAACTATTTGAACAAAAAAAAAAATTATCAAATTAACCATGTGTTGCTGGTACATTATGAAATGATACTCTGCAATTACTGTATAATTGAAATAAGAACTTACAAAGGGGTAGTCTGCAGCAACTAAGTACACTCTGAAAATTAATATTTTAAACAAATATGCTTTAAAGGTTCATAATACTAGCATGGATAGAGAGTCCCTCAAAATTACAAACGAAACACTAATCATTATCTCAATAACTTTTTTGTTAGCAAATTCTAGAACCAGGCTTTCACTAGTGCAGTCTTTCAGCTCATTTTCTTCCTGTAACATCTGATCTTCTATGCACCATATGTCCACATGAAATTCTAAAATTTAGAATTAAAACATGTTCTTTAAAGAAACAGTAGACAAATTAACCTCAAAAAGTTGTGAATTACAATTTCGTATGCAAATGTCACATCAGACAGTAGGGGGCAACTTTCATCCACAAGTGGTACTTTGTTCATTCTGATCTATGATATCATGATATGAAGTGGATACTTTTGGCACATACCTAAGTTTACTGTGTGGTCTATATCAATTCTGTAAAATGGAAGGTTTCATTTTTAAATTCCCATTTTCTTCTCCAGGCAATGTGCTGAGAAAATATCTGGTGCATATACTAAAAAAATGCTGCAAGATAAAATAACAAACTACAGTCTCAAAGCTGTTGAGAAATGAAAGAGAAGGACAACTATACTCCTCTAGTTTGCTGTCAAAGGATTTTTGAGAGATCAATCTCAAAAAGATTATTTTTCCACACTTACATTTTGATAAATAATTCTTTCCTGAATAAGCAATTTTTAAAAGCAGTAATTTAACACCCTAAAAATCAGAACATGGACTAATATAGAAGTTGACATAAATAGCAAAATATTTATTAGTGATTTTAGCATGCATAATGAGATTGTGTTAAACAATGAATTAATATTTAAGGATAAACTGGTGTTCTATATTGTGCATCAAGTTAGAATCAGATGAAAAATGAAAGTTTTGCCATGCATTTCCCCTAACAGGAAATGCTAAATGAGGCATGCTAGCAAAGGAAAAAATAGTCAGACATAAAATAGGATTTTCCAAACGTGCCTCACTATATTATACAACTATAATTTTTAATTAAAATATTATATAATTTATATCATTTAATATACAACTGATTTCCCTTTCAAATTTAATTTTTTAAATGATCAGATTGCTGAAAGTAAAGAAGCAGTAGAGTAGCACTTAAAATATTTTTACAGCAAACCTAGTCAAGTAGAACAATAACACTTGTAATAAACCCACAAAACTAGGGCTAGTCCTGCCATGAGGGTCACATAATGAAGTGGTCAGGCCTCGGGTGAGGTTTTAGTAAATTTGGGTAGAACCATGATTTCAAGTGAAGGATGTCAAATAATGGGAACCAAATCAGACAAACCGTCACGCTCCATTTAAGCTTCAAGCTTGAAAGTAAAATACACTGGATGTCAAACTGCAGTAACAAAGTGAGAAAGTGACTGCAGACCTTTCTCCTAAAGTGGCCTGAGATCCTTCAGTAATTCAGGCAGGTAACTAAATTCAAGAGCCTTTGTTAAGGAGTCAGAATAACTTACAATGAATGTCTTGTCTGGCTTTAAACCCAAAGAAAATGAACTAAATACTTGTTTTTCTCAGTGATGCAGCTTTGAACATAACCCCACCTTATAATATAAATCTCCCATTTCACTTCGTGCACTCAAGCTACTTTACTTAATAGACAAAGCATAACATAAACAAGGATTACAAGATGTGAATAACATCCACCCTCCAGCAGTTCCCAAAATGAACTTAAATTTTCATGTTAATACTCAGAGAGCATGTGTGTAACTGGCATCAACAGTACTTCTTTACAAGAAAAATTAATCATAAAAGGCATAGTAAAAAAACCAGACCAGATATTTTACCACAACAGATTACTTGAGATTACCTCATGATCCCGTAATTTCTGACATTTTACAAATTACTGTGTGGTGGGTTTTGTTTTGTTTGTTTGTTCTTCTTGCTTGTTTTTGGTTTTGTTTTTTTGTTTGGTTGGTTTAGTTTTTTGGGTTTGTGTTTGTTTGTTTTGTTCTATTTTGTTATTTTGTTGGGGTTTTTTGGTCTTTTAACCTAAGTCTGAGAAGCATCATGCTGTTTTGTTACTGTGTTTTGACAGGACTGAATTCCAGGTGAAATCAAACAGCTGCTTCCCACCACCCTCTGTCTCCCCCTAATGTTTTCTTGTCTGTGTGACCTTTCATGAGCTGTGTGCCAGGACTCAACTTCCAGTTCATTTGCCTACGCACTTGTATCCAGAGTTTGATTTCAAATGGACAGTAGATGACGTGGTTAAGGAGGGTCATCCTGGAGGGACAATCAAACAGACTGTGAAGTTCAGTTGTGTCCTGCATCTTCCCTTTGTACAAAATAACCTCTATGTGATGGACTTGCTGCTAGTGAAATCCTGACAAGTGTTCTTCCAAGGCAAAAATGCTGCAGACATTTATGGAAACTTCCTTTTTCTCTAATATAAAACCTTCAAGAAATTAGGCTCAATACTGAAACAGGCAAATGAACAAAAGACAAAACCATACTCACATCATCCCCCTGCATCCCTCCAGAATCCCCACCTGGGCCATCCCCCCGCCTTTGCATCCAAACCCAGGCCTGTTACAGATGCTGAGGAGAAGCTCAGTGGGAGAGCTCATTTTGTATAGGACACTCACTTCTTTACAATGTTAACTTCTCTCTCCATTTTCCTTTTCATGTCCTCATCTTATTTTCTCTCATTCTTTGTCTCCCAGGATAACTCCCACATAAATTCCTCACTCCCAGACCCATATTTTTGCTCCCTTTCCCTACCGACTATACAGCAAGCCCAACAAGGAGCCCATAATCCTTGCAGGCACTTAAAAATCACCAAATCCTTTGCAGCCACTTAAGTTACTCCAGGGTAGACACAGCTCTTAAATCTCTCAGGTCCTACCTCTGCTTTCTCCTTCACCATGTGTTCCTGCAGCAGCCAGGCTGCACCCTGGTGGTCTGCGGTTACAGGGATTTTCCTCAATGTGCCTCAGCAGAAGTGGGAAAAGTTATGAAAAGATTTCCAGTCCTTTCTGCTTCCTCCCAGATGACGGGAACCAATGTGTAGGAATTAGCTTAAATACAGCAGAACAGTCAGGAGTAGTTATTAATTCTAAGGCCTCATTTCCTCACATGGCAAGCATAAAGAGAGAGGGAAGCTTCCAGTAAATGCCTAAATAATTTAAACTCTTATTTGAATAAAAGCCTTCCTCTCACCAACATCACAGATGCTTTTATTTGGGACCTTTTCAAGGATTGTTTCTGTTGGGAGGAAGCAAGAAATCTGTTGGATTGTCAACCCAATCTGTTGCCCTCTTCACTATGAACTAATTCTTAGAGCTTAATCTCTTTGCTCTACATGCTTCTGTGCTCTGTTTTTTTCTGTTACCCATACAACTTGCCAAAGTCCCCCAAAATTTACAATGAACCAAGTGCAAGAATCAAGGTTATGGGCCTGATAGAATTTGGACTTCACGTTTACTTCAGTGGAAGTGAAACACAAAAAGTATTTTCATTTGTAGCATCTTAGAAGTTCTTGTCAACTTTCCCCAAAGCCCTTCTGTATGTTGATTTTAAAACAAAACTCACCATTAGTAGAAAATCTTCCTCCCACCTCCCTGCAGTAGGGAGACTGTCCTCCAGAGAAGGATGAAAATGGTCAAACAGCCTGTCTCACACTTACAGGCTTCCTAACAGCCAGGTTCTGTGCTCTTCCTGAACAGGCCAGCTCAAAAAGAAGATACTGAGGAGAGATTCACCAAAGCTCCAGAACTCAGTGCTCCTCACAACACATGCTGTTGTAGGATCCATCAACAGCTGTACAGGGCCTCTGTTACAGGCCCCTATCGTATCTGTCTGATATTGTGGGTGGAAATATAATCCTGTAATTTTCCCAAACGTCTGCAAAAAGCTCTGTTACTACAGACTTTAAGTCAATCACTGTAAATTCCATTCTAAAATAAATTATAAGTTACACTGACTTGTTTGCCTTTACTATAGATAGGCCTGCCAATATATATTGTTGCTCAGGTTATATCTACTGCATGCTGATACACAAGTGGCTCTGTTCTATAAATAGATCCATTTTTGTGCATTTCATCTAAGATGCAAATTATACCACTGACAATACCAACCTATTGGAAAGTTTCCAAATGGGTCTGATTTTGGTATACTAAAATAACTGCTTATTACAGAGGAAAAAAGGTTAAGGAATGTTTTCAAAATGTAGAAAGATTTTCTCTAAAGATTTTCTGATGTTTTCTTAAGTTTGCTGTGTTTTCTTTATTGTTCGTGTACTTTGTGTTTGGAATCACTGATTGGTGTCTCCTCCTTCTCTGGGAAAATTACCCTATATATGGTAGAACATTTTCTGTTTTTCATTATCATTGAAGTCAAAGACTATCACCTACTGTAGCTATTTATGCTTATGAGTAGGTAATCAAAATAACCACTGGATGATAACAGTTCTACAAGAAAAAGAAACTTCTGATTGATTTTTTGTTGTTGTTTTAGTAATGGAAAGACCTCATTTCTTCCAATGGTTTTTCAAGGACACTGCAGTTCTTGCTGCTTGAATACATAGGAAATAATTTTGCATCCAACAAGAATGACATTTTGTCTAACTAGGAAATAGATTATTTTCCAAATCCACAAAAATGTTAAACAAATCATTGCTAGATCATGCTAGATCATTTTGATACCAAGAATGGTTAGCTGTTGATATTAGACCCCATTGCTCAGCGTTATATCCAGCCTGGCCTGGAAACCAGCCCATGAAAGGGTACGCAGACAGAAACAGTTCCCTGAGCCTAATCCTGGAGGAGGCTGGACTAGAGGCCACCTGAGATCCCTTCTAACATGAATGATCCTATCCTGACAAAGTATTGTGACAGAACTACTACTCTTAAGATCTATAAGCATTTCCGTTTGAAGGTTTGTAATCACTTATTTCCACAGACAAAATATCCTCAGCTGGTACCTGATCATTTACAAGCAGCTCTTGTTTGAGATGAAATTTTGCTAGGACTGAATTAGACTTTGATGCTACCAAATGCTGAAAGCTTGAAGTATTATTCAGCAAGGACCTTAACAATAAAAAAAACTTTAAAAATGCCTCTAAAACCCACAGATGCATGATTCAAGTTCCTCAGAAGTTGTCTTGTCCCATTTTAAAAGATGGAAAAAGAATTAAAATTTATCACAAATACCAAAAAGGAACTAACAAAAAGCAAAAAGCAGTAAACATGGGGCTTACTGTGCCAAAAGCAAATTTTTATCATGTGCATACTAAGGTACTAACCTGAACTTATATTTTGCAATTAATTTTCCAATTCAGTATCAGTTGCAGGATTGGAATCTAGTCCAATTACTAACAGCTATAACATAAACAGTTATGTAGGTGAAGTCTTATAAAAATATTATCTTTTGGAATATCTTGAAAAACTGATGGATAAGTTAGTGTTACCACCTGCAAAAAGACCTGTCTGTAATTAAAACATATAATATTTCTCTGAGTCTGAAATATGAAATAAGGTTTGTAGCACAATTTTGAACTTGTATTTTGTTTCTCAGTTCCAACACAAAATAACAAAATTAAATTTAACAGCTAATATTTAGTCTTGATATGTTTAGAGACTTCTTGAACTATGATAATGTCTTAATGTGCCTTAAAATAATAAAAAGCATTTCAAAACAATATTACCATTAACTTTAATATTGATCTATGAAACAAGTCATTATAAATTTTGTCATGTTACATCTACTCATATAATGAGATAAGCTTTGACTTACTCTATAGCAAGATTGATCGACTTCACAGAGCTGTTACCTGGTTCACGATGTATTTACTCTTACAACTTCCATTCCTAGGTTAAGGTTATAAAAGATTAAAAGCAACATTTAAAATAGATAAAGGTTTTTTTGAGCTAAGTTTCTATCTTGATCAACATTCTTGGTAACCTGAAGAATAGCAGTTACCATACCACACCAGAAGACATCATAATGAAGCTATAAGCTGTAACAATAAATGGGAAAAGATACAAAATAACAAAACGGATCATTTGACACTGTCATTTCATCTTATGTAGGGCCTGTGGTGATCAAGTTACACTGTAGTAAAAATTTATCTACTCTACAAAAATGGATGTTAGAGTAACATTTTAAAGCATGGTAGTACCCAGCTTTAATATGGCTCCTTTGTACCTTAGCCTAGAGATTACATAGATGCAAGTTTTCGTGAAGCTATTAATTGCTAAAATCTAGACAAAATAGCACTACGTTATATTTTCCACTTTCCCTGCACAAGGTAGCATTTAGAATTAAGTTTTAAGAGCATGTTGGCAATACAGACTACTCAATGCAAGAACAAAACTTTCTGGTATGATCGCATGTTTATGTTGCATAAGATAATACAATCCATCTGTTGGGAAAATCCTCGCTGAATATTCTATCTGTTTTAGCAATAAACATGACTAGAAATCAGGATTATTTCTTTAAAATCCAAAACTGAGTAACAGTGAACCTTATGAAGAAATATGTCTAGGAACCTGAGGCAAATTATGTATGTTAATGTTGGAGTCACTGAGAACAGTTAACACAATGTAACCAAATGTCAACTGGAATATTTTGCAGTAACTTACCGAAGAGGTCTGTGTTTAATGAATATATGAACGCTTGGTTTCTAAGTTTCCAACTTCAGATGGCGAAGATTAAGTGTTAAGGGTGTTACTGTAAATGTTTAAGTGAGATGAACATCACTGATTTTCTAATTTTACCACATGGTTTATTTCAGAAGAAAACAAGCACCAGTTAACATAGTTCTCCTGCAAGTCAGTAAACAGTCACACAAGAAAACTCAATACAATTTGCTTCTTTGTTTATGTGCAGGATATTTAGTTTGGTTTGCAAAGTATTAGAAGAATAATAAGAACCTTCTGACAGAATACCACAACTAAATTTCTAAAAAGCCACTCAGTTAATCTCAGTGTTGAATCTGGCTGTTTCAAATTATTGTAATGTATAATAACAGTCTTATTGACAATATAGATGCACAGAGCCAAAAAAAGCTAGAAATAGTGGCCAAAATGATGAACTAAGCGCCAGCCCAAATGACAACAAACATATGGCCATTAACTGAAGAATGGAGGGGTTTAGGAATGCAGCTGTCTGTGGTCTCCTAAAGTTCCAGAGGAATGAAACTCTTTGAGGATTGGCAAAGTCTGGATGAGAAGTACTGCTGAAGATGGTAGGTCCTAAAATGGAGTCAACAGCAGATCATGTTGGAATTCAGAGATTTCTGTGGTCAGAATATATTCATTCCATTGGCCTCATAATGTACATCAACAAATTAATATTGTATGGATGTCATTTCAAAGCCTACTGAAGACGAAGAGCCATTACTGAAGCCATTAGAGCACAGATGGTTCAAACTATATGCAGATATTCATACTTGCATTTCTGCATTATAGCAGGAGTTTTTTCTGTTGAACTGTAATGAATTGTCTCATAATCTATTCCATCTTCTTGCCATTAGCAGGCTTTGAATGTTCACAAATAGGAGCAAAGAACTCATTTTCCAGAGCTTTAATCACACAAAGAGGGAATGCCTAATTCTCTAAATGAAATGGTCTGTGATCACTGAAGCAGAGATTTAATATATCACGGCAAATTAGGTAGATTTTAATAAATTACTTATCTCTCTGAATACTTTACATATGCTTATGAAGAAACATAGCCTGTTTGCAAACAGTGGAAATCCACAGTCTATAAAATCCTTTGAAGAAAATGACAAATAAAAAAGTAAATTAAAAAATGAAACGTATTATATCCTCGTTCTCAAGAGACAATCCTTTTGCAGCATTGATTCACAGCTCCATTAAAAATATCAATTAAATCCTTCACTGAGATTGGTTAAAAGCTGTAAAATTACGTTTCCACACTAGACACTAGTTATTCAGATACAACAATTTATTGTATATGTTTGATGTAAGTTCTAAAAGTGACAAAACCCAAATGAAAACACAGTTGCCCATCCCTAAACCCAAAGTAGGTGAAGCAAAATCTGATACTCTATGGCTTCTTTTTGTGCTTTGACAGATGTTGGCTGCAAGTAAATCATCTACTGTACAGAAAATGATTGCGCCTGCCCTCCCCCTACTTCAAATTATGGTAACCATAAACAGCTGATTATAATGTTTGTAGAAGGGTAAAAGTTATTTAAAAAAAGGTTGCAGTAATTTAATAAGTCCTGCAACTAGCCTAATTTTTTATATTTAATTGATAGGAACTGCATGCATCAAAGAAAACACATACTGAGATTTAATGTGCATAAAATGGATATTAGCATTTTAAAGAGGCAGATTAACACATTAATCCAAGTAATTTTCATATATTGCTTTTAATAAAATCTTCACAGTATAAAATTCTTAATGAGGCTAATCATAGGCATTCCATTTAGTGGGGTGATTAGGGATAACATAAAAGTATTTTTAATCAGTTTTCTAAGGCTTATGGTTTTTTTATTAAAAATTAAAATTTTGACTTGCATTTTTATTACTGTTTTATGTAAGAAAAAATCTTAAAAATGCAAATAAAGCACATCATTCAATCATGTAGGTATTAATTATTTACAAGACGTTGTCCATTGTGGAGATATTCTTAGCCTTAGGGGGGAAATATAAAAACAAACAGACTGAAAAGTATACAAAACTTTACAACTACAAATCAAGCGTCCTTTTCATATAAATTATACATTAAATATACTGTAAGAATTACAAAGATCTCATCTTTGATGCACTATCAAGCATGTATTTACACTGGGAGAAGGATCTTCTGTAGGCAAACTTCCTTTCATGCCTCGTAGTCATCTTTGCATTCCCCTCTCAACTGAGGGCAGCGCATGGAGGGCTTCCACTGTTCCTTTGAGCTTTCCAATTACTGCACTATCATCTTGTGAATCAAAAACTAGAAAGGAAACACTGCAGAACAGCATTAGCAATTTCATTTAAGGTTTCAGTTTTGTTCTGATAATCTTCCTTAGCATTTGGACAGATTAAAAGGCTCCTAGTATACGGAAAAAAAAAAAAAAGGTAAATAAATAAAAAAGAAATCTTCCATTTCAGGTACTCAGCCCACTGGAAACCGAACACCCTAAGAACCAGCATGTATATCAATGAAAGCATTAGTGCTGGAATTAACTCTGAAATAAATAAAACTATTTGTATAATAATTGCCCGTATAAATTAATATTTTTTCATAATGTGTAAATAAAGGTGTTCCAAACTCTATTGAAAACATATATGCATATTTAGAAATAATTTTAAGTAACATATATACCAATTAATGCATTTTCTAGACTGTGTGTATGACGGGTCCAAATCAGCCTGGACAATTATTAGTATTTAAACAGTAAGTTGTTCTTTCCAGTTTGTGCAATGCAAAATGATTTAAATTCCAAGCTTCTATGTTGTAAAGCTTCTGTGTTGTAAAATAGTGAAGTATCAACAAAGTTGATAATTTCCCTAGACTAAACTAACTACCTTCATCTTTGTGTATGGGGGTTTTAAAGTAGTATTTAAAAGTTCTATTTTACAGAAATTAGCTGACATGATTTAAAATTGCACTCTTTTACAATATCTAAGTAAGCCCAGAGGGCCAGAATCTCTGCTGCTGTGATTAATACATGCTGCTAAGTCAAAAATGAGGCTCTTTCCCAGTCCTGCACAAAAAGCAATGAGGCTGCCTAACATGACTCTAGAAGGAATTTGAATAAAAACAAATAATCTTGATGGCACATCTTTTCAAAGCAAATTATACAGCTGATAAATGGCAAGGTTATGTATTTACTCTATCAATTAGGATAAGTACTCTGGGACATGCAATGATGCTTCACGTTGCAACTTCTACGCTGCCGGGACAGCTCAGAAGAGGTTTAGTGAAGGGAAAACATGGGATAAACCTTCCATCATTTACTCTGTTGAAAGACTTATTATAGGACAGATTGGATGCTATTCTTAGAGCTCCAAACTATTTTGTATATCCTTGAACAAATAACTCAGTGAACTGTCAACTTCAGAGCAGACTTCAGGGGACAGTATTGTTTTTACCGTAAGAGCAGCAGGATAACTGTAATTAATTATATCAGAACATTAACTCTATTTTCTCAGTTTTCATATGGTCATATTATCTCTGAGACACATTGTTAGATGTCTTGACTGTACAGTCTCTTTTTCATCCATCCTCTTGCTTAGTCATTCACTTATTTGCTTCAAATTTCATGGAGGCCACTTTCACACAACCAGCAAGGGAAGGAACAAGATATGAAAAAGATACATGCTTGCAGTCCTCAAATAGAATGAAGAAAGCTTACGGTATCTGAGAATGACTACATCCTCATGTGGTAGTGTCCTATGAATTTTTCTGTGTCTAGGTTTATTCTTTTTCCCTCAAACCAATATCCATCTCAGAGAATGTGCACATATTGCTCAGAAATTCTATTTATTGTGCCATTGAATTTAATTGAAGTCTACATCCAGATCTTAAGAGCAGACCCTTTTCCAATAAATTTGTCCGAGAAAATACACTAACATGTTCTTCTCCCATGATCTGACATACATTAACATAAAATTAATTTCAATTCTCTGAAATTTCTAAATTTTCAGAAAATATGCAAAGTTATATGTTATGGATGCGATAGAAAAAAAGTAACTGTATGGCATCTATAGGGAAGGGCAGAAATGCGGACAGGAAAAAGAATGAAAGTATTTTCAGCTATTACTATCATTTTAATAGATGTAAGGCACATAAAGTAAAAATTAGTTCAAATGTCTTACAATTAGGGGAAGAAATGCTCCTCAATATTGAAATAGCTGTCATTACCTAATAATGATTAGCTTTTAACAGAACAATAACTAGTAACAAAAACCAGTCATTCCTGTAATAATAATTCTCTGAGATGATGATTAGGATTTTTAGAAGTTTTGTGAAATGTGACTTTCAAGAGTAAAAAATTGTATTTATATCACTAATCAGTCTTACCAAATAGGAATTATGACAGTGGAAATTATGGTGTTAAAATACAGAACAAAAACAATCTTCCAGTGAGAGACTACAAAATACCTTTTTGGAGATGTGCTTTTGCACAAGAACTTGGAGAAAAATTATTGGTGGAGAAAAGCTTAAGTGGTTCAGCCACATTAAGAAGTGCATCAAATCCATATATTATTTTTCCAGAGTATGGAGGTTTGATTCTTAGCATTTTCTTTATTGGGTTCTTGGAACTTTGATGCATTCTTTGAGTATTTTAGCTGCTGCATGGATGAAAATCATGCATGATAATCGAAATGGTAAGAAAGCCTATTTCTTTCCCTCAATACTCAGCTCCCCATCACTCAAGGTACGGTAATTATCCCCAACAGCAGAAGTAGCAGTCACACTGGCCTGGCATTTCAGGAGGGCTAACTGGAATTCCTACTCTTCAGCATGCACTTTGTGTGCACTGTGTCCAGTCTTGGAGCTGGTTCATGTACTCACAGAGGGACTGCTTTATCACAGAGATACTCTCAGCTTCTTCCCTGAGCTTCACCACAACAGGAAAGAGGATTGAGACAAAGAGGGAGGAGAAAAATGCAGCATTTGTAACCATGACCCTGCTACCACAGGCAACAGGAAACTCTAAGCAAGGAGAATATTTTCCTTCGCTGTCTGTGAAAGGACTGAGTAACCTTCTCAAATCTTCTTATGAGCATTGTAAAAACACTCTCCAATGGCCCAGGAATGGGAAGACACTTTAGCTCCTACTCACCTCACCTTGCTTTGGTGAGTCACAGTGAAGGGCTGGTCACAGTCTTTTTCAGAGGGGTGCTCACCCTAAACTGACCCCTAACCAACACCCCCAGCATTTCACACTGTCTCGGATACAGTTTTGTATGGAGGACACAAAAGCTGGATGCACTCTGGAGGTTATACTGTAACTTTAAATAAGATCCAGACATCAGCAATACAGAATTATTGACATAAATTTTTATAAATATATATAGATATTTATAGTTCTTTTACAATGAAGTATGTTGTACAAAATAGAGAATTACAGGAAGCAGATATGTCTTTTAAGTTCTTAGGTTTTATAAACTAGCTGGGGATGCTGTTTGATTTTGGTTTTTCAAATATATTTTAAGGAATGACAGTAATAGTTTCTGCAGACTTTTGCAAACAAACGTGGAAGCCTTTAGTTAATATTAAAGAATTTCTTCTTGACACAATATCAAACAATTACTTTCACAATAAATCTTGCAGAGAAATTCAACAAATTGTTTTTAAGCTATAAAAGTTTACAAGAAAGTGATCTCTAAAACTTACCATCAGTGTCTTGTTCAATGATATTTCTTTGCTTCTGGAGTATCTCTTTCAAATGGACCAAAGCAAAATCAGTATCTTCACATTCAAGATCCTGTTCATCTTCTGAGGTATCACTGAGCACTGTACATTTTAGGGTAAACACACACACAAAAAATTACATTCGAAAAGGGTTAAAAATCAACTTACAAAACAGAAAAAAAGGCAAAACTGTATTCTGTTCTTTATTCTTCCACTGAATAAACATAAACAAGAACTCTTTATCAATTAAATTCAACGTTTTCCATGACAAGAATAGTCTAAGACTTTCTTTTAAATCTTCCCCTCTTCTTTAATATTATTTAGCTGTACTGGAAGGACAGAAAGGTTGTAACCATAGATCCACAGGATTACAGAAATGTTTCATTTTTGTTCCCCCTCCCACCACCCCATGGTACAATTCTTGTTCAGAGGGCTATACAAACAACTATACAAAATATATGCCTCTCTTCTGTGAACTTAAATTACACCCATTGCCTCCAAGTATGGCTTTCCTTTCAAACACATAATTCCAGTATTGTGTTGGAGCTGGCTTGAGTTAGTGGCTTGTGTTGGGGCCAAAAACACCGAGACTGACAAAATGACAGGAATTTAGAGCTAACATTTGGTATGTCTTGGCAACATTGTTCAAACAGTGAATGTTTGTGAGCTTTACAACCTCAAAATGTTACAATAAGCATAATTTGAAATGGGTAACATCAAGTTACTTTATATCCAAGTCTACAGGAGCGGATATCTTAGACAAAATATGAATATATGAATAAAGCTATGGATAGCGTTACTGTCCCTTATCTCTCCCTGGGATCCCAGACTTTCTCTCTAGCTGATTTCCACATTTCATTTCTGTTAACACCAGGTATCAGTACACACTTGCAGGAATCCCAAAACTACTGAATAGGAAAAAAATTTATCATCCCGTTAAAAAGCACCATGTGAGAGGATATTTGCTAGGCACTGCAGGAAAGAATAGAGAACTAAATGAAACTTGTTTGTCAAAAGCAAAGTGAAAAAACAGTAAGTGCTTTAAGCTTAAAACGTGTTTTACAATGAAAGCCTGAATGATAATTTATTTTTGTTTTTGAACAACACTTATAGGCATTAACACCAGGAGGTAATTTAGACTGGACAGAAGCTCTAATGTAGGCAAATTTGATTCCATTTTTTTTTATTCCAGAGACCAGAATTTTAAGCAGCAAGTAGAAAACTTTGTGCATTAATTCAGTACATTAATGTGAAGCTAACACTGCATGCAAGCTCTATCCTGTAACATAGATTTTGTTACTTTGGAGAACAATGACTTCATATAGTCTGTTCCTAGGAATAACTATCATTTCCTACCAAGAAATGATGCACCTGTCAGGATCAGCCTGGAAACCTCTTGCATAAAGCTGTTCACTCTTGTTATCACAGCAGGATGACTCTTAGAGGAATGGATTCCTCCCTTCTTCACATATGTCTCTCCCAACACTTGTCAGAAGAGCACATACTCTACCTCCAGGTCTCAACACTTCAAGTACATTCTGGCATGAGGAATCAGTGAAGATTCACTACACAGCTGAAATTTCTACACTCTTAAAATGCTGAAAAACAACACTGGAAGAATAAAAAATAACTATGACACAGTTACAGAAAGGTAAATGGACTGCCAGAAACATGTCTTGTTAACTGATTTAGAGACTTGAACATGTAAGTAAATAATGATGGGGTTCAGATGCTGCAATAATAATTTTGTATCCCGTTTTTATTCCAAAGTTTTACAAATATTAGCAAGTATATCTTCCTCAATCGAATAGGGAATTTGAATCCTGATTATACAGAAAAAGAAACAAAATAAAAAGACTACCCATGTCACACAATGCAGATATAAGAAAAGCAAATATTCTGACAAAATCTCCATATTAATGACAGAGACAATGACTGTCTGAAAACATAAAGAAAAGATGCTTGTCAAAAGAAGAGAACCGCCTTTGCAGTTCGCAACAATTACTAACCTAAAAAGGATTTCAAAGTTTTCCTAGCCTCCTATTACCTCATGCTCACGTATTTTATGTCATTCTATTTAACAGCATATTTTTCTTGATTTTTTTGATACTGGTTATTTTTGCATTTTCTGCAACTAAAATCATTTATTCAAATGTGGAAACAAAATCAACATTTCTAACACTTACAATGATTCCATATCAATAAATGAAGTTGAAAGAAGAGAAATATCAACTTTATTTTGAAATCTTGTCTTCATGAGCAGGGAATTCCACTCCAAACAAATTTTAGACTGGATATTAAAAATTATTTACTGAAAGAGTTGTCAAGCCCTGGAACAGGCTGCTCAGTGAACTAGTGGAGTCACCATCCCTGGAGATACTTAAAAGTGCAGTGCTGGGATAACAGTTGGACTCAATGACTTGAAAGTTCTTTTCCAACCTAAATGATTCTAGGACTCTAAAAATGTTGTATTTTCCATATAAATTCCACACCAATTAACATTATTTTTTAAGCATAAACTAAAAGAGTATAAAGCTGTGAAATGCATTATTTTCAGGGTCAAATTGGTTCCGTTTCACCTACAGTATTAGCCTATAGTTGCAACTTCGGCTTAGCAGAAATTTTCTGTATTACAATAGTATATTTTTTTCAAGAGCTATTCATTAAAGTGATTCTCCTTTTAGAAGACAAAAACAGCATGTGATTATCCATTTATTTATGTTTTAATATGGATCCAATCATTATGAGTATCTTTCCAGCAACTTTCATTGTGACAGGAAAAAAGTAACACACTACTTAATACACTGCCTATGCTGCTATAATTTGGCCTAGCACAAACACCAATAAAGTGTCAGGCTAAACCATCTGCAGGCAATTTTCAATGATATTTATATCCTTGATAATTTGGTTTCCTGAGCTTTAAAGCATTAGTTTAGTTCAGTTCCTGTTTCAGCTGAAAAAGCTCTGATACTAGTTTGTAAGGCCTGTGATAGAAAACATGTGTTGAAGATTTAACTAGGCCAGGTTTAAAATGCATAGAGTAGGAAACTTTTGGTGTATGGGCACAATCTTTCCATAAATTTTGTTTCTTGGTGGTCCTCTTGGTAGGATCAAGTGGGGAACTGGACTACTGATGAACTTCCTGTCTTTCTATTTAGTCAATGCAGAATTGAAATTTCAACACAGGCCACGCCAGACACATCAATGACTGCAGGAAACAACCCACCTACAAACACAGAGGACAGTACCATGATAGCAACACGTAGAAGATGAATACTTCTGTTCAGAGAAAAAGATCACTGCTGTAATCTTACCTTACTTTCACATCAGGCTTGTAAAATAATTTTTATAAATATTCAAGTATTTATAGGAGAAATTGCATCCCACATGCTAGCTATTTCCCATTGCTAATTTATCCCTCAGGGAAAAAAAAAGAAAAAAAGGAGTATTTTATCCTTGGTATTGTCAAATTTTAGAACAACATTATGCATTTTCCTATTCTATATGGTAGAATAAATCTTTTGCTTGCTTATTAAGTGAAGTATCTTTTTTTTTTTTAAATCTCCAAACCTACGAATTGTTTTGGTATGGTATTTCCATCCCAACAAGTAATTATTTCATGGTGTTCCCTGCTGCATTCCAGTAAAACCTGTTTTCCGGCCAAGACGTGAAACTCAGATCTAGAAATGAAATGAAGAGAGATCACTCCTTACTGCGGAGTGAATCAGTTACTTGTGAATAAATACATGTTTAGAAGGTTTACAAGTAACTCCAACACTTCAAATACAATCATTAGGTTTTCTATTCTTCCACAAATTAAATAAATCTTTAATTTAGTAATTATACAATTTTAATGGAGATTGACCATCAAGAGAAAATGGAATCAAAGGATATTATTCATTCTGTATAAGTCATATTCTGTATAAGCACATACTATCTCAATCAAAAAATTTGAATAAGAGCAAACATTATTATTATGAAATTGGACAAGACTAATTTATATTTTTTCTCATATGCATTTACATAATAGCTGTCTGCTAGATCAATCTATCTATCTATCTCTGGAAATTCTAGGGCCAAGGAACACTTTCTGCAGCTCTTAGACTCTTTGCAGTACTTTGAATTCAGAAAGCAACAAATGCACTACACTACGCTGGGTAGGTATGTGCTTTTCAGATTCATTAGTGATAGAATACTGCTGATAGATTATCTCTTTTGCAGAACAAATTTGTTAAAAACAAAACAAACAAACAAACAAACTCCCAAACCAAATCCCAAACCACAGCACTAAACTAACATTAGATGCGGCTGCAATACTCTGTGCCACATGAACCTACACAGGGAAGAAATAAGATCAATTGTTCCATCAGAATGCAGTTATCATTCCTAGCTGAAACAAAATTTTTTCTAGTTAGTTAGTTAGGTATTGACTCCTCAGTCTAACCTCCTCAAAAGAGACAAACAACTAGGTGAACCACAAGCATTACTTACTAAGACCTATAATAGAGTTTTCCAATACTAACATGTACCTGTCAGTGAGTGGATCTGGCTTTAGAACAGACTTGAGATACTCTCCTTCTGCACAATTATCTGCCTGATCCACATTTATCACTGCAAAGCAAATCAGAGTTATTATTAGTATCAAATGTTTTTTCACCTTTTAGAAGAGCATGAGGAAAAGAACAAGGAAAAATAAACATTTGTTTCTTTCTTTTCTAAGGAAAAGCAACAATGTTAGAACCAAATCTGAAAGGTCATATGATCTAATGGTGTGTCACTGGCAGGTTTATGTGCACACTGTCAAAAAAGATACAAGCAGCATCTAAGCATGCCACATAGCTGTCACTTTCTGTTAATGGCAATAGCACTCATGATTTTAAAAGCCAGTGGTCTTTATTGCTTTGTATTTGAAGTGATTTACTGCATTTTCTTCCACTGAGGAAGCCAGTGATAATGATAATGTATGGCAGAGTGCTTGTCCTTTTTGACAGCCTCAGTAATTTAATCCTCCTTTCCTGCCACAATATTTCAATAAGAGAAACCTCTAGACCAATGGACTGGAGAAAACCACAGCCTGGGGAGTGTGAGTGAGTGCTCTGAAAGCTTTTCATTGTTTTAATTTAAAATACAAACACAAGGATCAGCTTTTAATTTTTGCACTATTAATATGACCTCGAGTGAAAGTTAGCCTTGGTTTAGAAAACATACTAGCAGAATGAGAAGCAGGGTATTAAGAAATTCTTTAAGAAGTTTTTGGGCATCTTATATTACAGAAAGTAGCTGCTGGCTTGCAAATGGTATCAGCCTGCAAAAGTAGCAAACTACTATGAAAGATTATAAAAACTGAAAAAGTGTTAAAGGAATTTTTAAAAAATTAAATAAAGAAGTGAAACTGAAAAGGTTTTGCTGGGACAACTAGAATGAATACAGGCCCCTAAGAATCAAACATAGCTCTTCAGAAGAGTTTTCATTTGGTTTTGAGGGGAGAAGGTGGAGCTAGAAATTTGCCTGTCATTAAACTCCAACATTTTTAATATCCACTCTCTTCTAGTTACTCTGCCACTGTATTCACAATTCTTTTTCACTCTCCACATCACAGTAAGTTTCCTTTTCCCATGTGCAGACAGAAATCTTTAACGTATCTCATACTGTCTTCTGCTACCCAAAATAAACTTACTTGTATAACTAGAAAGTATCAACTCTGCTAAGGAGCTGGGAGTATTGGAATACAGAAGTATGAGGAGCTATGAAAGCCTAACTTCCCAGTAGAGGGATTTACTAAAGGACATATCTCTGTTAGTCCTAGGAAACCCATTTTCCAGAGCTATTGATTTTTCAGTTTTCTCCAAAGCTGTTCCCCAGCGCCTACATGGCCAGCAGAACTGCTGTTAGGAATGGGTTACTATCACAAAACAGCCAGTGCAGTTACTTAGTTGCTGAGTCATTCAATCAAAGAAATCTGCAATTTGCCACCTTTTTCTCTACTATCAGAAAGCAAAGCACTGGCGTTCTGTCTTTGAATCCTTATCTTCCACTCAAAATTTCTTACTTTCTTAGGTTAAAAGAAGCTGTTATTGTCATCTGCTGCTCTTTTGGACATGTGGATGACTTTCCACATGTGCTACTCTCATGGCCAAGTGCTCCTGAGGTCACCACAGGAAGTGATGGGGAGGCAGCAGGGAGACAGATGGACAGCCAAAGAACTTCAAAGGAAATGCCACATCAACAGATTCTTCCCTTTCCCATAAGCATCCAAATGGAATTTCCTAAGTTTACCAGTACTGTATCTAAAACAATTTTAAATTCAAATTATTAACAAACCTAAGGAGTTCAAATTCATTTCACTCAATGGCAAAAATTCAGACTAGTAAGTAAAACGTTCGGCACAAGAACTCCCTTCAAGTCTGGGGAAAATGATTAACCAGAGTTTAAATATATTTTTAGATCCTGATGAATAACATGCTTTCATAGCACCCCTTAGTACTGCCTGAACTTAGAAGCATTAACATTGCTGCAAGGCATGGAACATCTCATATTTCTATCCAATTAATTGCAAAAATAATCCAAAATTAACTTGTGACAGTTTGCCTCTAAAATTATCATTTTAAAGTTAGTCCTAAAGAAGTACTAAAACCTGAAGATTACAATGACCCTGGAACCTTGTTAGAAATCTTTGCAATTCAAAACGTTGTTCTGCTATGGTTCAGTTTTTTATAGTTCACATTGTAACAAAACTAAATGACTACATGATGAAACAGAGTTTCATCACAATGAAGAAAAAAATACTCTGCAGTCTTGAGCTTTAATGAAGAAAGGGAATAAACATAGAGAATTATAACAACATTTCCTGATGCAAAGCCTTAAGATTGAGGAATCCACCTTTTAGAATAGGTGGATTTTATTCCATTTATTTTTAATAAAACGTACTGTTTTATTAAGATGTTTCCCACACCTCCTGTTCTTTTAGTCTCCTTCCACTTGTACTTCAAGTTGTTCAAATAGTCACATGTTCACCTGAGAAAGAAAAGTTTTTGAGAAATAGAAGCTTCCCAATTAAATTTCGTACAAAACCTTTGCAAGGTTTCATAAATCTTTCTTCTGTTTCTGCTGTTCTCTAGAACCACTGCATAATTTGGCAAGTTCCACTGTTCTGTGAATTTGGAAGCACTCTTGGATACTCCAATTACTCTTTTTTCATTGGTAACAATCACAATAGCTCCTCAGTCACTATAATTATCAGGAGATACAACACAATGTCACAGGCAATCAGAAGGTTTGCAGCATAATCCTGCACTGTGTAAACTTCCCCATTCAAGTTTCTATTCCAAGACTCCGGAAGGAAGAAAATTATCTTCTAACCA
The DNA here is from genome assembly GCF_017639235.1 of Corvus kubaryi. Lineage (NCBI taxonomy): Eukaryota > Metazoa > Chordata > Aves > Passeriformes > Corvidae > Corvus > Corvus kubaryi. Next base: position 9,791,463 of record NW_024581093.1, on the reverse strand, counting down.
TTCTTAGTGAAAAACTAATAGTTAAAAAAAAAAAAACAAAACCCAATTAATGCCAAGTTACACGCTTGAACCACCTGTGAAAATGGAAATTCATGGGATCTTGTATGTCCAGATCACTGGAACTCTACTATGTTGTTTTTCAACAAGGTTCTGTTAATCTTCTGTATCTCACATGCCAAACAATGACAGTGAAGAATGTGCAAAAGGTTTTCAAATGTTTTTTAAGCAATGAATCTCATGAAGCCTTCTGTAGCAGTTAAGATGTTTTTAAAACAGTCAATCTGTTCCAGTTACAGATAATATTAAATGCTTTATTTATTATAAGAATTAGTGGTTTTTTTAGATTACTTATGGACTTACCCTGATTTTCTCCATGCAAAAGTCTAAAAGACTATTAGTTTCCTTCTAAGCTCAAAGTAAATTTCTTTCTACCCATGCAAATCTCGTTTTTATTAAAGAAAATATTCAATTAACCTCAAATATTCAGCATACTCAAATCTAATTAGACATGAATAAGAGATGCAGCAAAGCTATAGTAAACACACATGCAGATTTCATTACTATTCTCTTACTAGCTTCTCAACTGGCATTATCAAAAAGCAGACTCATTATGGTTTTTCCCCCTATATGCAAAACTAATCTTGAGTAGAAATTAGACACTCAATTATCTAAGCAAACCTCTGCAAATAACAACCACATTAGTATTATGCTGCAGAGTACAATCCTGAAACAATTAAGACCAAAACCCACCTTTTTATATTGATTTGTTGGGATATTTTGAAGTTCAAAGAGTTTTATAATCAATATCCAAGCAGCAAATAGAAAAATCAAAATTGCACAGCCAGGTTATGATTAACAGAAATAATACAATACAGCACTACTAGATTGGAAAGCCTTATGAATTACAGTCTCCAAATCATGATGCTATTTTCAAATATCACAGCTTGAAATGTATTGAAGTTTCATAATTACCTTAAAAGTCTGAAATTTTATTCTGTATTCATCATAACTTTCCTGCATTTTCAGGTAAACTTGGCAGAGCAAATACCTAAAATACTACCATGCTTAAACTATACCTAGTATGCCCAGGAATCAGAATACTGTGTAAGACTTTTATACCTTCTGAATGCTTGTTATATTCAAAGCAATGAAAATTCAAAAAGCAAGAGAAATTAAAAACCTTAAGAAGCTTTTATTGGCTTATGGTATTATTTCAACAAGGTTTTGAAAAACATATTTCATTTATGTCTGCCTATCTAGAACATTTGGAGAAGTGTCTACAGAAGCTAACAAGATGAATATTGTCCAGCTCATAATAAGAATTCTTATTTATGTAACATCGTATTTAACATATGATGCCAGGAATCCCATTTGATTGAATGGAAGGAGGCCTCAGTGAATGCAGGACTTTGTGGCACTACTGGTTTTTTTTGTGGTTTTCTTTCTTTCCTAAGGCCTTACAAAGACCAATGTCCTTCTTGGAGTCACAAAAGTTAACAATTGCATTGTGTATCGACATCAACTACTTTCAAATATTCATTTATTAGAGTCTAGCATATGCAACATGCAGGATTAAGTATTATGAAGTAAATAGCAACGTATTAGTACTAAATACAGTTGAGTAATTTCCCATTAAAAAAATTTCTTATTAAAGGTACACTGAGTATTCACAAGTGATGATCAAGTCCAATTACATATTTTCTCTAATTGTAATTTAGTTGTACATGGCTGGATAGAATGTTTTTCTTTTGCTGTATCATGTATCAATAGAAAAATTAGTTCATCACACTCTTTCAAAAAAAAAAAAAATTAGTTATGTAAAGCCTAATTTTAAAATGTATGCATTACCAGCATATTTAAATATATAGCAGTTTCAATTTCTTACACAAGCCTACTTTTGTTTTTCATTTTATACTTAATAATTGCATCCTTATCTCAGTTCTTAAAAACCATCATTAGTATTTCCCAAAATATTGGGAAAAATGACAAATACAACCAGTACACAGATAAGTGCAAATATAACGTATGGGAAGGCAGGCATTATTGCAGGCGTTTTCCTAAGAACTTAAGGGAAAGAACACACCTGCTCAGGGATAGGTCACACTCACCAGTGCTATAGTTACAGTCACTCCTCTGACCACCTGTTGGGTTTGGAAGTGACAGTGGATTGTCCTCTGCAGGGAAATTGTTTCATCTGCATTCTACACACAGCTGCTGTATTGTTTCATCTGATGTAATTTGAGACTTAGTAAAACCAAGTGATGTAATTTTAATTCAGATTTTTCAACTTCCTATTTAAAAACAAAACACAAAGCAAAATAATTATTTTGTGTTTCTTGAAGTGTTAACGCAAACCAAGCATACATGTGAATCATCAGGTAGTTGGTCCATTGATTGATTTTGACATAGACACAATAAGAATCTAAACCTCATAGCTTGCAGTTGAGAATATTGTTGCAACAGATACCGGCTGACATTTGATGTTTAAAATATTTTTGCAATAGTCATAGCCTACTGAAATTTAGGTTAAGATCTTTATGTACTAATGCTATATGAACCACTAATTTCAGTTGCCATTATTTTTAGCTACACAGCAAAGTGAGCCCATAACTGATTGAAAAAGTTTCAGTAATATTAGGTATCAAAGTTTTCCAAATGGAAGAGAATTGTTAGTGCCTACTGCAGACTATACCACATTCAATAAAAATCCACCAAATCACAAAGTAGTTAGGCATGTAAAGTACAACTGCATGTAAATGGAATTCAACTTCATATACTGAACTTGACTAGTTAAATCAAACATACCTTTAAAAGTTAAAATTAACATCATAAAAGTAAACATAATTGTTCTTCATCAGACCTGTTCTTACTCTCTTTAAGCAAAATTACATTCTTTTCTTTCTTGTAAATTTGTCTCACACTATTCAGCAAGGTCTATAGTATTTTGTACAGATACATTGCAATAAGGTTTATGTATTTAAGTGTGAATGTCACACTCAACAGAAAGTCACAAGTACTTCCCTAGGTAACTGTAATTTGAAGAAAGAAAAGCCACTCCAAGGTTTCCAAAGTGGAGTATGTAGGTGAGCATTCAAAGACAATATTCTTCAAAGAGTAAACACAACACGTTGGAGTACAGATATGTCAAAAAAAAAATTCTTGTTACTTCTTTCATTTCTTTCAAGTTCATATCTTTATTAAAAATATTTCCCCTATGTGGAAATATTTTGACAATTTTTGATTTTAAACTTAAATCCCTTGAAGTATTAATCACATTCAGAAGATTAGCTTTCTAGATTCAGTGTTCGAACGGCAAGTCAATATTCTAATTTATTATGCAGATAGCTTACATTTCCCCAAGCAAATTATATGATTAATCAAACTGAAAAGCAGGTGTATCCTATTGTAAAAGTATCCATCATATAGAACAATTTCCATTGCTGTCAAGTCCTTTCAATATTTGATGAAGTAATTTTACCCCCTCTTTTCAAAAGACATTTCCTTTTATTATGTATCCTAAGACACTTTAACTAAAAACCCAAATCTGAATATTTCAATAAGGTTGTTTTATTATTCAGTAGATTCATGGAAATTTTACTAGGATGACAGAAAAAATTCCACACCATTCTGTCTCCACTAATACAGGTACACGGCTTCAGCTGGCAATATTACTGGGATTAGCATAGAATGATGAAATATTTAAAGGAATTTTTTTTTTCTAAAATCTAATAAATCAAATGACTGCCAAATGTCATTAAAGTGATGGTCTCTGACTTGAATATGCTTTTCATATTCAAATTTGAAAAGAAAGAGATGAAAGCTTGGAAAGGTTACTCAGTTTCAACTAATAACCTCAAGCACTCTACATTCACATGCATAAAAAATGAAATTGGCTCTATTGTCTAATTTTACTTCAGAAACAACTCTTTTCTTCCTGCACTGAACAGATGTATTAGCATCTGTATTTAAAGGGATATGCTGAGTGGTTTTGTTTGCCCCAAAGTATTTAGCAGCTATGTCAGACTAGTTTGTACACAGACAGTAGCTTATGAATCAAGTCCAAATACAATATCCTGTATTATAAAGTATTCCTTTTACATATCTTAAAATTTGTTTGACATATTTAACACTTGTAATTGCATACAGTAGGCAAAGAATATTACACTTTTTCAAGGCTAGTGGGGTAAATCCAGGTGTTCTGCTTTTTAACTTAAACCAAAGCAAATAACTGAGTCATACTATTAGAAAATTATAAGAAAAAATAACAAATTATCTTGGAGCTTAACAGTCAAGACTATTTTGAGTCCCAGTTTTATTGATACTAAGTGTGAATACAGCATATACAAAGGAGAACACAAGCTGATTAAAAAATATATTTACAAATAAAAAATACAGAACTGCTTAAGAATAGCATTAGCTATCATGTCACATTTTATCATTAATACAAAACCACTCACATTATGTAGCCATGCTGAAAATATATGTAGCATTCAATATATGATAGGAATTCATTTTTAAACAACCATTTATATTTCTATGATGCAGAGCGAAGTATGTTATTTAAATCTTTTCCTAGGCTGTTTTTTTTTTAAGCCTTGGTCTCATTTATTAGGTACTGCTCAAGTGAACAATGGATAGTTTGTCAATTACTGCCCACAAATAATTCTATTTAATGGGAATAAATTTACTCTTTACATTTAAGCATTTAAAACAAAATTCAATACAAAATTTCACCTAACACAGAGAATGGGCAGATATTAAAATAAAGAATATTAAATGCTTTCAAAAATGTCTCATAGAAACTGGTTCAGTGCTTTCATTTCAGGTGAGGAAAACAAAATATGGGTAAGATACTTAGTCTATGTAAAAATGGCTTCTCTACCATTTAATACCGAATGCTACCCAGAGATTTGGAAGAATCACTGCACTCCTTCAAAAGCTTTAGGATTAGGGTAAGTAAGTAGGTAAGAATTTGAAATCTTAACTTTTCTCACATTTCTGATTTCTGAGATTAAAAAACCCTTGGTTTAATTCTGTAATTAGTCTTGACTGCCATCTTGAAGCAGCTGTGTATTCCATATTTTGATTTCTTTTTTGGCCACAATAAAAGGCTAGCACTTTGATGTGAAAAATAAAATTCCAACTGTCTCAAATGGTCAACAACAGTATCCCACAGAAATAAGTGCTTTAAAAAGTAAGTTTGTGCTTTCTGCACAGAACAGTCGAGTTGAAAATACCTTGCTTAACGTTCCTATTTTTTACATCCACAGTTTTAACTAATATATTGCCTTGAAAAACTCAAAATAAAGGGAACTTCTAAACTGTAAGGTCAACTTGAATCCTCTATCTACCAGTGCTCAAAAATATGCGTGCGTTACTCCTTAGCATTTTATATATTTCCAGAGTCCACTTACTTCTATTTCAAGCAAAGAGCACATAAGATAAACTACAAGCTATTCTTCAATAATGACAAGTAATCATCCATTTGCTATCAATATTTCAATCACTATGAATATTGATTAACAAATATATTACTGAATGAGAAATAATCCTCTTCCTCTATCAAGTGCTGAATCCCTGTGATCATCTTATTAACAATGTCAGAATAGAGCCACAAAGAATGCTATTACAGGAACGTCAATGTAATTCAAGTGTACAGAGACACAAACATTACTCATTAATTATGATTAATAGGACAACACAGAATCATAGACACATAAGAATACATATTGCAAAAAAACTATTCTAGTCCTGTATGCAGTGACTTTTCATGTGAGGAATAACATCTTCTATTTTCACCTTTTCCCCACACTGGTGTAGATGTGAGAACAGAAAGAAGGATACAGAAATGCTCCCTGTTCATTCTCCACACAGAACTAAAGTGCATACACCTTAGACTCTCCCTAAGGCTTGGGATGAAGAGATCTCTCCTTGTTGAACAGCTCTTTTGGAGGAGAATCCCTGCTGAAGGAGGGAAAGGCGCATATAATCTTTCTCCAGCATTACAGTTCTGCCACGTGCTAGGAGCAGAATGAAATGGCCCAAGACTAGCAGCATAACATGGTTTGATGCAATCCCTTCAGCTCTGACTAGAATTAACACACTAACAAAAAAATCTATTTGTGACAATGAAAACAACTCTGGTTGCTGCCATTCATTTTTCAGACCAGAATAAATTCATCTTTAATATCTTCAAAGGCATGAATTATTTGCTACAGCTTGAGTCAATTCAATGATTAGGTACTGGCTCTCTATGTGAACCTGTAATGTACCAGCAATGTACTCCTTTTCTTTCCAAAATGACAATTTCAAATTCAGTATAAAGCATCAAACACTTTAGAAAATACAAAGTCCTTGAGGGAAGTGTAGCTTTCCCACCACAAGCATGACAACTATACATCTGAACACAAAGTCACATCTGTACTTTGCTCATAATAGAACTTCTGATCACTCGAATAGTGCTTTCTTTCTCTTCAGCTTGCCTCACACCCTTTCTGAAGAAAAAACATAAAATTGTTCCATGTTCTTCTCAAGTGGAATTGGTTTTAAAGATTTGATTTTGCACCTTTCCCGTGGCACTGCCTCAACTAACAGATTTTAAAGATAAACTGTTTCTAGGGATGAATAAATACAGAAATATAGATACATCTGGACCTGTTGGATTGGTGAGATACAAACTTCCATAATTCTGAATTTTATTTTCTCCCCAAGGAGCCGGGAAAGCTACATAAGCAATACTGTTACTGTCCTGAACTAAGGTACACCTACTCTTGCAGACTGTCTCAAAGAGGAAATTTCACTTTTTTAATGTTTAATCACTCACCTTTGATTGATCCATCAGAAAAAATAAAAACCAAATACCAACTCTATCAAATCTCAAAGCCAGTTAGCTACACAAGTACCAACTAGTTACAAAATTCAGTAATTCAAAGGTTGTGAACTTACAACTACCTTTCATTTCAAAGGGAAGCAGGATCCTTAAGTTAAAAAATCATGAAAGGCAGAAAACTCCTTGAGGAAAAAAGATAGCTGTACATTTTTGGTACATTAATACACACCAACATTTAAGTTACACAAATAAGATGAAATAAGTAGAAGTACTTTGCAAGAATCTAGTCCAAGACAAATATAATGGGATTTCTGCCTTTCTATACCCAGCTGTGCATGTATTTTTCTATATGAAGATCACAGACTTCTGCCTTGATTTAAAAAATGAATTTCAAAAATCTGTATCTGAAAGTTAATCCATTAAGGAAAAAAAGTAGCTCTTAGAATGGGAAGAAAGCAGAAATATCAATATAGCATCTTCGTTTGTTAGGCGTGCATCTGTAGTGAAAAACTGCATCAAATTGCACATTTTTAATGTGGTTGGGTTTTTTATTTAGAGTTTTAATACCTAGTATTTGATATTGTGTCCTCCCCTTGTCATTACAGTATTGTGTGAGAACAATACAGACCTTCAAAAATGAATAGAACTTGATTTTTATAATATGCATATTGTGAAAAAATGATGCTTGGTGATATTTATCACAACTAATCAAACTAAAACTCTGTTTCAAATCCCATCCTTTGCTTTTTAGACCTCCAGTTAGAAAAACACATTCTATTTGTAAAGTCACCATAACTTACTTCCATGTCCATAAATTCTGATAAATAGTCTCTCCAGTAAGCAACTGCATTTGTATTCATAACCTCAAAAAAAATTACTAGCTAGGTTGAGAGTGACTCCGCTGATGCTTTTCCTGTGGGCTTACACATTCATCCTTAAATCTGGTCTTCTACTTAATTTCATATTCTGACTAATTAGTTTTATTTGTTACCTAAAAAATAATGGGTAATGACTCAAGATTCTGTAGTTTTCAATCATTTTAAAAGCTGGAGTTTGGTGTTTTTGGGTATTATTTCTCCCTCTTCTTTCATTTTTTCTATCACAAAGAATGTACATGCTTTCAATTACAACTTCAAAGTGTATTTGACAAGGGGTAGATAGAAGTTGTAAATCCATCATTTCAGCATAGTGTGTACTCAAACTTCTGTCATCTCACACTTTATCAGTGGCAAAACACATCTTAGGTATTTCCTGGATTCTTTAAACTTTCTTTTACTTTAGTTTCTAGATTACAGTGACCCCCATAGCAAACAACCACCTTTAAGAAGGAGAATGGCAAATGGTTCTTTTTAATCTTAGACCAATCAGTAGTCTTTGAAAGTACTGACTACAAAGTTCAGTAAGTTACTTTTATCTTACTCTGACAAGATGGTTCTGTTTCATAGATTTTATTTCTTGTTTTATTAAATATGCTGGTGCAGCAGTTTTACTTCCCCAGTTTCTTACAGAAGAAAAGCACAAAGCAACAGAGGTTAGCTCTAGACAGGTCTAGGAGAATACAAAGGATTAGTATTTCTGGCACAGTAGAATTAAGCCAACTCAGTAACACAGGGTAATACTAAAACCCTAAAATTTAATTCTCTAAATTCAGATTAGATATTCACAAAACAATCCAGGGTTGAGGAAAAATATTGAACACTCAAAAATCTCCCTGAAGTACACCAAAGATATTCAAGTCCTGCAAAAAAAAAAGTGTGAAGAGAAATCGTATCAGCCAAAATTTAAAGCTGCAATACAATATCCAAATAATTTCCTTTTTTCAATGAACACGGCTAGCACATAGACGGAAATACACTATTCAAGTAATTGTACAAAAAAACCCCATAGTAAATAGAATAGTATCTATTGCTTTGTTATACATAAGCTTGAAGCTTTACAACTTCTCACCTTAGCACAAATATGTCCTTCACCAGAACCATGTGCAATTGGTATTGCTTTGTTGCTGTCTAAGAAAGATTTTCATGTCAAAATTAGTTAGAACTTGAGATCTTAACTTACAGGTACAGGTAATGACTGCTATCAATAAATTGCTTTTAGAGCAAGAGAATGCACTTATGGTATCTGCAAGAAAACAAGAGAGATCTACAGAAAAAAACAGAGCACTACCAAAGAAATTGGGTTTGCCAGTAATTGTCTTGTGGCACATTTTAAGACAACTTGGAAGTTGACGGCAGTAAATTTTATTGTGAAAATTGAATGCTGTATAATCTCCTGTAAGGATATGGTGTAGATGTGGGAGTGCAAAGGAGGAGGGGATGGAAGAGTAAAGATTTTTTAATTTATTTTTTTTTAAATATAAAGACCATGCCAAAGAAAATGCAAATTCCCAGTTTTGATGTCTATTTTGAGGATCTGAAACAAGGCTTTTAATCAATGTATTATACATCAAATTGATAATGTTAACTTCTGATTATTCAAATGTATGAAATATTCATAGAGAACTGTCCAAACTTTTACATTTCTCAGACTTCTTTTCTCTATTAATTATCATGCCTGGAAGCTTTTTAGTAAAAGCAGCAGCCATCAGCCTGACTGAACCTGACAAGCTAGCAAGGCCCAATTACACTGGCACTCTGTGGCACTTTGATGTACTGGAAACGAAAAGAGATAGGGGCAAATTGTATAGCACATTATGTTAATGACTTGATTTAATCCAGCCACTAAACTTTATGTAGCCTGTTAAAAAAGATGCTAACACTAATTATGCCACTTTGGAAAGGAAAGAAGGGGACAAGCATTTCATACCGACAAAGTGAAGCTCATAAATGTTGTAAATGAAATGAAACAAAATGAAGTAATCTATGATTAATCATACATCATAGACAAGAAGAAAAGAGAAAGAAGCAAGTGGTACAGTTAAGTACTGGAAAATCTGTTAGATATCCTTTATGATCAACATATCTAAGAAATAACCATGAACTGTCTAATTTGCAACATGCAAAAAAACCCCAGTATGATCTTAAATGGCTTAAACAGTTTGGCATACAACTCAGATTTAGAGGATAATTAGCATAACGATCTCTAAAAATCACAAGTTTTATTTACAGTGTTTGATTACCAGCAGGACATTTATCTCAAAAGATAAAAGGCAGTGATTTTTAATCTTAAAAAAATACAAATTCAATAACAATTTTGACATGCTGTATTCTATAATTAACCTAAGAATTCATATAAAGCAATGCATATTTTTAAAACCCAATCTGTACCAAATATATTGTTGTCTTAATAGTTCAGAGGTTTTATTGTTTTATCTACTCTTCATGAACATGCATTTTTGTTACCAGAGGAACAGATCAATGGGGAAAGGTAGAAATTGATTAACGTGAAATGAAACTACACTAAATTCCCTCTGAAGTGCTCTTAAATAATTGTGATAAAATAAAATACATGATGACTAGAAAATTACAGAACAAGTGTATTATATTTTGACTTAATAGAGATGAGTAGTAGTCATTTTAGTTCTCAAAACTACAGGTGACAATTTTTTAACATTATACATATAAACAACACAATTCTGTCTTCCAAAGTACCTTTTGTATCTTTCTGAAGAATATATGAGTGCTAGCATTTCTAAACCCCTTCCACAGCTTAAAAAAAAGGGAGCAATATTTCTCATACAAAGAATTGCTTCTTGTTGATAGTTGCTTTGTAGGATGTTTCACAGCCTTGAAAAGAGCATTTAAAAAAAAAAAATCAAGCTACCTCTATGATATCACACTGCAGAACATTAAAAACTGTGAAGTCTGATAGGATCTAATGGTACAGCCCTAGTCCTTTAAAAGAAGGCTAAGACAGATTAGAAAATTATTAACTGTTAGAAGTACTGTCACCAATTTTAAGTACTAGTTTTATACTTAAGATTGTTCACTCAAGGTTAGATCAAAAGTATGAAATCTTTTTTTTTTACAGAACCATCCTACTGAAATACTGTTCAAAGTAAATTTTCCAAATTTTTATTAATGCTGGTTATTTTGTATATATGTCTTCATGCTAATCAATTGCTGGTTTTAAGAATAAGGCCAGAAAACATCATTAGCGTACTTGCCCACAAATGATAATAGGAAAAGAAGTACACTGAAGTGATTTGATACTGTACATATATAACTTTTCTGAAAACTGACGTTAGATACAGCAAAGCTACTCTTAGAGGGCATTAGGCTTAAAATTTTTTTTTTTTTTACTCTGGCCAAGTAATTGCCATAAACATTCTGACTCAGCTGTTTAATATTGGTGGATAACGGACTTGAAATAATACAGTCATTGCCATCAGTTTTTACTGACTCAACAGCATCATCATCTTGTCTATCACCTTGACCTGAAAAACATTAAAAGGATCAATGTGGTTAAACCCCTTGTATTGTCCATCTGAGAATTGCTGAGGAACCTGATGGAATATATGTGCTTTTGTAACAAATGAAGAGTAAGTGCCAGGCAAATCTTCTCTTCCTTGCAGAAGATTAACACTGCTAATCAATGACCTTTAGAGTAATCTAAACTGTATTTTTTTTTTTTGTGGTTTGTCAAAAAAATAGTAGTGTTTTCCAGATGAAAGTGGAGGACTGGAATTATATAAGTCCTGTGATGAACTGAGGTATGAACAACTGTTTTTATACAGGAACATGGCCTGAATTTGTGGATTTCCTCTATGTTTATTCTTTATGTTATGCACACATAAGAATAATGTATCTTTTTTTTAAATAAAAAAATAGTTCTGTATTCAGGAGGATTATTTTTAGAGCATTCTGGGTTTTTTTCTCCGAAGCAAATTACTTATAAACACAACAGAGATTCAACATCATGTTTTTCCAGTTTTTCTAATGTACTCTTACACAGAAGCTGCAAAAAAATGAACATGAAATTTTAGTATTCTACTTGTGCTTTTACTGTAAACTTGGTATCATGGACTTGGTTTATTTCAACGCTAAACAGTTTAAGCTCAGAGGTGGAACAGGATGACCTGCCTTTTATAATCTTTAAATAAATCTGACTCTAACAACTTTAAGTCACAAATATGGTAAGACATACTGTCCCTCTCTCTGAAAGGATTTCCAATAGCAGCATTGGCTCTTATCTACAGACAAAAGGAGCGTATTCATTAAAATAGTCTTTAGAACAGCATAGTTCTAAGGGAGAATATAAAGACATTTAAAATAGAAGCCAGGTTTCCTTTAATATTTTATGAATCTAGGTCAGATACCAGATTTTTGCATTCAATTACAATACAGTTTCCATTTGGGAAGAAAATAACACCACCATATCCACTACCCAGCTTCAGCTGTAAAGTACACCAGAATATAATTTCTGTCATGGAGCTTCTCATAATGAGGCAGCTCCCACTGCTAGTAAGAAATGCTTTAGTAAACGGAAAGAGACATAGATTTATTAACAAAATACAGTTACTTATTCATAAAAATGAATTCTACCTTCTGGTTCCAATTCTTCAGTTATTTCTGTCTCATTTCCAGAAGTAATTGATGTTTGGTCAGCTAACTGCTCCTCTGACAGATGTGAGAGCTTTTCTGTCTCCTGTTAAATTTCTTCAGCCATCTCCACCTTATCATCTGCTAGCCTTTCTTGTTTAACCTCCTGTCCCATATGCTACATAAAAAGATAAACCTACAGTCTTTTTAACACCTCTTGAATAGTAAAACTTACTAAAGTTCAAAACTTGAAGAGTTACAACCCATATTCATTATACAAAGCCTTTAAACAATGGTATTGCTTATGCAGCACAGGAAACAATGAGAAGTTGTCAACTGCAGTAACGAATAATTGATACAGTAAAAATAAATTCTCTATGTATATTTGTGAAAACGTAACTATTATAATCATTTGGTACCTGTCAACATATATACAGCCTCTTAGACTTCCAGATTTATTTATATTTCAGCTCTTTCAGTTCTACAAGACTCAGTTAAAAAAGCAAAAGAAAACAAAAAAACCCACCCCACTACCATCTTATTCAGTTAGCAATTTTACAACTAAATTATACGGTATTTTCTGTTTCAAAAGCAAATTAATATCATATAAAAAAGAATCAGCCTTGTTACACAGCACAAACATTCTCTAAGGTAAAATGTCTTCAGAGCATAACTTACTCTGAGGTAATCTTACTCCCTTGGTTCCCTTTGAGCTCAATCACATACAGTAACACCTCATCAATGGATACAACATTGTAGGATTATGTCCAGGATGGAAACTTAGTGATGACTGAAGTCAATCATCTTAAACCCTAGAGAAGAGAGGCCCTGTTGTGCTCTCCTGGAGCACAGCAGCAGCACCAACACCTGCACCTGTGCACCTGCCTGCATGGGGCACCTCCCAGGGCTCACAGACCCTCAAATCTGCCACACTCGAAGGACCATAGCTGACAGTGAGGCCTGGGCTGATCCCCACCCACAGATTTCTAGAGTCCTTGAGGTCTAAACCCTGCTTGTTGGGAAACACAAAGGGATTTGATGTGATTTATTCACGGAACCCATGGTAGGTACCTTTTAGGTTGATAGGCGCCTGTACAAACATAGAAACAGGTGCACATATCACTTTACCTGTGCATGTGAATTGATTATGGTATGAATGTTGCTATCTCATATCTACAGCTAAGTCATTGTTATAATTGTAGTGACCTCTATGGAATCACTTGGTAAATGTTAAAATACTCAGAGATTAAGTGCTGCAAAACTCCTTTGCACCCTTATCTTTGCATCCATATCTTGGTGCACTTACCCATCTTCACATTCCCGACTTTAGTATAAATCATTCCAAATTGCTTCTAATTTGATATTCTTTTGTATGCTCTAATCTGTGTAATAAGTGAGCCTTGCCAAGGAACTCTGTAAAGTCATGTTTTCACAAATTTGTATTAAACCCTGCTTTTGCCAAAACCTTTGATAAGTGTTTCTTTAAGTGGCCAAACCACTTGCTCACAATACCTACTTAGCTATATTCTTAAGTTATTCCATTCGTTCATTACTTCCCCCAGCTATACATTGGTAATTTTTAGTGGGAAGGCAAAACAAACTCCATCCAAACAAGAGCAAAATGTGCAGGGCCAGAAGCTGGACTTCCATGATCCCTGTGGGTCCCTTCCAACTCAGAATGTTCTATGATTCTGTGATTCTGTGAGATAATCCCACCTTCCAACCTGAACCATTCTGTGATTCTCTGAGTACTTCTGCAGTAGCAATGATAAGAAGCTGTAATCAAATCCTAGATACACAGGCCTTGAAGCGTATTAGAATATCTACTCAAGCTGCAGCACCTCTACTCACTAGCAATTGAAAGGGTAGTACCCTGGTGATACAGTTAAGAGTACAAGAAGCTATTAAGTGCTAATCTGGGGAAGGCAAAGACTGGCACTTAAACATTATGCCCATAGGAAGGACAGAAGATGGAAAACATTGCCTAATTTTCCACATTCAGCTTAACCAAATAATAGTACAACCTGTGATATTTTCATGCTCTGAATATAATTTTAAATTTAGCATTACATAATAAAGCTGTCAGTAACAACTGTCAATATGTCATAATATTAATGTAGCATAAGGTATTTTTATTTATTTTAGTATCACTTAAGGCCAATTGTGCAAACACTTGCTGTGGTCAAAGAAAATGTTTAAATATTCAATTTAGTATTAGATGTCAATAAAGCTACTCAGAATCTTAATGGTAAGCACATGATGAACTGAAGCCATGCTTATAAGAATTATTCACAACAAGTTGGCCCACTTTGTTCCATTAGATTGTTCACAGAAATACACCTTTTTAAAAATATACATTTGAAGAATCAAGTCTAAAAATATTCAGGTTACTTTCTGCCTGCGCTCTTCTTTTGTATACTTTATATATTGCCACAGTATATATCACAGTGTTGAGATACAAAAAGAGATTGCAGTCTTAAATATTCACTGAGAAGTTGCTCTACAGCATGGGAAAAACACATATGAAATAATCTATTCAGTAGCTTAGAAGAAAAAGGTATTATTATAAATGTACACAGCTGTAAATAAAAATCAGTGTATACTGAAAAGATTAAAAATTTCTGGATTAATGAAGTTGAACGACAATTAAACATGGCCAAGGGCCTGTATAGGCTTCATGTAACCTTGCACAGTAAACAGAATAGTGGATTATAATTTGAGAGACACTGTCAGAGGGACCTCTTTTCCATTAGAGCTTTCAATGTAGAGGAGAGAAGAAATACTGAATAAAGAATAAGTATTAATCCAACAGAAGAAAAATAAACGCAGCTGAAAAAATATAAGCCTCATTCAGCATATAATCTGTATTTGGTCGATTTTTGTACTTAATAGCTAGTCATAACCTTAGCATATTGTACAAATGTTCACTTAAAAGGCAGCTTTGAAATCACCAGCAATAGAAATGAAACTTTTCTGGGCAATATTCCTTAACTTCAACATAGGTATGACCTCACATCTTGAGAAAATATTAAATTTTTTCAGAAAAATACCTCTTTCTACTTTGATCTTGTCAAGGATTGCATTTTTGTCTGCTAAATCGGATTTGATAGCCATCTCTAGTTTAGCAATTTGCGTTTCAGTTGCTGTTCCTTTGATTTCCATTGCTGTTCATGGGTCATACAGAAGACACTGTAATAAAACATATGGCATGTGAAAAACTTTTAGAAAGCAGCTTCAACAGAAAATAATAAAGAAAAAAGCTTTTAGTGGCACAGAGACCACTGTCATCATGTCTTAGGAATTAAGTAAACACATGCTGGTCTGCTGCTGTTGAAACCAAGGCGCCTTTCTCAGGCTGCGGTTAAAAAACATGAAAGAGTTTGTGGGATGAGCAAAGGAACTGGCCTTAATTTAGAGCTCCAAAGTCAAAAAGTTGGCAGCATGCAACATTTGTGGGACTAGAAAAGGAATTCAGATGCATATCCCAGAGTAATCCACAACTCCAAACCTCAGCAACTGACAACTAACAAAACCATTCTTTCCGCATACAAAACCTCTTAATGTAGAGAACTAGGATGATCCACCTGATTTCTTTTAAATCTGTGAAACATGCAGAGCATAAAGTCAGTTGCCTGTTCAAAGAAAAATGTTGACCACAAAGTGACAACAGTTTTCTCATACTGTAAAACAACAATTCTGATACTGATTAAGAAGCACATTTAAAGTAATCTTTCTCCCACTTTAAGAAATAAAAACCAGAGATGGGCCAAGAAATTAGAATAACTATTTTGCCTGTAACACATTATTTACTTGTAAACTACCAATCTATGTGCAATAAGGATTGCATGGACACAGAATTAGAACTGTTGAAACCACAACAAAAAGTGTTACTCAGATGAAAACAAAATTAAATACATTATATAATTTACAGTGTAATTCTCAGTAGGCAAAAAGACAAAGCAATGCAATGAGTTTTCATATAAATTAGACACTATAGTCTTCATATTACTATTTTTCAATACTTGCATTCTTATTTACTGAAAAAAGGTCAATCTTAACCAAGCACAAACTGGTTTTTATACACTTTTGTACTCTGAAAAATTAGTAATTGTAGGGTTTTGTAAACTAAAAAAGTCAGTTCCTCAACTCTTTACTTTGGTGAAGCTCATCAGCTAACAAACTTTATATTTTACATAGAAAAATGTACTAAAAATGTTCTGATATCTATCTATTTACCCACCTATCTCTTCAAGAGATCTACATAACAAGCCTTGACCAGAAAAAGAGAGGAGACAGAGATGCTGCAGCAGGGATAGCCCACATAGGTTCACAGACTCTACATGCTGACTGAAAGAGTTCTGAGTACCTGTAAATGCATTTATCTTGCATATAGTTGAAGAATGGCTCTAAGATTAAAGAAATAAAATACTATAGCATGAATTGAAAACCCTAAAGTATATAGGGTTTATATTCCTGATACGTATTTTTCATCAAGAAGTTGTATTTCCCTGTATTTTGTCTTTTTCTCATATTATAGCTAACCTATGTACACAGTTCTCTAGTCATAGAGCATCTTGTAGTGTGACTGTTTACAGCATGCATGAACTTAGACAAAGCTTCTAAGTCCTGCAGTAATAAATGCACCACTCTCCTATAATTTTGAAGATAATATGCAGGCAATATAATGCACTGAAACCACTACCATTCCACAGTATTGCAAAGGTACAGAAGAGACAGTGCGTTCTTTAATGCTTAAAGTTCGATTGGCTACTAGAAGGAAAGCATAAATCTCTTCAAAAAAAAGAAATACTGTCAGTTTTCACACTTCTGAAAATGTTTTCAAGTTTGAATGACAACACCCAGTTGTATGTGAGTTCATCAGCTTTAGGTAAAATTACTTCATATAAGGATGCAGCCAGGTATTATTTCAGTTTTTCAGAAGACTGTCCTGGGAGAAAAATCATTAAGCATTACTATGATGGTCGTTATGAATTTAGATGTTTAAATGAAGAACATTTTAGAAGACAGGTTTTATCCAAGCCCATATAATGCTAATGTTTATGTCAGTTTGAATTGAGTCCACGTGTGTTGCTTTCTTCTTTCGAGTTTTAAGGTTACTTTTACTTGAATTCATGTGGAATTTCTTTCATATTTACTGTATTTCACTGGAGTTAGAGCCATCTGTGTAACTATAATGGTCAACCACATCTGGCACCATTTCCTTTGGAAGGAGTTTAAGAATTGCTAGATTTGCATTACAAGGTCATATGAAAACAATTCCTCCAAACCTTTTATACAAACGAATTGTTTTCTTGGATACTAAATACTAATGACTGAATAGTAAGAGTCAACGGACAAATTCATACTTGTTCTTTGCAAACAGTTCGGCAGTCTTGGCTTTGGCAAAATTCCCATCAACATCAAATAAATGTCCCAAAAATAACTTTAGCAAAGAATGGGTTTATGCACCTTTGCCTCCAGGCACCTGTGGACACTGGCCTACCCACTGCTAGCATACATAAGCTGTAGTAAAGTTGCATTGCTCGAATAGGCAACCAAAAAAGCTGGCCAGCAAATGGTGGTTATTTAATACTTCTCTTTCTAACTGTTACCTATACAGTAACATGGAATGATGAAACATGAATCAATGTTTAAATGAGAATATATGAAAAGACAGATCATTTTAGTAAAAGAAACACCACATTATAGATTTCTGTGCTATAATGGAAACTTATTTCAATTTCTCTAGTTAAATATCTTTTTAAGTCATCCCATTATGTTTTTAAGTAGAACAGAAAATTTCAAGCCAAGACTGTTAAGTTGATTTCTTCATAAGAATTATTTCTCTGAATAATGATGGAGAATAAACAAAAACATAATAAGAAATATTTATGACATGACTGAATTTTGGAGAAATCTACAGCAAGTAACTTAAGTGAGAGACAAGTGACCAACTTCACCATATGAAACTCTAAATATTGTGACTATACAACTGTTGCATGTCCTAAGTAAAAAAAAAAAAAAAACTTAAGCTCTTTGTTCTCACAGTTTTTTATTACTATAATTTTTAAGTTCACCGTAGACTGTACAAAAATTATGACAAATGCCGTAAGAATAATATGAACAAAATTTGTTATCACTCACATTATGCTTAGTCATTGGTATTCTTTGATAGATATCATACTGACAAGCCAAACACATTTAAAGAGAAGAAATAACTTGGATACAAGAAAAGACTTCAAGATGTACTTGCTGCAATTATTAGCTCTAGGACATGTGTCTTATTTTCTAACCCTCTTCAGTGTAAAAGACAACACAGGTTCACAATAAAGGAAAAGTTCATTTGAAGGTCATTTTTTCCTTTAATGTGCTTGTGGCAACTAACTATAATTACTTCTTTTCTGTACCAGAGAATTTCTGAATCATATCGTAACAAGGTATTTTCATTTTCTTTTTAAGCACTGCTCATAAAACTTATACATCTTATTATGTATAGAAACCTTTGTAAAAACTCATGTGAACCTACATATAAATTGCAAGCAGAATCAGAAGTGAAACGGTAGCTATTACCACAACAACCAAACCACCCCCCAAAAATAAACACTGGAGAAGCTGTCAAAGATCAGACTTTATGTAAGTTCATTGAGACGTGCTAGAAGAACTTACACAAATGTTCAAATACCACTTTTTTCAAAAAACCAAAACCCCAAATGCAAGAAAAAACCGAAGGAATATATGTCTACCAAAACACACTCTTCTTTCAATAACCCCAAAAAAATCTACTAGAAATTAAAATAAGAGCTTTTTGAATTTATGTTTGAAATAAAGTGATTCCTACTTATTTTTAATTACATTTCTATAGAAGCAATCTACTATTTCAAGAGGATTAGAACAAGTATGGAAACCAGTCTGTTTCAACAGGGCCTATGAAATACAGCAGAGCCCCATGAAAGTTTCCTTATACAGTCATACAATGAACTGCAGCATGAATGGACTTACACGTGTGCAAAACCACAAAACATGTATACACACACTACAGCACACAGTATATAAAGGTCTATTAAAAAAGGACTGGAATCAAATTTTCTGTATCCAGAAACCCAAGCTTACCTCATGCAGCTTATCGTAGTTTTTTTTCAAGAATTCATTCTCTTTTTCTGAATTGTTTATTCCTTCCTGTAACTAAAATGAAGAGGGAAGTTTCAAGTAATGCACATCACAAGAGGAAATTACAATGAATGTGTGAGCAGAAACAGCAAATAATTTTTAGGCAATGTCAGGCTATTATTTGTTCTTTTAATACAACTGTCTTAGAAGTTTCATAAGAAGATAAATCCACATGGATTTACATTTGGCTCAGTCTTTTTCATGCTGTTTATATGAAGCTGACACTAGCATGTTGCAGTTGATCAACAGGATCTATTCACATTCTGTCTTATGCAAAACAATATAAAAACCTGGAGCACTACATTTTTAACTTTCCTTTTAGTAAATGAATATCAGTATTAGCTAGTGTATGGCTTTTGCATAGAAAATATTTTTATTGACATTATAGAAACAATATACCCTTGCTTCCAAAACACTCACTAAAGCAGGATATGGTTTTAAAGACATGAGATACTTAAACTGAGAATATCTGCTCTATGCGTTACAACACCTTAAAGGTTTGGAGGAAATATCTATGCGGTAACCTTGGTAAACTTGGTTCATGTAGAACACATTTACAAAAGGTAAAGCAGGTGGCAAAACTAAATACAAGTTGCTACAAAATGCAAGAAAAACCAAGTAAGTTTGCACACTCTTATTCCTCATACACTGAAGAAAATGGGGAAGAAACCATTTGATTTTTAGCCCTGTATCTGGACAACTTGTTAGTGATGACAGAAGTCTCTGGGAGTCACTAGCCAAAGAAACAGGAGTGACTGATTTGAACTGCTCAGTAAGATGCAACACTGTACTCTAATTAAATCAGGTTCAATGAATACCGAAAACTAGCAATACATGATCAATAAGCCAAGTATTATAATTCTTTTTCTATTAATAAACCACTTGCTTAGTATCACAACTGACATGGTATCTCATGCTTTAACCTCAAATATTGTCCCAACACTGGTGTTTGGACAACGTGGCACAGGGACCAGGTGTGGTTCATAATTCTATGGAATGCAAACAGCATTTCGGTCAGAAGTCTTTCTTTTGAATAGGATAAAAATATATATAGTACCAGGTCAGTCTTCTACATATGTTTGAAAGGTCTATTCATATCTCCTCCATTAAAAGGTATACCAACACTTCTTTTTCCCTTATCTACATGTACAACTAAAGTAAAAGACTTTAGCTCTTGACCACAACCTCACCTCTTCTGTCCCTCTGCTTGAAATAGTTACTGATTGCATTTTTTTTGTGAAGATGGAACCACTTTAGCCGCTCCTCTTTAAGCTGTCCGTTCAGTTCATCGCCTTTTGCTAACAAAGCATCATGGCTGGTCTTCGAGTTCTTTAGGCTCTATGGAAAGGAAAGAATATCCAGAAAAAAATAAAATAAATCACACCTAGTAGAATCTTACAATGCTGCATATTCCAACAGTGGTCTCTTCTGGCAGTATTTAGTGTATATATTCTCAATGTGGTCAACAGGAGACACTCTTGATCCAAGTAACTGAATGCACGGCCGGGGGAAGGTGGCACTCTTGGTGCTCTCAGGAACATTAAACCCTCAGTTCAGTCATGATGAAAACGACCAAGAAATACATCTGTTAAGCAATTAAAAGATTTTGCTGTGGTTATAGTGGTTAGACATGCTGACCAAAAAACACTGCAGCAGCAAGCAAAAATGAATGTTGACCACAGTTATGGTAATCACAGAACTTGCCACAGCTCTGTTAACCCTTAATTGTAGATATGTAATTGTTTCATAATCCTAATACACTCAGTTCTGTCTTCCTACTAGTAGTACTTTAAAGAGGGACTTCTGATTTCTTTTACGTTTTCATTTATTTAAATGGATTATATTAAGGCACACTTAACCAATTTTAATACTAAATGAAGGATGCTGACAGAACCTCTATTTTCAGAATATTAGTTAATTCTATAGTGGCTACATTCCACAAATGCTTTCATAAAGCCTCATTCATTAAGAATTTCAATGTAAATCACATTCAAAGTATGACTTGAAACAACAGAGCCCACAAGCCAATCATCTGTTTAATAAAATGATTGCATGAAAATTTATGCTATGATTATGAAATGATTATGAAAATATATATGAGTATAGATAATGCAGGATAAAGTTAGCTTCAGCTTTTTCAATATACTATTTCCTACAAAGTAGTTGAATAGAGAAGCTGAATCTGAATCCTGTACGAATTGTTTAGGTTCAGTTGCATCTGAATATACAAGAAACAAATAAAACCCCATTGAGTATAAGCCACCAACTTGATCTTCAACCTTTCATATCTCGTTTCTGAGTTGGAAAATATCATGGAGAATAAACAACATTAGCAGTTAGTCTTATTTCACAGAGTGAATAGAGTGTATTGTTCATCAATATTTAACAATCTTTCTTCAGTGCTCCTCTTGCTCTGTCCTGTATCTGTGAACTCTATTGCAATAACTTCAAAGAATTACACCTTAGAAATATTTTTTACAGTCTTAATTCTCTCCATATTTCATTTTCTTTCTTATCAAAATCACAATCCTTAAAGTCTATAACCCTTCCAACTGTCCAAGAGAACTCATTTTTTCTTTCTCATCTCTTAGCTTCAATTTTTTACCTGCAGTTCTCTTCCATTTCAACACACAATATACGAAGAAAAACAAACAAATTAACTAACTAACTAAACACCTTGGCAAAGCTCCTCTCATAGATTTCATCCTTGTCTCTTTCCTTAATTTCCAAAAGAAATGAAACCAAATCCATCAATAGCATTTTTTCTACCGAACGTCTCATTAAAAACACAAAAAGCTTCCACCTGAAAAGTCTCCTTGCTTCCACTTGATTCTATTCCTTCAGTGTCTCTGCTACTCTCCTGACCATTTTGGATTAGCTTTCCACATTAATTTTAAGGGGACCATGACTACAACCTCATTATTTTTGTATTTTTCTAAAATGCATTCTTTACCTGGATCATCTGCTATATCTGAGTATTCCATCAGCCTTTTTTTCCCCCTTATACATAAACTGTTTCTAGCTTGCTGTCCCTGGAGTATCCCAAGACTGAGGTCATGACAATAATCAGGATGATGATTTTCATTGAATATTTCTAGTCTGGAATTTTATTTCTTTGGGAAACGTGTCTTGAACTTGTTGTCAGTTCGAAATAACTCATTTAAAGAAAATGGTTATATAAGTACTGCACAAATTAACACCAACGTCTCTACACTGCAGTTGTGCAGTTTTACCAATCATTCAAGGGAACTGACTCTCTTCAGTATTTTAATCTGTAGTTCCACAGACTACCATATTTCATATTATAACTTAAGACACGCTGAATACTCAGTTTATAATTGAAGCAAATAAATTTACCAATGAGATCAAATATATACTCAAAACCAGCCAAACCTCCCCAGCTTTTTCAAAGACCGATAAAGTGAGGGGGGTCTGGTACCCCTTTTTTCGGAAATCAGTATATTTAAGCCAAAGCTCTCTCTTTAAATCATCAGGAGTCTCTTTCAGTAGCCAGACAACTCAGTTCATTCTTACAATCTGCCTGGGATGACTTTGCAGATGAAATCGCTAAGACCTCCTAGACCCTTCTGAAAAAAACCAAAATTTAAGACTAAAAATCCTTACTCTGTTTGGAGCAGCTTGAGAGAAATGTAATATGTGGTTCATCATCATGTACTCATTATTGACTCAACATCAAGAACTGTGTATTTTTTTTTTCATTTAGAAAGGCTTACATGATGAGAACATATAAATGTACTAACCAAATTCCAAATCTCTCTTGAAACTGGAGAAATTTTCCTTCCATTGCTGAAGGAACACTGCTCTTCTCAACCAGCTGTTTACATACCTCAATAATTTCCACATTGTCCTGAATGTTTAGTCTTCAAATTTAAAAAGAAATACATAATGAGCTTAAAAATACAAAATGAATTATCATATTAGTTTTGTTTTGAAAAGTTGAACTCTTTTGCAAATCAGCTTCCTACAATGCATTTGGGAGAAGACTTAGTGTGTAATACCCAAATTAATTTCTTCTTCTATATTTCATATTACACAGTGTAGGTAAATAAACATGATGATACAGCAGCTTCAAATGCTACATCAGAATCTTTGATTATTGACAGAAAAAAACCCCATTCTATACTTAAAGTGAGTTTGTTTTCTATTCACTTTTCCACCATCTGAAGTATTTAGTGTCAGTAGAATACCATTTTATGGAATTTCCTCTTATAGTTTAAACATATCAAATACTGCTAAAAAGAAGTGACTCAGCAACTTATAGCACCTGAAGGCTTGTATTCCAACATGCTGCAGGTGTGTTACCTACACAAAAATCACATAATCCCTATGTAGATATTCTTACAATTCTAAGATTACAAGATTTGAGGAGGATTTGTATTAATATAAATTATTATAAAAGCCAAATAAATCTTTAACATTTGAAAAGGTAACTTCTCTTCCAATATTTATCTATTTTAGACATATTGGATTACTGTCACAATGCTACACTGCAGCAAGAGAATGGACTACTAAGCTTACACATCTGTAAACCAGCTGACTACATGAAATACTTTCCTTTTATTCTTCAAAATATCAAATGCTTTTGTGTTTTGGCATTGCCCAGTTAATTGTCCTTGCACAGAAGATAAACACAGTCACAAATCTGAGATCTTCCCCAAGAAACAGGCCTAACTCAATGCTAAAACTATCATGTGTCTAAAACATGTTATCTACAGAAATTAAAGTTGTGGTGAGTATAGACAGCAGCACTGTCTCATGCTAGCTATTTAAAAGCTAATGTAGTGGCACATTTTTATTAATCTTGTTCCACACATCAAACAAAAGGGTCTGATGCCTTCAAAGGCTTTTTTTTCCCCCTTCTTTTTTTAAGCAGGCTCTTTTTTTTTTTTTTTTCTTTTTAAGTAGAAAAAGGAGCAGATGATAGTGAAATTTATGATGTACAGATGTAAACTCCATAGCTTCTGACAGTCAACATTAACTATTTTTTCAACAGTGAATGAAACAGTACTTGATTTAAACAGGTTTTAGATACTACTACTATGGAGCAAATTACTTAAATTCAGAAGTGAAAAATTACTTTTTATTTGGATCATTTCAATTCTTGCAACTGTAAGAGCTAGAGAAAGCATGTACAATTACTTACTTATTAGTGCATTACATTGATCACAATTTCTTTATTTATGTATATAAAATATGCCTAAGAAACGTCCATTGCATCCAGGCATATGAAAAAGAGCTTGCTGTTGGACAATGAGATCTTTTCAGATTTCGTGGGCAAGGCACAGTTAATTGAGGAAGACTCTGTTGGGAAGGATCATTTTTCTAGAAATGAAGTCACAAACCAGTAGAATAGAAAATTATGATCTTCACAGGCTTCTCCCTCCCAAGTAGGTATATTCTGCTCCCTGAACATCTGCCCAAGTATTCTGATATTACTTAAAAATAGGGGTTATATACAGATTTAATAGAAATTAACTAGTATTTTTCACTTAAACAAATATTTCCCTCAAAATAATGAGTAAGACTAAACTTGTACTGAGATAGCTGAATCAGTACTTTTTTTAGTGCCCAGAAAGTAATAAAATTTGCCACAGAACCTGGACACACTGAAGTAGAGCTGGAACAGAAGTCAGAAAAAGAAAAGGAGCTAATATCCCTTTGGAGGCAATAAGATGAATTAATGGGCAAACTGATCTAGCTCTGTGCCTTCTATCACAACTGCAGAAATATGGAACATGAACTCTATTCTTCCTTTAAACCTCATCTTCATGCTGGCTTTAAAAGTCTGAAATGGAAAACGAAGTCAGGAGAAAGTGACTCTTAAAAAAGCTAAGAATTATTTTTGGGGTTAATGTCTTAAGTACACTAAAGAGACAATCTCTTTTCCAGACCTCTTATCATTTGGATTAAAAGCATATAGAGTGGAGTCCCAGTAACAGGCTGAGGAGCAGCTGTGTGGGAATGGGGCACTGATAGCAACTTACACCAGAAGGAAATGATCAAAGAAACGATCTTGACCTCCACTGTACAAATTTATGCCAGTAAATCCCAGATGGCTAAGCTAATAAAATTGAGGTCTAATTAAACCACATCCCTTGCATCTTGTCTTTGCTTCCATATGAGCAGGACATGGATACAGTACTGAGACTACTCTTAAGGAGTCCTGACTATTGTATTAACTGGAGTAGCGGCTCAAAAGCTTTATCCATTCATATTCAAAAGTGGAAAACCAAGTAAGTAAAATACATATCACTACCAAACTTCTCAAACTTGCCCTCTGTCTGGCAAAATAGGCAAAAGGCTTTTCAGCTAATTGCTCTCAACCACAAATACACCAATAGCCAAGACAGACACACAGACTCCCAAGCAGAGAAGAATACAACATGAATGTGCACTACTACCTAATAGATCTACATACATCTAATAGATTTAAATAATACAGTGATAATATATTTAAATCGAGTCACAATGCAGCAAAAAATGCCAAAGGAATTAAAAACAGATGGGCAAATAAGCTCTTCATTAAAAGATCAAGTAAACAAAACACACACACAAAAAAAAAGCATAAACATGCAAATACCTGTTTCAAAAATGAAGTCTGGGATGGCTTTAAAGATGTTTTTGGAAAGTACCATGAGTTATTAAGTTATTTGAAGATACCTGCTTGCAAAATTATTGTATTTAGAATTAATGTTTTACCTTGCACACTGTGTACCATAGACATCAAACCACAAGGCTGTGGTTTTGGCCATCTTTTAATTATGAACAGTCAAGCTAATTGTAGATAAATTTTGTACTTAAAATGTGTTCAGTCTAATAATCCATAGGCCAAGTTTGTCCCTTAAGGTGGATTTATAAGTTCCTTAAAGAATCCCAAAACAAACTCCAATTAAATATGGAAAAAAACATTGACTGCAGCCACATTACAATAATCATCTCAAGGAGTGTTGCATATGAACTCAACTCTGTTATGTAGCTCTTATGTTAGACAGAAACTGCAGCAAAGCTGCAAAGGCAGCTTTAAAATATTACTGGATTTTTTGTGAATATAGGACTCAGGATAACCAGTACCTCCCTTCCTTATTGATGATGGACTAATGATTAACTATGGCTGCTTCACTAATTGGAAACTACAGTTATTTCAATCACAAGAACTTCTTCAACATGTAGCACAATAAAGAATGTTTTCCTAAAGGTTGACAGTAACCTAACTGCAGGCTGACATCAAATGGTGCTACAGCAAAGAGATTGGTGGAAGTCCAGTCCTTTTGGCACCACTCAGTTCCTAAAGAATTTCAGCACTGTCTTTACATGGTTATGTAGCAGGATGATAGCCACGTGTTTTCTTACAAAACACAAGAA
Organism: Corvus kubaryi; assembly: GCF_017639235.1. Classification (NCBI taxonomy): domain Eukaryota; kingdom Metazoa; phylum Chordata; class Aves; order Passeriformes; family Corvidae; genus Corvus; species Corvus kubaryi. The sequence goes on along the minus strand of NW_024581093.1, from coordinate 9,764,604 downwards.
AAAGCTGCTAATAATACCAAAATTCAAAGACAAGCTACAGAGATGAACTAAGATGACCTTATTGGTCACCCAAATGTCCAGGTTTTTTCCAGTATTCCAGAATTGACAGTTTCTTCTCTGCTAATATAAAGATTAAAAATAAGAATTACACAGAACCTATAAATCTGTTTATTTTTTTATGCAATAAAACAACTCATACAGACTGTTCTAGATAGCAGTTACAAGACTCTCAAGAAAGCAAGCTAATGAAACTCTCCTTAATATATCATGTACATATCTCTTTAAGTTCTGGCTCTGGTTCATTCAGCATCAAAAATACATGGAAAACATGGGGATTAACAGTCTTCCATAAAGTACTCTGATGGCACAATTATAGAACACACACTACATGTATATTGGTGGACACTTTTCAATTTATTTCCTAGTATCTTCAGTCAAATACAGTAACTCTCAAATACTAATGCATCTTCTATCAGGTTTCAAGCTAGAAATAGACTGTAAAGGAAATACTTCCAGAACTTCAAACATGAACTCAGAGACAGTAACTTATCATGGTTTGGATACAAGTAATTTGATAAACATAAATAAGGATCTGTACTACTTTTTAAAGCCTGACTTTATTTAAGGACTTTTTTAGATGAATTTGAAGTGCATCTTTACTTTCAAACTCCTTAAAAGTTTTCACATAAATATGGTAGTTGACATAGAATTTAGATGTTATCTTCAGTTTCTATTTGCTGCATGTGAAGAAGAGTGTTTATACACAAATGACGCACAGAAGTTCTTCGCAACAGATTATTTTCAAACGATGAAAATAATATTTTAAATATTTTCTGAATTCACTGGAGGCACAGACTGAGAAATTAATTTATGATAACAACTTCTTTAACCTATTTAAATGATATAAAGGAAATTCTGAATAGGGGAGACTTATGACTCTGTGAATAATTTAACAGCAAACATTATGATGTATTATTTATGTAGCACCACTGATGCACAAAAGAATGCTTGCACATAATAGCGGGGTCGTCAGTCCCTTGAAAGGCAGTTAAAGAACTGATGACATATTTCTCATGCACGGAGAACTTCCACTGGAATCAAACAAGTAAGGAATGCAGGATCATGCCACATTAGATTCTTAATACAGTTAAAGGTAACAGTCTGAAACTGAAACAGTCAAAAAGGGGAAAATACATGCAAAGCTGTAGAATTTTGCATGTATTTTTTGCAAAAGTAAGAGAGAGAAAGAAAAAAGATTCAACTAATAGAGGCTTTATTATGAACACATTCTGCATGCATGTTTGCCTGACTTTGCTGCACTGCACAGCTACACCTAATTTGCTAATCTACCCTTATACAAGGCCAATAGTTTTCTACTATTTCTAGACTCCAAATTATTCATGGCTGCTAAGGAACATTAAATTGCTTGATATGAACTTATACCTAAAATTTTGTAATAATTATATCGAAGATCTTTTGGATCAATTGGCTATGGTATCTTCAAAGCAGCCAAACATAAAGCAGATACAGTAAGGTATATTTATTCTTTGTGGATTTTTTTTGTCTCTTCACACCTTAGAAACAGCTAAGTTCTCCTGAATTTTTCCAGCCATCTTATTTTTGGGTAAGTGTCCTGCATATTTTCTGATCTGAATTAAAAATGATTTGAGATTCAGATTCAAGATTTGACTGAGCAATCTAAGTGTTCACTTCTTTAAAAAAAGAGGGCACATACCCAACACAAGTCTGTTGGGTTTGTCATCACTGATCAAAAGGGCAGGACAAGAATATATGCAAAACAAAAACATGAAATAGTCTGTGCTAATGAATATTATAGAAAGTATGCTCTGACCTTATGGATTACAATACTACTGTGTTCAAGTTCTGAGTATTGGTTACTACATTTCTAGTAAGTTTTCACCTTAGGAAAATGTGTTCAAGAAATTGCATATTCAGAAAATTCAAATTACCAGAATCCCCTCTGGTTTGGACAAGGCCTCAAAAAGCAGACAGGCACACTAGAACTTCTGCAAAACTCCTGAACATTGTTAGCTGAGCAGGACGCTCTGTGGACAACTTTTCCTTTTTTTAAATTATTCGTGCTTTCGTCAGTTTAAGAATCTCTGCCTTAATCAATATGGTTCCAATCCTAGTTCTGCACAGGACATCTTACAACTGGATCTGCTCTTATTACAAGATAAGTCCTCCCACTCTGTCATATCAACATTTGATATGTATTCCCAGAACCAAGTTACCCTCTTCTATCTCATAGCCCTGGGCCTGAATAAATTTATTATATTTCTACCCTCATTCTGCATTTTTAAGACAAAAACCAAACAAACTGATTTTGGGAACAAAACTGCCCAATTAATGATATGAAGTGTACAAACATAGGTGTGTTAAAATTGTCAAAACTTGCCCTACATATAAATTACAGGCAAATTGGTAGGGACAAACACATTTTTTTATCTGTCTAAAACCATGAGAATTTTTTCTGTTCTCATATACCTGAATCAACGTAATGAAAATGAAGACTGGTGTGAGGGTGTAACTGGCCAGCTGCCTGACCCATAGCTTCTGGACGTTAAGGAGACAATTCTGATGACTCAGGTTTGAATCAGAGCTGTAACTGTTTGTTGAGGATTTTTAAAACACGTTATCAGTTCAGTGTATAAGTTAACTGAGTACAACTACTACAAATGTCCCTACGAAAGTTTTAAAGTGTGAGTTCCAAATCTAACTAAATAAGTAAAGGACTGAGAGTGAGACTGCCTTAAGCAGTAAGTCTCGACAGTAAAAAGCACCATTATAGATGGCTGCATTGTAGTATTTACTTTTCAAAGTCCACACGTGTGATAGATTTTTCAAGTCTGCAGTACTGTGCACATATGTATCAAGAGACTAGAACAAACCTTGAAATTAAAAAAGGAAAAACATGTGCAAACAAATGACAGATGTGAAACTTTGTTATAACATGACAACACTAAACTTTTTCATACACTACTTTTATAACCCTTTAACATGTAGAAAGTTATACTAAGGAAGTCCAATGATTTTAACTATTAGAAAACTTGCCTGATAGCTACTCTCTTTTCAAATCTGTACTTTTGTTTAACCCTGACTACTGTGGATTCTCATAATAAGGACTTCAAAGGCAAACAAGCTATCATGACTACTATAAATGAATACAAGAACAAGGGCAAAGAACAATCTTTCTGCTTACAGGTACTAGCATTGCCCACTGATGAAAAAAAAGAGTATGGACTTGCTACAGTGAAGCAATTATTAGGGGTACTGATATAAACCACTGTTTTTAATAAATGTGAATTACACCTTTCCTTGTATGCTCTGGCATACCAGCAGCCTCTCTCACTTTTTTGAGACCACTGCTAATAAAAGATTGAACACAGCTGTATGGACAAGGTCTATGGCCTGGAATCTGGAGCTGCTGGTCAGCTGAAAGGAGTTTTCTGGGGAGGCTCTCGTTTTGCTTCTCAAGCTCATGAACTCTTTCTTGCCAATGCTCAATCCTTTCTTGCAGCTCCAGGCCTGACCCAGCCACTTGGGGCCGCCACCAACCTGTTCAGACTTTTTTTATCATTAACAAGCTGTATTAACTTGGTCATTCTGGGGAAAATAATAAAAAGATGAAAAAGAATGTGAAAAGTCAGCATAAAAAGCATTCTGTTGAAAGGAACATAATCACTGTGAAGACTTCAGCACAGAACCTGAATAATAAATTTCAGGTTTTGATATAACTATTACTGCCTGTGAAGAACTCTTTGAAGATAATTGAAACCACTGTGCAGCAATCTGCTTTATTGCACTGACAAATAACAGTTTCCTAAGGCTTATCATTTAAGGTTAGTAAAGGGAGGACACATATTTACTCCATATGGTGCTTAAATGTAATTTTTAACGCATGACCTTATATAGGAACCTCTGCATGCTGTTAAGTAAAGTTACAGGTTTGGGATGTGGGGGGGCAAACTATAAAAGCTACAACTCCACAGAACATTCAACTATTGAAAGAATGCTAATAATATGCAACATTCCAATAATATACAATTTCTAGTATTTTACGATTTAAATATATATTTCATGTCTAAAGTAGCTAAAATATATAGGTGGAGATATTTAAGAAGGTACTTTGAAAAAAGACTTAACAGTTCTCATTACCATACTCAATTTTATACTTGGCAAGTAATACCAGTGTGCTTCAGAGAAGGAACAGTTAGCTGCAGAATATAATTAGATACAGAGGGTATGGTTGTCATCTGTCTTTAAAAGGATACAAATTTTGCTTTTGGTATCTCAAGAGTTGTACCTTTGATTTTCCCTTAGTTTTGATAAACATTTGTAAGCTAGAACAAAAGGCAGAGAGGGCACATGGGGCTGATGTAACATGCACGAACAGAAAACATACCCAGCAGTGAATGCAAAAAACTTGGCATATAAAGAAAGACAAGGTGGCTTTGATGAGAGAGACAAGTTCAAGACTTTACAAAGTCGGTTGCACATCTTCGAGACCTGTATCTGGTTTACAGGAAATCTATTTTTGAAGGTCCAGAAAGAAAACTGAAAATAAGGACACACTTCATTTGTTTAAAGGGGCTTGTTTTATTTTTTGTATACTTGTGGACAGAAGCTTCTACTTAAAAGAACAAAAGTGAAACAAAAAAAAAATTCCATAATAACTTCAGGATGTCACAGAATGTTACTTGTCTGTAAGCAGGTTTTTTGTTTACGTGGAGTTTTTTCAATGTTCTTCTACTGCAAATTCATTCCAAACTTCTAGTTAAAAGGGTTTTGGCAAGGAATGCTGGAAAAGAAATTTAGCTTGAGGAGTTAAGTTTTTTCACTGGCAAACACTGTATTTTTTATTTTCTGTGTCATAAAGTATTAATTCAGGTATTCCAATTTGGACATTCCATGTAATGCTATCTAAGTGGATGATGAGTTCATTTGGTAAGTCATCTAAGAGAAACACAGGAAATGCTGTTTAGAATAAGCAAACAATTCATGTGTTCCACCATCTTAGATTTGACAACAGCCTGACAAAAAAGATGGAAGTTATGTCATGCTGGTCAATTTGTTCCTGACTTACTGAATACTGAGTCAAAAGGAATAAATGCTTTGGACTTAAAAAAATTATGAAATAGTCCCATCTACAGAGACAATATTTTCAGTTGCCCATTTATGAATCTGTTAGCCACACCTTGCTTGGATGCAGTGTGATTTTATTAAGTACAGCACAGTGTGAGCACACAGCCATGGTGCTTTTGGATTAATTAGCCCTCCTGCAAAGCAGTAGCACCACAAACAGTTCTGCTGAGCCCCGACTGGTTTACCAGCTCAGCACGAAGTTTAATAATAAGCCTGAAGTTCCTTGGGTACATTAACGATCACAGAATCACAAAATCAATTAGGTTGGAAAAGACCTCTGTGATCATGAAGCCCAACCTTTGACTGAACATCACCTTGTCAAACAGACCATGGCACTGAGTGCCACGTGCAGTCTTTTCTTAAACACCTTCCTGGGCAGTCCATTCCAAGGTTAATCGTCCTTTCCGTGAAGAAATTGCTCCTAATGTTCAACCTGAACCTTCCCTGGCTCAACTTGAGACTAAAGGGTAGATGACAGTCAACTTCTTGACGGCCAGAGAAGCACAAAAATATGGGTGGAATCTTACTGTATAGACCATTTTGATTCTAGAATGAAATTCCTGATGAAACATTAAGCTTCTACAGCCTCTTCTACAGCTCCCAGAACACCTGCTGTACTCTGACAGCATAGCTCTGAATCCAAGGTACCAGCTCCAAAGTGACAGACAGTGCTGTGCCTCTCCATACGGAAATCTAATACAGTCCACCACAAAGACATACATACACAACCAGAAATTAAAACAAAAATTAATTCCAAAGAATGATTTTCGCTACTGCTTTAAAAAGCGCTCAGAGAAATCAGCATTTTTAATTTGTTGATGTTTTAAAGGACAAAAATACTACTGTAAGCTAAAATAAAAGTATTAACCCCATACCTTTTCATTTTCTCCTCTTGCTTATTTGCATGCTGCTTGAGTAAGACGTGATCACCATGTACATGAAGAAATCTGTCCTCCAGTTCTTCTTGACTGATTTGTTACATAGCTTGCTGAGCTTCCACATTCTGTGCAGTTGATGATTCTACCCAAACCAAGACAACTTTAAATTACTTTCAATGCATTCAACAACATGTAGTTCAAAGTCAAAACTCACTCTGAAATATTGAACCCCCCAACTTTTCAAGTAATTTTGTATCTTACACTTGTATGAGTCTGTTAATTTTTTTAGATTTATTGTCATTTCAATCACTTCCTTCTTCCTTCCTCTTACAGATTAAAAAAAAAGCAATTAAAATTATACAGCAACCTGTTTACATACTAGACAACACAAAGGTAACAGTTTAGCAAGTAACCAGGTTCTGTCAAAGATACTATCTAAAAATAAGTAATACCAAAGAGATGCTTTCTAATCTGTTCCAAAGTTAACATAAACTCTCTTGAAGCTTGAAAAGATTAACTCATAATTCTTTACATTTAGTCAGATACAAGACTAAGCCCAGTTGTTCCATTCTAATAGCAGCTGAGTAACATAGCAGAATTGCATAGTACTTTGGTTCCCATTTTGTTAAATGGCTCTGTCCTTGTCCTCAATTCAGCAAAAAATTCCTCTTTCCTCTGGAAGGATGAATGTTATAGCTCAATGACATTTCCACTTTTTAGCATCTCACAGCAACTCCGCTGTTATAACAAGCAACTTGAACATAGAATGGGTCACAGCATCTTTCACAATTTAACCCAGATTTTGAATGGTATTTGAACTTAATTTTGTGAGTGGCAACATCAGAAACATTTTTAGAAAGAAACTAAAGCCACTGATCAAAGTCTGTAGCTGTAATAAATAGCAGCTGGTACAAACCTTGTAATCCTTCAATTCCAGCTGGAGTTAGACCTGTATGTCTCACAGGCAGGTCCCCCACAGTTAGATCAGCTGCAACAAGCATGGTTTATCTAGGGATAACCAAGTTCAAATGAAATTCCTCTTCATCTGTTATTTAAACTGAGACTAGAATGAACAATACACCACATAAAATGAAGGAAAAAGTTGTGGCAGAGTCACTGAAATGATAGACTTGTGAATGCTCCTATCTCAACTGGATTGCTCAGAGGACAATCTAAACTCTCAAGTTTAATTTTATGCCAGTTTTAATCCATCCACAAAATACACCTTTGTTGTACAATAGCTCCAATTGTATTTAATACATGTACAATCAGCTTTCTGAAGTTCTAATTCTGTTGTCTTCAGGAATCTTTGGGCTAAGGCATCCCCAAGTGGACATGGGAAGGGGACCTGTGGGTTTTGTTTTGGTTTGTTTTTTTTTTTTAGTTGGGAGTTTTTAAATTGTTTGTTCATTTTAAGGGAGGTAAAAGCTTAAGGCATCAACTGGTAGGTGAGTAACGCCATCTTCCACATTTTTAATGGAATTCTTTGAAACAGGTGCTAGGGGTTATGAAGTCATTCCAGTGTTGCCTGGCATTCTCTTAGTCTTCTTTCTATCACTGTCATATAAGCAATTACTTTTTAAGATAGAGACTCTCCTATGAATGATTCTCATAAATCTGAACATGATTCTATCTTGAAGCAGCAGAAAGCTTAGCTACATGACATAGTGAGATTAGGAAAGTATTAATGTGAAAAAGTACTACATTTGTTTTGGTGTAATACATGAACATACTTGTTAACAACTGCTGTTTCTTTCTTGTCTTCTGGTGCAGAAAATTACATGTTGGTCACAAAGTCAAGTAATGCTGAAACAACAGTACGAGGAGAGACATGAAGTCCCCCGAAAACCATTGTTAAACTCTTTGGGTGATATAAATCCTTAGTCAATACAAAAACATCTAGGAAAGCATTAGGAAATCAACGGTGATACTACTAGAGCCTTATATCAGAGGGCAGAAGCGACACAGTATGATCAGCAGACATCCCATGAAATATCTGTTAATTCGATCATAATCAAAAGTGCTGCCTAAGCTATCTCTTTCTTCCATCATAAATAAGTCTCCTTATGGCTTTGTCCTAAAGAAACAAAAGGGATTTAATGGAAATTTAGTTTCCAGCAAGTCAGCCTTGCTTTTAATCTTTTGGTTTTTTCATCACTAAAATTTATGATAAAATATTATTTCCAGACTTCACTGTTTATAAATAAACAGGAACACATTTTTCTTCCATGTGGAACAAATGTTTCCTTGTCATGACCATTGAAATGAACTGATCCCCACTTGCAGACTTGCAATATGGTTGCAGTTTCAATGCTGTCAGTGACAGAAACAGAAAATACTACTCTGTGATGCTGATGTCCACACCACGCAGCCGATGGCACAACTGGTAACCAATGACAAATACACATCAACTGGAATCCAGCTCCTCAGCATCCTCGGCTCTTTTTGCATTACTTCTAAAAAATCCTGAAAACTTTTTTGTAATTTGTTAAATTAGCTCTATCTGCAGTCATTGACTTCACTCAGGTCTAGGTTCATTATTGTGGTTACTGTTATATGTCCCTCTACCAGTATGGCTACGGCAACTGAGATCAAAGGGAAATAGAAACATTTTACCTCTAGAGAATCATCTAAATTTGGTTCACAATGGTAGCAAGGAGAAGATGCCACCATTATATGTCTTTCTAGAATGTGATTGTCCTTGCTTTCACAAATCAAAAATGACAGGGGCTTTTTTTGGGCAAGTTTCAAGAGACATCAAGAGCTAAACAAGTATTTTATCAGCACGACTCCACAATGATTGTGATCTATCAAAATCAGGCTTCAGAAACTCTAGCATAGTAACAGGCACAGACAAAAATTACTGGTTTTCACTATTTGCTACTTGCTAAAGAAACTTTGCTATGGATATATCTACCTATTATCTTCAGTATGAGAGGAATCTACTCATTTAAAAACAGAGATAAAACAACACATGCTTGTCACTCAAATAAACAAACAAAAAACTCTTGTCAGCAGTAATCCATTACTGACTGCAACAAAACCACAGAAATACTTAAGCTATAAGCAAAATACCATAGCAGAGATGCACACAAAGCCAGTGTTTACTGGCAACATGACAAGACTTGAAGTGACAAAGTAAAACAACTTTAAATCTAAAGTGTCCTGAAAACTTAGAAGGTGAAATTTTCAAAACAAAGAGGAAGAATTGTTTCAATTCCATTACAAAGTGACAGAAATTAAGCACTCAGCTATCTTTTCTGTCCTGGGCCACAGAAAAAGAAAATAAAAAACCCAACCATATTAATTGGTTTTATTAGATACAGTGGTTTTGGATAGAAATAGTACAAACATGCCTCCTGGTTTTAAGGAGGCCAAATACAATTACAGATTTAGAATTTCGTTTGGCAACTTATTTGCCTGATTAGTTACATACCTATGTCTTTAATAATCACTAATAACCACCATTTATGCTGCTGCTTTGAGAGAGGACGCTTCAAACATCAAAGCATGTGCTACATATGCTACAGTTCCTCTTTGAATATTATCTCCGTGTCAATCACAAACACTTAAACAAAATTACTTTTCCTTGCAGTCCAGTTCCAGCGTTATTTCTAAAAGCATGAGATTTCTCCACAGCATTCCATATTACTTTTGAAAGCATTTCCAAAGCGATTACATCTGACAGAATTGTACAGCAACACTGCTACAAAAGTGATGGTACACTTAAGAGTGCAGGTTTCCTAAAAAAAAGCATAACAAAGGAAGAGAGATATAAATTTGTATTTGCATCTGGACAGATCCACATGGCATCCTCAACCTCAAAAACTTAAGACCAGGTTTTATTCCCAAGAAAGGATACCCTACAATCACTTCAGCACATACTGCTCCTCAAAAATAAGACAAAAGAACTTAATATACAAATAGAGGAATATTCTGTGTATCTCTGGGATTAACCTATAAGAACTTCAAGTTAGGTATAAGGAAGAATTTTCAATAGTTACTGAAGTTAAAGAAACTGTAACTCTGTTTTACACTTCACTACTTACAAAAGTGGTTCTGTCACCACCTGTATCTGAAAGTTTACTACAGAAAATCTGCACACGACTTTGTACTGTTATACAAGGCCAGACAGTAATGAGACTAATACTTTAGGTTCAGACTCTTATATAACTCACAGAAGTGTACTTTTGTACCAATATCATTCAAAAGTAGCAAAATTGAATGGGGATTACATGATTTTTTTAGAAGTTCTCAGCCAGTGGGGCTAGAAGGGACTTCCAGTGAAGGGATTTGTAGTGAAATCATAAAAATTACAACTTAATTGTTTCAACATGGATTTTGAATTTGAGTCTCAGACATGGCCAAGACGATCCTTTTGTTACAAAATCCTACTCCTCTGGTAGAGGGAATTTAGAAAAGGAGGTGAGAGGGACCACCCACCTATTTTAGCTTATCACAACGTTCTCCCTCTATTGAGTCCTTAAAAGATAAACGTTTGCACTTTATTGGGCTTGTAACCTAAAATAATCCCATTTATTACTTGGTAGAAATATAAACACATATCATCTTTCAAATATCATCTATTGCAGGGCTGTGTGTTTTGGGATGTGGACAGGAAAAAAAAAAAAAGAGAAAACATGGAAGATATTAGGAGACAGGATCACAACATCCTGCTGTTGCCTGAGGGAAGAAACATCTCTCAGACCTGTAAGTCCTACTTTAACACAGAAAAATCGAAACAACCTTCAACGTATTTTACAAGCGCTTCTCAAATTTTGATTCAGCCGCGCCAGTCCCGGCGGTGACTGACAGGGCTGGAAGGGGCAGGGTCGCAGGGAAGGCAGAGTTTGCCTCACGAAGGAACGCCTACAGTGCTCCCGCCCTCGGGCACAGGGGCTCAGCTCCCGCTTCAGCCCAGCAGCCTTTCCAGGTACAAAACACAGGCCTACAGGGCTACTTTTAACCAAACGCTGAGGCTCCCAGCCTTTTCCCATGGGCACCGAGCGAGGAGCCTCTCGAGCCTGGAACCGCCACCCTCAGCGCGGGAGCCGCCAGCCCCGCTCCTCGCCTCCCCAGCCGGGGGCCGCCCGCTCCAGGACACGGCGCCACAGCCCCGGGCAGCTCCAGCGCCCCCGTCCTCCCCGCGCCGTGCCAAGAGGAGGAGAAGCTCCCCCCGTACTCACAGCCCCCGCCAGCCCCAAGCTCCTCTCAGCGCTCCGTTAGCAACTGCCGCTGTTGCCAACCGGCCCCTTCCCCTTCCGGGCCGCCCTGGGCCTGCCGGGACTTGGAGTTCGGGGCGGGGCCGCGCACTGTCCGCGGAACCGCGGGCCGGCAGCTACAGGCGGGAGCTGCGCGGGGCGTCTGCGGTGCCTGGGGCGCTGCTCCGCTCCGGGCGGACGGCTAAGGTGGCACCATGAAGAGGAGAGCAGGGGAGCGGGAGAAAGAACTGAAGGTACCTTCCGTTTGCTTCCTGCTCCCCGCAGCCCCGAGGAGTGTGCCCGTGGCTAGCCCTCTCTCCGCCGCTCGTGGGGCTGTGTGGGGCAGAGCTCACCGGAGCTCTGGTAGCTCCAGTGCTGGAGCCCCGAGCGAGGGGACTCCGAGGCCGCCGTGAAGTTCATTGTGAGACGAAGGAGCCCCGGCCCCGAGCTCGGCGCCGCGGTCACAGAGCCGGGGGTGCCGGGGCGGCAGCTCCGCACGGCCGCGTGTGCCCAGCACCGCCCCGCGCCCCCAGGGGCTCCGCCGGGGCTGCCCGGGCAGGGGGGTCTGCTTACCCTGGAAATGTCGGATCGCCCCTGCCTTGAATGAGGGGCACCTTGTACGGCGTTAACAGGAGCTAGTGGTAAAGGCGTGTGCCGTCTGGGCAAGATACTTCAATTTAAAAGAGAGTTCTGTGGTATATGAAAAAAATTATGCAAGGACTATATGTTTGCTTTTGTCGAAACATCATTTCACTAAATGATGCACTGTGTAATTGCGCCTTAATTTTTAAATTTAGAAGTACTCAACACTAAGTCTGATCTAAATAAACATTTTAAAGTCTTTTATACGGCCCGAACTTTATAATGTTTCTTTTCTTGTTCATGTGTTTAGATGCAATGCTGTTACATGCTTACATTGAAGATGTTATTTCACTGTCTGTGGAAGCAAACAGGAGTGCTGAATGTTTACTGTTTCAGTGCCTTTGAAGGGCTTGTTTTACTACATTGTACAATATTTGACTTCAGCTCTTGATAGCTGTTGTACTTCTACTGATTTTGTTTACAAAATAGTAATACTGAGAAGCAGTAAGTGACTTGTTTGAAAGCATAGTGCTGATATTAGTGGTGTTAATGAAAGGAAGGCTAATTCCATTATAAATTCAGAAAATGCCTTTGAAAATGGTGATCTCATACACCTGAACAGGGAACATGCTGGTTTTGGTATTACTATTAATTTACTATTCAGTATTAAAAGTTATTTCACTGTAGAGGCAGGGAAAAGGTCTGATGTAAGTTTGCAACTAAGTATTTTACTAGAAAAATTTAGACCCTCTTTGCACTAGTAAGTTTCATAACAACTCCTTAAGGACTACCCGGTCATTTTGTAATTAGTCTTTCTGCTATCCCAAGTTGCTGAAAGACAGCAATTTCAGTGTTACATTTGTATTCTGCCCTTTCCATATATGTCAAAACATATGCAGATATCCCATCCAGTATAAATACCTTGCAAAAAAAAACCTCAACCCATACTTTTTTAGCCTGTACATTTGTGCTGTTCATCGAAGGGCCTTTGTCTTTTCAATGGGTCTTGCATGTATTGGCATTAGGAGAGTAATTGCCCTTGATAAGATAATCACTCAAGGATATGTGTGAGGGGGTAAAGGCCTGGTGCTGTGAACTACATTGGCAAAGGCGGTAGGAGGAAAGGCGCTTGAAGAGGTGTCAAGAGCAATGCATGAGAAAAGCTTGAGGTAAAGAACAAGAGTACTGCTATAGACACGACTAGATGTTGTGGGTGCACACAGGGAGAAGGATGAAAAATAACAAGAGATTCTTACAGAGAATTTAAAGGTGTCACTACTCATAGAATGCCCTAGGGGGATGTAGTAAGTTGGGCACTACTTGAGAGAAGCTGAGTATATTGGAAGTGAAGCAAAATGAACCTGTAGAACATCTTAGAATAATGGCTTCCAAAGGAGAAAGCAGCAGTGGGAAAAGGGGGGATATGCTAGAAGGAACATGTGCTTTTTTTTCCCCATGGAAGCATCCTCATGCTGATTATTTTCTACAGCTTAATTGGAGATGTAATCTCTGGGCTCCTGTCAGTGTTCCAAGTCACCCTTCAGTCCATAGGCTTAGCCATTCTTAGCTTATGTTGCTCACCTGAGAAATGCTGAAAACAAAGGAACAGTGTCCTTATTGTAGTAGTTCTGCCAAGACTTCCATTTAGGTACTGATTAAAATATTCTTTAGGAAACCAAATCTTAGTGAGGTTAACCCAACCTCTTCTGGAGAGTAAGATTTATGAGGCCTACTACTGAGAGGGAAGTGGTTGGGTAGAGAAGCTGGTTTGGATTATGTGTCTCCTGGCAATGTCTCTTGTTTTCCAGAATTAAATCCTGAATAAAAGTTCTTGTTTTGCTATAATTGTATACAGTTAAATGCTGTCTATCAGAATCCCACTGATTGGCCCTTGCTTTGTAATTATGTAGTATGTTTCTTATATGTGATAAGCTGTTCTCTGGCTCAAATTTTCTTGTATATAGCAAGTTTTGATTTATGCTTGTATAGAAGAACATTTCTGTTCCAAGTACATGTGGTAGAAGTTCTGTAGAGTGCAGTGCTGTCAAACAGCAATTTCCACTTTGCAGATCACTCAGTTGGGTTGAGTAAGATTAAATGTGTAGAAGAAATAAAATTATTTGTGCTAGTATTTGGTATTCCAAGCCCAACAGGAGGAGGATACAAATTCATTCCTGGGAAGAGGGTTTGAAAAAAGTAGGAAAACCATAGCCAGAAGTTAACTACTCATCTGTTCTGAACACTATGTTGGGCATGCTAATGTCCTGTAGAATATTTCTCTGAGTCTTAAGTGGACAGGAAAACACAACTATTTTGAAGTTTCTAAAGACACCATTGAAGCTGTTGTAAGCCATCAGCTTCTCTGGTCTTCCCCATAGCAAATACTACTTCTGAACATAAAACCAGAGCTGTTAGAGTAGATACTGCTCATTAGCTGAAAAGGCATTTTTATGAAACAGCATGTTGGGGGTTTGTTCATGCTTGTTTGTTTTAGCTTAGAATTCAGTTTTAATTAATACAGTTTATAATTATTTTGATTATTTTTTTCTTCACACTCTTGGTCAGAGTCACTTCTCTTTCACTGGGTGTAGAAATGTATCATGTAAAGTAAAATCAAACAAATCTCCTATTTGGTGATCTAAGTAGGCTATTTCCTCCTTTTAGACTTGGGAAGAAAGCTTTCTGCTTTTAGGATGTTTATTATCTTGATTGATATCCACAGGTGAGTTTAGTGTAAGACTTTATGTTGTCAAGACTTACTTACTCAAAGTGGATTTTTTAAAGTAAGTTTCAGTATGACAGAGGCCAAGTTCTGGTTATTTCCTGTATATGCTTCCTCTTGCCACTCTTTGCATATTAACACCTTGTGTCATCACCATGTGAAAGAGAAGATACTCAGCTAGTCTGGAGTATTACTTTCTTTTAAAGTAAAGGTATTGCCTTGATAGGTCTTCAGAATAGACCACTAAGCCCAGTTCACAAGTACCTTATGTAGCTGTTTATGCTAATTCACACTACTGTGAATACTGACTGCAGAGAATGTATTCCACAGACACTACTGTTATGTTTGTACAGCTCCCAGCACAGCTGGGACCCCAATCCAATAAAGTTATTGCTGTACAAATAATAAATGCATCAATGTGCACATATCTGAATATTCACAAGGGCTTTTACAAAGATATTCATATGCAGTGTCACGTTTGTGAGACATGTTGGACAAAGTGGCAAGGAAATACAAAGCTTTAAATAACACAAAGCTTTGTATGTATTTTATTTACAAGGAGAAAAAGGGAATATACAGTGTTTTGGCTGAGATATCATTGAAAGTCTTACTTCCTGCATCATCCTCACTTTTTCTGCCTGCAAAAGAATACATCTTTACAAGGTAAATGACGTTGCTTCAGCATATTAATGCCCAGGGAAAATTAGGCAAGTATTCTCAGAGCACTTCAAAGCATGATTAAGGGTTTGATTTTAGAATTAATGCTGAAGGATGTTGCCCATACCATACAATGAAGTTTAAAAACTTTAACACTGTTGCCGTGGTTTGTTCTAGTATTACATGGATTTATTGTTTCCAGTTATTGTTCTACCTCTTAAGATAAAAAACATTATTAGAAAGACCCAAACAAAACAAATTTTTCTAATTGACAGATTAGATTATTCTAGAAGTTATATTTAGGAAAATTAATGAAACAGCTTAGATGCAGTTAAATAAGCTTCTTGTCATGTCATATTTCTGCTTAGGTAAACGGTGTGCAAGTTTTAGCAGAATCAGCAACCAATATGCCAGTAGCAATTTTTGTGGTAATCACATTATTGGACCTTCCCATTATTAATGAGACAATAATTAAGAAATAGTGTTGATAGTCACATAACACATGATTTGTATATTGGAAATGGTCAGGTAGAAGCCTTGCATATGCAGAATAAAATACAAGAAAGAGTGAGTGGCAAATGTTTCTTGCTTTTAAATTCATCACATTCCTGCTGTTTAAATTGCCTCAGCTGCTAATGCTGGAACCATTACAGTAATGGACTTGGCAAATGAAGGAGAACCAAGACATACACACTTTATTACTGGAGGGGTAATTTTCTCTTCATCTGTAATAGCAGCAGTGCCTAGTATTGATCAGACCATCAAGATACTAATCCTCTGTAAAATTACTTGTTATAACTGAAAATGTGTTAATCCAAATCAGTCTGTGTCCTGACTTTCTACTTACTATTGAATACAGACTATTAGATGGTTTATTTTTTGTGATTTAAAGCCTTTACATCGATAAGAGTCGGAGCTTCCTTTGCAAGAGCCTGTGCTTAATCTTAGCTATGGCCCAGGGTTGTCTTTTTGTTTTAACTAGAACATCACCCACTTAATTAAGAAGTGCATGTCTATCTTTCTGCTCGGAATTATATTGGTACTTTAGGCTCTGCAGATTTATTAAATGTGTTGTTTTACATTCAGTCACTTGTTTTTGCTGTAAATAAGAACAGATCTATGCTTCACGTATTGAAATCTACAAAGATCTTGGAGCTAAGGATGTGAGGAGAATGGCTGCTCGAAGCACGAATTTGGGTTTTGTGGATCGTGGCCTGGGAGGCTCGTGTGTATGGGAGTAGTGTAAGGGAAGTCTGGTGCCAGGGGTCTAAATGTCTTCAGTGTACTTTGATCCTGGTGATCCACTACATGAGACAGTCGTATGGCGAGCTGTGCATGTCCCATATCTGAATATGGGAACACTACTTTTTCTTATTTTTTCCTTTTCTCTCTGTTTCATCTATTTTTTCATAGTCTTGTAGATTAAATGGGAAGCTCATGTCTCTTAAGTTGTATAGCCTCAGTGCAGTGGCTGTTCAGGTGCACGATACCCCATAGGACCTGGGTGTGGGACGGTTCCATGAACGCTGACCTTTTGTTAGACTCACTGCTCTGGGCTCCTGCCAAGTGACAGCTATGGATATCCTTCCAGCTCATGGTGGGCAAGGAGCATCCTAGGAGTGGGGCAACATGCCCCACTGGTCGTTTATTTTAAAGACTCTAGTAGCATTCCATGCATTTTAGAAAATTCTTGTTGTCTAAATTAGCTTTTTGCTCTGGTGAAAGAGAAGCATTTTTATCTACCTGATTATCCCCTGCTTTCTTTCTTCATTATAATTTAACTAATTCAACTTGTATCGTTTGGAGAGGCTTCACAGTTCCTAAAAGGTATTAGAGTATCAATACCTTTACAGGAATTTTGATTCCTTGTCTGACTCAGAACACTAAATTTTTCGCTCCTTTCTAAGGAAGAATATGAACACAGTATATGTTTCTTGCTAAGCCCCACTTTCCCTAGTGAACAGCCTCTTTAGTTTAGTTTTCAAGCAGTAGTCTAGAAATATGTAGAGCAAAGCATCTTGTGTAACGATGTGGAGTTCACTTGTTCAGCTGAAAGCTACACTCCCAGATGTAAGGTGAATTTTAAAGTTTTCTGTTGTCTTAGTAAATTGCTACCAGACTGTTACTAAACATGCGTATGTTCTCAAACAGCAACCCTGAGACAAAAGAAACAGTCATTTACAAATCCAGTGATAGACACGAATTTCTAGAAACGTGATGATAGTTCTCTACATTATTTTTCAAATATTTCTGTAGCTTGTAGCATTCAGGAAAATTAATTTGCCCCCAGAAATTAGGGAAAGTAAATTTTGAAAATCCTTCCTGTTTTCTGTAGAAAAATAAAACTTCATGTGAATTTAATTTTGGGGTTTGCTATTTTTCTGAAGAGAAATCTTGAGGAACTTGTTAGCAGATGGTTCAGTTTCAGAAAGCTGGGTAGTCACCCAAACCCTTTAGTCTTCTGGTTCTGAACTTAGCTTATAATCTTAGAAGTTTCAGATGGAAATTTTTGAAATAAAGCTGTAGTGAAATGTCTCTCCTGGAGGTGCAGTACAGGACCTACTTTCAATTTTATTTTTCGATTTTGAAAAAATTTGGTGAATAATTTTAATACTTTTTTCTTTTACATCAGTGAAGGTTCAGCTTCAGCTGACCCAGGTTAGTGAAAACTAGACAGGTCAAACAGTGATTGCCTAAAGCTTGTTTCTGTTCCCTGTGCAGTTGATGATCAAACTTATGCAGCCTTCAGCTGAACCTGGATTGGGCTCTCATGCTTCTAATACTTCATCCATTTAAATTATTTAATTACCCATAATGACCAAGGACATCCAAAATATCAAATGATCCTCTTTCCTTCAGCTGAGGCTGAAAAGCACTGTAATGTTTTACTGTATTCTGTTAGGTTCACTAGTGGAGTGCGAAACATGGTTATGAGTATTTATTGGCATTTAAAGTATGGCACAGATTAAACATATTTGAAGCCTTCTGGGTAGAAAATTATATGCTGTAATTTCAAAACACTTGTGATTAGTTACTGGAGTCTGATTATGGGAGGAAACTCTGCTCTACCTTATTTAGCTTAGCAGTTTTTTGCCTTTGTATACATGCTACCCCAATTTCTAAAAGAATTACGTTTTTATCTCCTAGAACTTGTTCAGCTTCATTTTTCCCTTTTATCTGCTACTCTTCCCACCATTTTTATTTAAGACTGTAAAGTTACTTTAGTGTAACTGCTCTTGTCACCTTTGCCCTCAGCTAATCAAATAGTTTACCTTGAGGGAAGCATTTATCTCCCACTTTCATTATTATTATTTTCGTAGCTGTACAGATATATATTTTATGTCTCCAGAAGGGTGTAACAGTGAAACGAGGTATTGATCTGCTGTATTTGGCAATTTCTTTCCACCTTGCCATCGATATCATGTCAGCCTCTGTCTGTACTGTGGTTGACCTCACAAACAGCTCTTTATGTTCCCATTGGATTCAAATGATATACTATGCTCAAAACTAAATCAATGAATGATTATAAAGTTTTTAGTATTATTTCATAACCCTCAGGCAACTGGGCCTTCATGCAGTGAATACTTGAAAAGGTACCTGATTAAAATATGCTGTTGATTCTGTTCTAAGGTTTAAAACTGTATTGAAATCAAACACCTTGTAATATTAAATTCAGGGTCTGAGTTGTGTATTTCTGTATGAATACTATAATAACTGAAAATTCTGTCTGTAATTCACCAGAGAGATTCCACTCTACACTGGCATAAGATTTTTCTTAAAATCGCCCAAATCTCATGGATATTCTGTCCTCTGAATGCAGAAATCTAATTCACTGGATCCTGCCAGTGATAAATCATGATTGTACATACCCTGTATATGCTTATGGAGGGCGGGGGAAAGGATCAAATAAAGATTTTAATCTCCAAAAAGTGAGCAGTAAGTTTAAGCAACTTCTGGGTTGGAAAACATTTCTATTACTGCCATGTAAACCAATACACTTAGGTACAATGCTCACAGTTTAACTGGTAAAATTCATGTTCAAATGCACATTTAATAAAGGGGTTGTTTTTTTTTTTTTACTCTGATGGAAATAGGTAGGATTTTCACATGCAGTTAAAAGTCTTTAGAAGCCCAATCTTACTGATTTTGAATGTGCACTCAAGATCTGGAAAAATCTTCAGATTCTATTCTGTGTTTACATCTAGTGTAAATTATGTCAATGCAGCAGGTAATGATGCTCTTGTGCTTAAAGGAAATACTTCATTGTCTGATATCTGAATCATGTGATGGCCATCAACTGCAGTTCATAAAATACTGAACTGAGCTATGGTGCATATGTATGTATGTAATCACTGAATAAAACCAGAACAAACTATTTAGTCTAATGATGTTAGGTAGAAGAAAGTTTTTTCGGGGCCTTCATGGTAAACAGTGCATATAAACATCAGGAAAATTACCATCTTTCTGAGTTGGAAAGCTATTTAGAGTCAGAGTCTAAGCAGACATTTCTTACAAGCTTTTGTAAAGAAAATGAGCATTTGTCAAACAAATCACTTTTGCAAGATATTTACATTAGAAAAAAAATTGTGGAAAGGTGTTCCAATGAGATTGATTTCAAGTGAAATGTTTCATTGCATATTGTGAGACCATGTGAGTGCCATACTCTATAATACAATATAGAACCACCAGAAATTATACCAAAACTCTGATCAGTTTGAAGCTGTTTCTGTAAGCCTGGATTTTTTCTAAAATGTAGAAGAATATTTTTTTAATGCACTGCAGCTATTACGAAATTTTAAAAAATCCAGTTCTGTCTTCTATCCAAGTAGGAGCCAAAAAGTAACTTCTTACTAAATTTGTTATTTCATATAGTTGATTTGTTGAGTATAGTGCAACTGACTTGACAGGAGGTAGGATCAAAAGACAGTTATGTTCCCACTTTCCAACCATTCCTGTGCCAGTCATTTAGAATAAGATGGGTTGAATCAGTTATGTAGTTCTTTGCATCTGTGGTAATGGGGAAGGGAAACTGTTTTGGTTTGAATGTTTTACTGTGATGTTCAGTAGTCAGTTATCTTTTATGGATGTTCAATGCTCTGCTTTTTCACCTCTGGCATGTGAAATGTAAAATGTGTACCATATTGGTGGTTTGTTTCTTTTTAAACTTCATGCAGAAGGTGGTAGTTGAGAAAAACTACAGGAAGAAATGTTGGTTTGTGTAGACTTACCCCAATCTTTAAACCAGAAGATATTAAGCTTCTGCATTGTCAAGCTTGGGAGGCATCTGGTATGTGCTGTCTGTCATTTCTTGAGCCTCTGTTGCTGCTGTCCAGGAAAACAGTCCGTGATATAATCATATGGACACTATTAGTCTTGGTTCAATAGGAAGTGCTTATGGAAAGCATTTATACATAGGCAAAAATGAAATAAAAACAGATTATGAGTACAGCCAATGTTTTTATTTCACAGTCTTGTATTCCATTTTTAAAATAGTTCAAAAATATTTTACTTGCATTAGTAAAACTTGTATTCCTGGGTGCCTATTTTGCTTGACTATACCATGGGGAATTTTTTTAAAAAAAGCTTTGTTCGTCAGAGTTTCTCTGCATTCTTGATACTCGTATTTTCAAGTTAGATTCAATAAGCTTTTTTCTAGTATTGTTGTAAATAAGAGTTGAAACTCATACGAAATTTTCTGACCATGGGAACCGGTACTTAAGAAAACTATGATAATCGCTTGACTGTTGCAAGATAGGCTTGATGAGCGTATAGAGCAAAGTTCTTAGTGGTTTTATAGCTTAAACTTTTATAATGAACTGTGGATATTGATCAGCCTTCCCTGAACTCTTTTAAAAATGTCATATGTTACTGAAGTATTTCTTCACAGAAAGAGTGTTTGGGCATTGGAGGTGGTGGAGTCACTGTCCCTGGAGGTGTTTAAGAAAAGGCTGTGGCACTTAGTACCATGGTCTAGTTGGCAAGGCGGTGTTGTGACAATGTTGATCTTTCCCCAAATTTATAATTTCTGCTTTATAATTTCTTGCCTGTGTAGAAAAACTTTGAAATTTGTTATTCAGTACAAAAAAAGTGGAATTACAATTTTATGGTTCTGGCTTCCTGTAAGTAATTCAGTGTGATCAGGAAAGTAGATTGGCTGTTATCTGTAATTTGATAGGTATCGATAGTATGACTTGTGGAATAGAACATATAAATGTAATGTCTACCTAAAGTAGCTTGTGCTCTGTGTTGTGTGTCTGTATATGTGACAGACACATAGGTTTATGCTTTATGATCCAAACATATTCCTCATAAATAATGACAATTCCTTTTCTCTTCAGTTTGCAAAGCACAGTTTGTGATTAGGGTCTTAAATGGCATGGTATCATGACAGAAGGTGGTACAAAGCAGTAATGTCACAGGCGGGAGGATGCCAGTGACCCAGTGAAAGAAACAAGCACAATGCATGTTGATCTGTTTTGTGAGAGGGCAATTTTTGGCCCTGTAAGTGCAGGAGAGATGGACTGTTCATGAAAAGGGCATAGGGAGCTAACCCATATGATCCTTTGTCAGCCTGATTAAATTTAGTGTCAAGCGTTCATTCATATGAAAGATGAGACACATCACTGTTTATCTAATAGAAAAAAGTATTTCTATTTTTCCTGAAGTCTTTTATATGTTAATAGAGGCAAACATGACCATGATCACATAATTTAAATGTGTAAGTAAGAAATATACATCTTTACTGGCAATGGTTTAAAAGTAAGATGTATATGTTTTATGCAAAATAATGCAATTTCATTGTTAATCGTGCTGTTCAAGCCATAACTCCACACAAAACAGTGCTTTTAAACAAATGGAATGTACTGTTATTGTGCCATTTATAACAGAAATGCTTAGAATATTTAGAGACTGATGCAAACTATTTATTTTGCATGCTTTAATGTATGCTTCTGTTGTGATATTAATATACAAATGCGGAATTAAAATTCCAGGTATTAGACCTAATTGTAAGGTGTTAGACTCTGGTTTTTAATACTGGAAGAAACACCAGTATTTAGAACAAGGATTACAACAGATGTAATGTTGGAAATATATGCATGCATACAAGAAAATGGAAGAATTTCTTGTGAAATAATTGAGCTTCTCCTAAATATTTAAAGAACGAGAAGGGAAAAAGTTTAGATGTCTCTCCCGAGACTCTTCCTACCCTGCCAAATGTGGCTTGCTTAAAAGAACTGCTGGGAGTTCTGTTTAATCTTACACTTTGCATGCATTTGTGATTTGAAATAAAAAAAAAATTTAAAAAGCCAAATTTGAGAGAGACAGTTTGAATGGCATGCTGTCAGTTTGGCTCTTTGTGAATTGGCAGTGGTCTCATTTAGGACCTTCAAATATGTGTCTGCCTGGACAGAATGAGAACATTTTGCATGTTCTTGAGAAGACAACCACTCCTTGCTGCCTCACAGTACTCAGTGGTGCATGACAGTTGCCCTTCATCGCTGTCTTCTTCGAACTTAACCTTTGACCGCCCACTTTGTTGCCGCGCAACGGTTGGAGCAGACCAAGATGTTCATGAATGACGGGCATTGGCCTGCAACGTGCTTGTCATTATTTGACTGTCAAAAGTAGCCTGCCATTGGGCTCCATCAAGGTTTGAAACCTATGTGCAGCAGTCCATATTACTTAACTTCCAAGACTGTCAACAGGACAATCGAATGTGCATAAAAAATGTGTGTTGAATATGTCTTTGATCATAATATAGGGAGATTTTTTTGTGTGTGTGCTAAATGTATTCGTATGAGTTTCACAGGGCCAAGAGGTTGATTCTGCTGCCATGGTAAAAAGTGAACTGTTGTCTCCTGTGGTCTAAGTTTCAAATAGCACAATTTAGATTTGAACAGCTCTGCCAGTTAAACTCTCAGCTTGTCTTGCGTATCCTATCAGCTTTTCAGCCAGCAGTATAAGCAGCGAGATACCAGACCAGTGGTGCCTGAGGTTAGCTGTCAAACTGGAATGTTATTTTGGATCTTGCTGTAATGTAATATCATAGAAGGAGGTCAGGCTGTGTGATTTGTAAAGCAGTTGTGCAAACTTAAAATGACTGAAATGTTTATTTCAGGTACTTTTTTTTCCATCAAAAAGCTTGACGAGAAGATAGAATTTATCATGAAAAAAACAAAGGCAATATAAAATGGTCATTTTTCTCTCGAGTACAGAACACAGTGCATAAAAGAGCATCAAAATCCAGTATGAGGAGTCAGGCTGAAATTCACTGAGTAATAAATGCTTGACATTGAAAATATTTAACAGGCAGACATCTTTGTATCTTCTGATAATGAATCCCAAAAACATTTGGGATGAACCTTGTACTAAATTTAACAAATGGGAATTGAAACCCTGGGTTAATTGTGAATATAAACTTGGTGTGTAGGTAAATCACTTAATCTATCATATATTAACAAATACTTTGAACTGCTTCATGCTTGGAAGTGGCATATCCTACTTTAGTGGAATATTTACTATTCACTTGGGCAGCAGCTATCTGTAATTGCAATTTATTTTATTTGATTTGAAACTTGTCTATTTTCTCTCAAAATATATCAGTTCCTTCATAATTGAAATGGTATATTAAAATGACATCACAAAATATCAACTTAAGAAAACCAGAGTTTCACTAGAGCTCGTTCATAATGACTTCTTTCCAAACCAGAAAAGTATCATTATCTTGCAAACTGGCTATAAAACTACTTTTTTTTTCCTTCAAGTTTCAAAACATCTTCATGCTAATTTAGTAAAAACAGTAGAATCATAGTAGTGGTTATTGGTTTGATTGCTTAGAAACAAAAAAGTATTATTTTCCTAATAGTTCTGCCCTCAGTGCATTTTCTGAACCAGATTTTATATTTTCTGCTTACAGTATCATTTGCAAGAGACCTCAGTTCAGAGGCAATGATCTAAAATATTCCATTGTGTCATGGAGATCTTTTTGGTCTTCTTGCTCTTAATCATAAATGCTGTTGCTGTTTAATAGCTCAACTCTTTGATTTTTAGTCTTTGCCAGTGCATTGACATGTGGCTACTCTGAAATTTCAGAGTATAAAATGCATGCATTCAGGTGTGTGCATACATATATGTGCATGCTATGAATGTGCACAATTCTTTGGCAAATGAAGTGGTCTGCTATTAGATGTTAAAACTATTGTCTTCTGAACTCTTTATCGTGCCCACGAAGTTGCTGTTAGTAAGTTTTGGTTTGTGTTTCCCTTTTCTGGAGTAATGTATAAGCATGCAATATGTTTTCGTGAAGAAGGACCGAATTTTGGAAGTGTGTATATATGCAAACATGCAATCATTTAAGTGCATTTAAGTAGAAAAATAAATAATGAGTATTTAAATAATGAGCCATTGTGTTTGTTGATACGGTCTCTGAAATCAGAACTCCTTTTGGTTTCCACAGTTTAAAAAAAATGCTACCAAAATTAACAGAAAAACTGACTATTTTCAAACTAAAGGAACGTTATTTTTCATTTCAGACAAATGTTGCCCCTAGTTTTACTGTACAAATCAAGGTTTAATTTGTACTGGGAGTTAACAATACTCTTTGTAGTTGTGTTACTGGGGGAGAAGAGTTTAAAATCTTCAAGCACAAACTTATTTTTTCGCTTGAAGTATGGAATACCTGTTCCTCCTCTAACCAGAGTACTGAAGAAACTGAGCATTGTTATGCAGTTTATTGCAAGTGTGTTCATATCTTTATATTTTTCCAAATGGAAGTACTTCAGTAAATTCTGTCCAGTCCCTGTCAGAACTAAGAGTTTGCAATGTTTTTGCTCTTGCCCTGCAGATCTTTTTACTTTTCACTATTTTAAAAGAATATGGAGAAACCAGTTTATTAAAATAAAATGCAATAAAAAGTAAGTTCTTATATACATGCAGAAATGTATTAACTATCAGGAGCTGGTGTCTTTTCCCATTGCCTTAAAAGATAAAAGGAGCACTATAAAAGTGTTTGCCAACTTTCTTTAGACATTAGAATTTGAAAGTGAAAGCACAGTGAATAAAGATGACAGCAGTTAAGTGTCATTATTTTGTTTTGTGTTCTGAATTAAGAATATCCTGACTGAAAGCAAAATGTTTTAATCAAGCAAAGAAACTTCTGAAGTGGTTCTCAGAATGGCAGGAGGTGTGCATGTGCTTTTTATTTCAACTTTCAAAAGTGTTCAAAAGCCACATAAGTGTATTTGAGAGGTTAAACATCCACGATGCTCTATGGTGTTATAGGAACAAAATAAATCCTATTACCCAAAATAAAGGAGAGGTAGATACCTTACGGGAAGTGCTTTGTTGTCACCTATACACTCTGCAGTACAAATACCAGCTTGTCACAAAGGTTGAGACCTTTGTAGTGCATTCTTTTGGGGAACAAATCTGTCTTCTGGCTTTAATGTAAGAGCTGTGAAATATCTGTATTAGGTAAAATAGAGGTTAAGGTACCTTAAGGGCACTGAATTCTTATCTCTTTTTACTAGCAGTGGTGTCAACATTTACTAAAATGTGATGACCTACTCTCCTCTTTGATAAAAAGGAAAATGACCTGTCTACTGTGGATGGTGATAGAGTTGCCTGGGGCAGATTATATTGTCACCTTCATTAGTATTGGTGTGTAGGAAAATAAAAAAGGCCAGGATAGTTCTGCTTACCACAGAAGTATTTGACATTTCTAGCTACTGATAAAATATACTCATGGGTAGAAAGAAGAAACTGGTTTGCACTAGTTAAGGTTATGAAGAAAGGCAGAGATTGTTTATTGTGTGAGCCCTTGGTATTGCAGGATGTATGATACGTATCAAGAGATTCCTTCTGACCACTTCAGACACTCACAGTTCAAGTTCTGCATTTAACCCTGCTCTCCACTTGTCTGGGGCCTTTTGGGCTGGACACAAAAGGCTGATGTGTCTTGAGTCATGTCTTGAAATTCTGATGTGCCAGTGGACTGTGCAACTTAGAGAGTTTAATCATGCACTTAGTTAATACAAGTAACAATATTGTATTCTGGAAATAATTGGTGTCACATGCAAGACCTTTTCTTGGTAGCATTGCAGAGATTTCTAGTTTTGTAACAATTAATTTAGCAGTCGTTGTTAGCCATTGGCTATAGCTGTGTGTGATGAAATATATATAACTTAGAGAGTTGATTTAAACTGTAGAGCTGGAACATCTCAAACTTTTAAATGTACTTTAAGCTTTAATTAATACTTCTGTGCAATTCTGAAAAGGAAGGTGTGCTTCCTGCTAATCAGAAACTGGAGTTAAGGATGAAGGAAAGATTTCTGTTGCACTCTTTATCAATATTTAAGAGTAGAGTGGGTTTTGGCATTCTTCATGTTTTGCAAGGTGGAGATGAAATGCAGATGTCTCTTACGTGAGTTTCTTGCATAATAATCTTGTCTTATTTTCATAAATAAATTAAAAAGGTTTTGTTGTTAGAGGTATGAGACTCCAGGGGATGGGAAATTGACTTCCTATTGCCAAACAGATACTTTTTCTAAAAACTAAAATCTATGTCCAAAATGTGCATTTTTGTGATGAGTGAAATCATAAGTGAATATTCATGAGAGAAACTGAAGATGTTTCTTTAAAAGGCATGGAAGCCTTTTTAAAAAAGCATAAACCCCATAACTTTGGTCTAGTTTTGGCTGTTAGCAAATCAAGCTTATTAATGTATTTGTAGCTTAAAGCTCTGAGTATTCATGAAGAAGGTAGAAATCTATTGGTATTGGGTTTAATGTCCATAGAAGATGGAATTTAGAAAGTCAATGTTAACTCATTTGAATCAGGTCAGTAAAGTGTGTCTTGTTAGATCCTGAAAATTCTGACATTATATTCTTCTGAAGCTTAAATAATTAACTTTGGTTTGCCTTAATAGTTTGGAAAATTTTTATAAGGCATGCGAAACAGGAGATAACTGTCAGACCATCCTGTAAAATGGCTTTAAGCAGACAATTCTTTTCAACTTGTTGAAATGGTACTTAGGCTAGGGTAATTTTGCCTCAAAAATCCAGTTTCCTTAAAGTTGGGGTGATGCTATGGTATCAAGTAGACTTGTGCTATAAAGGAGACTTGTGCTTGAAAGAATTTTGAGAATGATGAGCTGATGAATTAAATCAAGGTTATTTTAAATTATTGAAAGTATAGCAATATTTGTGGAAATATCAATTTAATTCTTGAATCTTTTGGTATGGTTATAAACTGATATCTGTATTGAAAACTAAAAGAACAGTCCCAAGAATTTGAATTTATCAATTATTGTAGAATGTTTCTGATTATATCCCAGAAGGGTAGTAGCTAGTTATAAAGTAAAAGCTTATTGCTTTACAGAACTTTCCTCTTTCAATTTTTAAGTGTATATGGAATTCAATATTACACTGGCTCATATTTAACTGCCCATGATTTTACCCGAATTTGTGATTAAAGCGTATTTAGAAATTTGCATTAACAAGCCCATTTTTTAATCACCTTTTTTGTTTGTTTCATAATCAGTGAGGAACTTGTTATTGTTTTCTTGTAAATTCTTCTATTCCAAGAAATTTAAGTAAAGAACAGGATATAATCCAGTTCCTACAGAAAATAAATTAGAGAATGAAGTCAGTAGTAAAGTTGGGCAGTAAGCAATGAGGGAACAAAATAAGAACTCAGGAAAGAGGGACTTGCTGAAAGATGATAAAATACTTAGGCAGTGTGGTATTTTGGGAGGAAGATTAGATAAGCAGAAAAGTAACACAGAACTGAATGAGAGTCAATAAAAAGTGAGTTACAAAGCCAGACATCTAGTGGATTCCTGTGTAATAGTCTAGCATTTATTAGACTGAAATGTAATGAGTGACTGTTGTATACCATATATGTAAGTGAATTTACATGTGTGGTTTGCTGTTTAAGAGAGGCTGTTTGGTAATGTAGGTGCATCAAATTTTGTTAAAGGCAAGTAATTTTTCACTTGGGCATCTGCTAATTCTTTTCTCATGAGGAGTAGTGAGGGAGCGTAATTAATTGTTACTGCCGAAAAAAAATTGAAGAATTTTTAAGCATGGAATGTTAATATAGCTACAAATAATAAAAATGAAAACAAAATCCAAACAAATAGTTGTGGAGATCACATGACCTGCTCATGCATAAGTACCTGCTGGGTCTTGGCCGTTGAGTCCTTCAGAGAGGTACCTGGCTGAAACAGTCTGAACTGCTTTGAATGGATTTACTTACTCTTAGAAAATCTCCTTTGCATGTGGAATCTTCCCTACTATTGTGGCCCTGGGCCTAATCTTCTCTCCTTTCTAATTTAGTTTTGAAATTCTTTGAGAATTCCAAATTTCATCTATGTGTGCAAAATGGCAGAACTTTGCATGCATAATAAAAGCTCAGTGACTTCTTGACAGTGCCAGTGGCATGATTAATTCCTGTGCATAATATATTCAATCATCCTATGCATATGCAGTGACAATATAAGCAAAGGGGAATGAAGGATCCCTATGGATGATGTCTGGGAGAGAGCTCTTGTCTTGCTCTTGTCAAATACGTTTGTCTCTCCCCATGTCCCCACAGATTTCTTTTTCCTTGGGCTTTATGCCAATCGTAGCATCTTCCCCATCTGGTCAGTATCAGGAAGGTGGACCACACCTCAACCTCTTCCATCAGATCCTGGCAAGTTTGTGTGACTCTTGGTACAGATGTCATTTTCCTAAGGAGCCTTTACCTAATAATCCCTGGTGTTTGCCACATTGAGTCTTTTCCTGTTAATAAATTGCACAGTTTGCAGAAAATTGTGCCAGGTGTTTCACTGAAGCAATTTTGTATCAGGCGATGTAGTGCCTCATATCCCAAATATTAGGCCTTTGATTGCATTTATTCTTAGGAATGATCCAGGCTTTTCTTGGGTAACCTTACAGTGTTAGTCAATTGTGTTTGTAGCATGCCACATAGTTTTTTTGTACTTCTGCAGATAATTTCTAGGCATTATTCCATGAACAGTAGTAAAAATGTTAAGACATTAGAGGTAATTAAAAGATTTTTACTAGAATCACCAAAGCTCTCAAACTAGAAAATTACCTCAATCTCTTTTATGACACGAGCAGTTGCTCTAGCAGGCTCTAAACAGGGATTATGTGGTGCCTGTAAATGTTAACAAGAAGCCTTAGAGAACTTCTACTGACAAGCCAGTATAGCTTTATGACATGAGACTGGCAAAAATCTGTATGTCAGATTTGTGTCTACGTATGTGGAAAGGTATAATGCATTTTGCTAGCTGTAGTTTTTAGGCAGGTATGGTGATTTGATGTCATGCTGCACATATTTCTGTGTCATAGTAAACAAAATACTTGTATCTTGTTAAATTAATAAATCAAGTAGATTTTGTAGCTGTGTTTTAGTAACTGGATAAAATATAATTTAAATTCTGGCTGGTTACCAATGTTTATCAATGATGAAAAATTACAGATTAGTCTGTGTTTCTATAATCAGAACATTTACACAATGGATATATTGTTACAGTTGTTGTTTTAGTTCTGATTATTACTCAGCCTGTCTATTGCAATTTTCTCATTTACAGCTGTTATTGAGCTCCATGTGTAATAGATGGAATTACTGTGTCTACCATTTATTTAATGAATAGCCTACAGAAACATTAGTGTTAATAATATTATCCACTTAATGTACACACCAGTTTATAATATGGATAGATGAATAATGTGTTGCACTATTTAAATTTTATTGGAATGAGATAAATAGATCTAGGGCATTTTTGTTCATAAATGTGGTGTTGGAGTCATCTAGTCATCTTGGGGATTTAACAAAAGTCAATTCTAAGCAAAGTGATTGCAACTAGTCTGTTATTTAATATATGAATAAAATACTTTAGACTTAAAGCTCTTTTTTTTTTTGGGGGGGGGGTGGTGGGGCATGGGGGGTTTGAACCAAGAGGAAATTTTTCTTTTTAAAATAAGTGTGAGTGTCATCTGTTCAAGTTCTTTCTTTTAAAGGGGTGTGTTCTGCTAATATGGAGAACTGGGTTGGAAAACTAACAATTTGGTTTCTTTGCTCAGTAGCAAGGAAGTGTATATGAGACACATATGTTAAACAGAACTAAACTAAATTTACCAGTTTGATAAATATGACATGCAGCTCTGATTAAATAGCAAAAATAGCAGCCTGTATAGTAAGCAAAGTCAGTCCTCATCCAACTCAGGCAGCTTCCTAGCTATTCTTGCTCTTTATCTGCTCTGTTGGCTTAGATCAATGTAGAAAGGCTTGATTTTGTTAGCCTAAGAGGAAAATATTTCCTCCCTCCTCCCCAGTTTTGGGCAATTTTGATTGTATGAAAGAGGAACTCCTTGGCCTGTTTTGTCAGACTTGGTAGGGCTTCTCTAAACTGACTCTTCAAGATACTATTTTTGAAAAAGTTGTTGTATTACAGGTAATAAGGATATACTTTGGTTTCATAAAAAAGCACTGTAAAATGGAGCAACCATCATTGAGGGGTTTTCCTTTTTTTTTTTTCTTTTGAATAGGTGCTTAAGCAAAATCTCCAGTGAATGTTAAGTAGAAGTTATGCTGTTTGAATCAGAGAAAATGAAGTTTGAGTTTCTGACAGCAGTGTTTAAGTTCTGGTATTTTCCTTGCTGTGTTGAGACAAGTTTGATAGATAAAGGTAATAATGTGTTAGACCAACTTGTAAGGTTATAAAAGTTAGACAAGGCTGAAGAAGAGCTTGTGTGTCCTAAAGCTAGACTGACCTTGCTTAGTGGCTCTGGGTGGTCTGATAAGGGACATCCCTACGGCTGTTGTAGCCCAGTGTATGTTGGGTTAGTTGCCCTTACACCTCCAAAATGTTCTTTATAGCAGACAGGCTGAGCTATGCAGACCAGTGAGTCTTTGTTGCTGAAATTACACAGGTCACCTGTTGTTTAACTCCACAGTTCTCAGTTAAGAACTCTGAGAGATGTTGGCATATTCAGTTGTGAATTTTTAAATTATAGTTTTAACTCTGTGGTGAATGGTTTAAACTGAGTGTGTACAGAAAAAGGTCTGTGCTTTTATGTACATCTGAGGGGTTCTTCTACTAAATAAAATACCTGCTGAGTCTTCCTGCCATTAAGACTTGTGTCCTCATAGCTGTGTATCCATAAATTCCTTAACCTTACCAATACTTTGTCACTCTTCATTCTGAGCTACACTGTAGTGCAGGGATTCATGAGCAGTGACCTACCAGTGTTTTAGGACCACCAGAGGACTGCAGAGAGCTGTCTGGTATTTCAACTCTAGTCCCTCAAAAGTACCTGGTGTTTCAGAGGGCAAAATATGTTCATCACATACACATGCTTTTCTTCTAGCCAGTTGTACAATGTTGTAATTTCCTTCCTTAAAAGAATGTGTCGTGTGTTACTTATTTGGGGCCATCTATAATTCTATTGCAGTGTAAAGTAATTTACTTCCAGCTTTTACATGATTATTTCTCAAAAATGTTGAGCTTTCTAGAAGTTCTGTAACATATCACACATGAAGAATAGCACAAAAATTGATACTTTAGCAGAATAAATAATTTTGGTATCTTCAATGTTTTCTCTGGTTACTCTATCAGTTCTTTTCACAGATTTTTTTTTTTTTCTCTTTTGCTTACTACAGAAAAATTACATCAAATGCAGGATAACAGAACACTGTCAAACTAAGAAGGTTTTATATGGACAGCATTAGACAGGAGCAGAAAGATCCAGT
Source organism: Corvus kubaryi (assembly GCF_017639235.1). NCBI lineage: Eukaryota > Metazoa > Chordata > Aves > Passeriformes > Corvidae > Corvus > Corvus kubaryi. Next base: position 9,732,637 of record NW_024581093.1, on the reverse strand, counting down.
GCTCTAATAGGCACGCTCACATGAGCTACCTAGTCCATTGACAGTTCTTTCCTTTGTTCTCCCTCTCGACCCACTTTCTGCCAGTGATTTGTGACATATTTTGTAAGAGATCAAATAAGCCCTTGACACCTGATTGCAATGTAGTGCTTGTTTACAGTTGCATTTTTGAAGGACCTCTAGACAAGATGGAAGGTTTAACTTAAAGTAATTAAATTTGCATCTGCTCTGTGACAGGAATTTTCTTATGTGTGTATCCTGTTGAGCAACTTTTACTGTAATTGGCCATGAAGTACCAAAAGAGGGATCCAGGTAGACAAAATCATTGTTGCCTACTACTAAAATCTGTCATGGTGTTTCTAAGGACTGGCTTGTACTTGCCTTGTGTCAGGTTCTTTGAAATATAGTAATGCCTACTTTTCTTTTTTTTCTATTATTTTAAATGTGGACCCTGACTTGAAACACAAATTAAGCTGAACTTGATGAATAGCATTTTCTATTCACATCTTAAAGTCTAAAGAACTATTTTATAGTTGCTTTAAATTTAACGTGATCAATTAATATCTGTTATTTGTGGTATATTTTGGCCAAATTGATATTGTTGAGTCCTCTGATCAGTGAGATTTGAAGTAACCTGCCAGGATGTTCACCAAATACCATACGAAGTGGTTTTATGAGGACCAAGAATTATTTGCATCTTGCATGACCTGTCCTTATGGCTACTTTGGAGTACAGTGTAGGTTAGAAGAAGTAGTTATTTTCAGCATACTGACTACAAGCGAGATTAATAGCTTTTGAAAGGGCTGTAATGAAAGGCTGACCCAACTGGCTTTTGTATTATACCTTGTTTATCCTGCTCTCATCTCTATCACCTTTGGGCTACAACAAAATGTAATTTATGTTAGCAGTGCTTCATTGAAGGTGAAAGGTCACATTTTTAATGAGGGTAGCCCTGATTGGGATTCAGGTTTTAAAATGTTGTGTGGTAGAGTACAGTCAACAAAGTCCATGTGAAGAAAATTATTGCAGAAAGGGGCAAGGTAACATTATTTGAGGGGGAAATAAGGCCACTTTTTATTTAACCACTTTGTTTTGTTTAAAGTTCAATTAGCAGAAGTTAAATAGTTAGGAAAAGGGATAAATACCTAATAAATAAAGGGATAAATACAAAATACCAGCAATGTGATGGTCACATCTAATAAGCCTTTGTAGTTTTTGTAGGGTGGTGGGTTCTTTGTGCTGAGAAAAATATTTTGCAGAAAATCAAGTTCCTCTTTCCTTATTTTGATGGTATTTACAAAAAAACCATCTCTCTCTCTCATATCTTTGACTTGAGCAGGACAGAAAGGAAACAACCACCTGTGCTTGTTCCAGGGAGAACTTGTCTGTATTTGGAATGGTTAACCATAACACCCAACTAGGTTTGAGTTTTCCCTTTAGAAGGAAAAGTTGCATTATGCTCAGGAGATTGAGTAATGGTGTCTATTAGTGGTGTGTTCACTTTGGTAAAGCAGAGCTTTTGAGAGTGGTATGCTTTAAAAATGATCCGCTGGATTTTTGTTGAATGGTGTTAATATTAGAATTCACTATGTGACTTAACCAATTTTATGAAATATGCACCTTCTCTTAGAAGCCAAAATTTTTTTGAGATAGGTTAAAACTTCAAGAGAATTCTAGTCAAAAGAAGTTTAGCAGGTATATGGGGAAGTTTTAGGGTATAAGCAATGAAGGTAAAGTTGTAAACTCAGAGTAGTCAAAAGCTGATTTGAAAGAAGTTCTTGGTTTCAGGTTTTCAGCATTCAAATACTTACCCTGAGTGACTGGTGCTTGCAATGAAAACTCACTCTTTCATTTATGTGTGTTGTATGCAACTGACAAAGTGCTTCAGTTATGTTCAAGAAAGGAATGGGAAACACATCAGGGATTCTGAATTTCATTACTTTTTGTGGAAACAACTAACCTGAGCTTAGTTCAAAGTTTCCATAGAGAAGAGTGGTGGAACGAGCTGCTTTGGTTCTTTACAGACAAATTGCCTTTCATGGAGATACAGATTATTAAAGTCTGAGCTTTTGTATCTTGTTTTTTGACCGTATATATATATGTAGATTGTGCGAGCGTAACCACTGTGCAAAACTGTAAGGCCCATAGTGTGGATACAAAAATGCTGCTAGCAAGGATTTTCTTGCTATTTTCTAAGCCCGTGAGAGACTTTTCTCTCTCACAGAAGAGATTCCAGAGTTATGTAAACAACCAAACACCTGCAGCCTTGAGAAGTCTTGTTTATAGTACAGTAGAAAAATATTTTGACAATGGATGTTTTAGGATTTTAGCCAATCACCCCAAGGGGTGGCTGATCCTTTGTCCAATTAGACTATGAAGAAAAAAGTCTATAAAAGAGTTTGTAAAATAATTAAATAAATCAATCTTGCTGCACAATTCCTGTCTGCTGGATCTTCTCTCCTCCTCGCTATGGCTGCGGGACACGGTGATATACCCAAACCCTAGGGCATTTTTTTTTAATACCACAGGATTCACCTTGTGTGGGATTTCAGAATGAAAGTTTAGGAGGGCTGCAGGTTAGATTGCATAAGTGCTGCAAGACTTTGGAGAGGTATTGTGCTGATGTCAGAAGCTTTTTTTCCCTGGTTTTGGATTGTTTTCTGTGTCTCATGCTGCATCATAACAAAATACTGGATTGTGCTCCTGTATGAGAGGAACTTTTTATTCCATGGTGATATGTGAAGCAATATATTGACGCCCTGTTGTAGCAGTTTGAACACAGGGTTTCTTGTTCTTCTCCCTAACACTCCCTGCTCCTGTAGCTGCCCTTGACTTTTTAGCACAGGTCAGCCTTGCTGTGCTGCTCCTGCAATGCCTCTCCATCCCGCTCTCTCCCTTCCTCCCTACCACAGCACTCCCCTGTGCTGGGCTCCTGCTGTCTCTTGGCAAGGAATAGAATCACACTGTGCTTTAAAGCAACGTAATGTTGGGACTCCCCTTCTTTTCATCCATGCCAATAGGTCTTGAACTATTAATGCAAATCTTCAAAATGATTCTTTTAAATTTACACTTGTTTTACATTATTTTATAATTAAGTTTGAGTGTTGAAAGAGAAGAAAGGAATAGAAGTTTTTGAGGTGATGAAATATTAATTTTATTCACATTTAACCCTAATTTACATTAAGGATGTTAACTGAAAGGTAGATCTTTTGAATTCAACATTTTCATTTTCTTTTAGCCTCACTGATGAACAGTTAGATCTTGTCATATAAAGTGTCAGGGTCTACTGGGATAGAAGGAATAATTGTGCAGTCTTGTACTTTTTAGGATAGTCTGTTTGTGATTCTTACTGTTTCCTAACAAAACAAACAAAAAAATTTAAAAAATCTTTTGTCTAAACTAAAACTGAGATTTGAAACAAGACCTCGTTTCAAACCTAGAGAGACTGTCCTGCTTGAGGAGTCTGGCTTACTGTATGTCTTAACAGGACTTTAGTGTCTTAGAAAGCGGATTTCTATCATATTTTACTGGAAGGTATATCAAGGGGTAACATTGGTGATAACATTTGAATTATGTATGTGATATATATATATATATTTCATGCAGGGATATGAATTTAGGTAAATATAAAAAAATTGTGCTGAATGCAACTACAACTACGTGTAAATTGATCACTGATTATTTCCTTTCAGAGAATTATGTTAACTAAAGTGCACTCAGTGTCCTTCTGTTAAAATCTATCATTCTTCCCTGAGAGTTCAGGAAATGTAGAATTTATTTCTGTGATGTAAATTGCTTACAGAACCCTGGATAAAAGTTCAGTCTTGGTAGTGCATGGTAGTGCTGTAGCCTATTTGGTGCGTTTAGTGCTTACACTTGCACAAGTAAAATCCTGCAAATGATACAGGCCTTTGTGCGATGTTTAATAAATTATGGGACTTTGAAGAATCTTTGAGAAGCAGGGCCTGCATGTGACTGAGCAGTAGACATGAATAAGTGTTATCCTCAAGTGTATCTAACAGACAGTAATAGATGCTTGAGCAGACAATATGAGCACTGAGTGAATGATGGTAATAACATTAAATATTTACATATAGCAAAAGCATTTTGACAGCAGAAAAGACACTGTCTCTGCAGTAAGGTGGATAAACCCCAGTGTGATATAGTATACCTTTCTATAGGACAACTTTTTATTAATAACTAGCAGTGTTTCTCTGTAAGACACATATTATGATCTACTGTCATACAAAACAATTTTCAAGACTTTATTGATGTAATCTCCAGGTGCTAATATCACTCCATACCTACCATAATGCAAAAACAGTTACTGAGTTCAGAAATAAGAATAATTGGGTAATAACTAAATGCTTAATATTAACCACAGTAGATTTTAACTTGTTACCAAAAGCCTAGAGTCACTCTACTTTGCCTTACCTCAGCTTTACATTGCATTTTCTAACATAGGAGCTGTCTGGAGAACTGCGTCCTAAAGAAAGTTGTACTCTGGCTATGCCCGAAAGAGTTGATGAAAGCAAGAAGTCCTCCTGCCCTCTCCACTGCTGAGCAATTTCATAGGAGTAAATCCATGTTATTGATTCCAGAGTTGTTGAAGTGCAGGATATTGTTTACGTGCCCTTGTTTTGGTTTCTGAGGGAACCTGCAAATTATGGTTGTAGAACAGTTGGTATTCCTTGCACTGGAATTGTTAAAATAGGTAATTCTTGACTTCCCACATAATTTTAAAAGGAAATTAGTTTATCAGAAGCATAGGATAACAGTTGTTATACTGAGGACCGTATGAATTTTGTTAGAGGTTTTTATCCTTCTAAATGCATTCCAAATAGCTTTCACTTATAGGAAAGAAATAAAACAATGGTGACAGTAAATTGAATTTTTTTGAAATACTGTGATGAACCTGTTTGCATTTAATGATCTGTCATATCATGTAATTAAAACAAATTAATACTGAAAATGAAGTAAAATCGAGTGCTATCAAGCCACTTTTTTGTATATTCATTTTCTTGGGACAGCAAAAGAGAACACAGACCACAATTCTAGAATTTGTTTCTTTAAATCATCAGTAAGATTGGTTTTTATTTTGTTTCAATATTTTACGGCAAAGATAATCCTTTGGAAGTGGGTAAGGGAAACTTCTTGTTGAAAAGACGCTTGGCAGTTCCTTTCTTAGCAGTGGCTTTGGTGTGGGCATCCAATCAATGTCTATGAGTAATCTGCATCATTTGAGAATATGAATAATTATGAATATCTGGAATATCTAAGGCATATAACAAGTTGAACTTTGGTCAGTCAAGCGTTTCTTGAGGTATAAGGGCAAATACATTTTTACAGCTTTTAAGGAAAATCCTGTGGAGAAAAGGGCTGGTATATTTCAAGAGGGAAAAAATGTTATATTCCTGCAAATATGTGAATGATATGCTTTGCAAAAGGAATGTGACAGAAATTTAATGTGATATGTTCTCTTCCTGGACAAGTTTTACTTTGAGGGGAAAAAGTTTTGGAGGTGATAGCTGTTCTGAGGAGCATTCCTCTGTGGCTGTAAAACTGATGTGGGCTACAGAGCTAGAATGTTGATAACTTGATGCCAGTGGATATGAGCTGAGATGTTTTGAATGGGGACTGCACTGAAGATAAACCCAAGTGGGCTCGTTCCATTGTCTAAAACTTGAACCATATTCCTTGTTTGTTTCTTGGGTATCAAGAACTGGAAATGATGCAGCATTTAAATTTCAGACTGAATCTGGAATCTAGTACAGGAGCATGCCCCTGGCTTTCAGAGGGCTGTGCATCTCAGGATCCTTAAGAAACAATACCTGTTTTGGAGTAGGTGATCTGCATGTGTTTTTCAAGGCAACTGCTAGTTTGGGATCTTTTTGGATTAAAACTTCTAATATGATGATCAGGAATTACTCTAGTTTAAATCATTTTTCTTTCTAACACAGCCTCTGTGTTAGAAATCAGAAAGTATTGTAATAAAAGCAAGGAAACAACAGGTTCTTAAAAGCTTGGACAGTAATACTTCAGTGACCATCAGACTTAGGACTTTTTTTGTTCATTGCTATGGTAAACAGGGGCTTACACTTGGTTTTTGCTGTTAATGCTGCCTTCTTTCTCTTGTAGTCTCTACACATCCTGACCATTTTTCATTGCTTTGTATCAGCACATCTTCCCTCCAGTCTGCTCATTTGAACTTTCCTAGGTGTCAGTGCACCAGAAAGTACAAGTACTTTCTCTGAATCTGAAAGAGCAATTTGAGAAGCCATGAGCAGAATTCTATATGACACATAAGGAATGAGTTTATCTTGCTTTTTTTACTTCATATTTAAAGTAGGGACAATGTTGATTCTTGTGGCAGCAGTTTAGGTCCTAAAGTAGAGTATAGATTCAAATACTTAAAGTGTATTTACAGTAAAGGTTTGCAAACTTAGAGTTACAGTGTGCTGCCCACTCACTGAGTGAAGCTTCTCCCCTTTGGATTTCTAAGGGGTTTTTAGTACTGCATGTGTGATTTATGCACTTTATATCATAACTGTTTGTCTAATACAATGGAAGGTTTAGTCCATGTGGTTGTATTGTCCTAATCTAACCATCAAAACGAGAATTTTAACTTTAGAAACTTCTTTCATTACACATAATTTCAGGGTTTCCTGATGCAGATAAATAACTGAATAAGATTCTGTGTTCATTATATAACCCTCAAGGTCTAGACGAAGCAGGTCAGGACCTGAGAACATACAAAACTTTGCTAAAGTTTTATATTTCCATTTCACTGAGTTTGCAGTAGGAAAATTACATTAGACAAACTCTAAACTCTGCAAGTGTCGTTCTGTTGCAGCCTGCATAATATTTTCATGAGCAATGTTTTAAAAGCTGTTATTCCTCCTCTTCATTCTTGCCCCTCACGCTTCTCCTTGCGGCTTCAGAATTTGGAGAAATTATTTTTAAAGCAACCTCTAAGCATCTTGTGATACAAGTTATATTTCAATCAGAACAGACATTTGGTGTCTTCCTGTAGCAGTAAGTCTGCCTGGTGGGGATTTTTGATTTTTTTCCCCCCTTGTTTTGTAGTATACAGTTCTACATATGTTAAATTACATTATTTTTGTTTAGTTTAATGAAACAAAAAAAATTTGGAGTAATGAGAAGTGGCAATTTAATGCCAGTAATAGGAAGCAGCTTGGTTGAGGGTGATTTTGTGCTGAAATTAGTACTATAAAGTATTAATATATTGCTGTTCATTTCATGATGATAGATGTGGGGTTCAGATGTAGAATTTTTAATTGATTCATAAATATATAGAGTGTCCATAAATAAATGGTATCTGTGTGCTAAATGGCTAGAGAACATAGACTTTTTCTTGCCTTTTCCTGTAAAATTGTTGTGAAATAAAAATGCAGAGACTAATGGCAGGGATCGTACTAGCATCCTTCTTTGCAATCTAGGCTTTTAACTTGATCTAAGCATGTAAATGATTTTTTTTTTAAACTTGATAGACAATTGTGCTGGTGTTCACACATTGATTTATATTCCTCATGAAATGTACTTCAACCTCTTCATGGCTTTTCATGAGTGGGATTGTTTAGTTTGCATAAGTTTAGTTTGCATAAATCTCAGCATTGAGCTGCAGCACTGATCAGCAGAAGAGAAGCAGGGTAACGGAGATGTGGGATGGCCGTAACTCCATTGTAGTGACAATAAATATGATGGCAGGAGTATACAAAATGTCAACATGCAAGCAAGGAATGGAAGAATGTGCAAAGTTTGCAGCCTCTAGAACACTTTATTAAGCTGTGAAAGCACTCCAGATAAAAACAGTAATGATAGAGTCCATTTAAAGCAGAGGGGCGGAAAATTAAAAATATTAAGGTGATGAAATATTTTCCTAAAATCAATTTCAAAAACTATCCCAAGCCTCCAGTGCATAGGCTTCACGATGCACTGGCTTGGACTTTACAGAGCAGGCTGTAGTAAAACTGTGTGTAAAGCGTTACCAGCTATTTAAGGGCGCGTGTGTCGGAGTTACAAAGCAAGAGGAGGAGCCTGTCTCGCTATAACCCCGCTTTGTCTGTTTTTTCCGGGCACGGAGGGAGGCTCCTCTCCTGTGCAGTGCCGGCTCCTCACCGGGCCGAGGCGGATCCGTGCGGGCTTTGCTGTGGGGAGGCGCGGCCGAGGTGCGCGGCGCTGGGTGGCGCTGCAGCACCGCCCGTGCCCGCAGCGCCGCGCTTCTCCTGCGCGCCGCGGCTCCCGCGCTGCCGAGTGTCAGGGAAATTGTTTTATTGTTAAAGGGCACAGTGTAATATATTCATCTCCATCCAAGGCAGCCATTTAATGCCCTGAAACATGCCCTCTCACAACTCTGGCCTGTTGACTATGCTTATTTGGTGTAATAATTAGCAGAATTTCTCGCTAACAGCGGTACTTACCAACACCTCACATTTTCCTCTGTGTTTTTGTACGTGATGGATTGTGCATTCTATGAATAAAGTTAAGCGGGTCACAGCCTAAGCCCTGTACAACACAGCTATTTTCTGCACAATAGTTCTGAACAGATATATATTAACTCCTTTTTAATCCCCGTGGTGTGTAATGCAAACAACTTTGAGTCTTTTTGTAATAGGCTATTGAAAACTTGTAAGCATAGAACACTTGTCAACTTAAAAACAGAAAAAGAGAAATGGAATGAGGAGCTACAGAAATTGGAGTGCAGTGTCTTTTGCCAATGGCAGGCTTTAGGAGCCTGTTCTAGTGCTTCATGAAGTTTGGTACAGAACTGTACTTTGTTCTAGAGGAAAAAGTCTCATATGCATGTTACAGGTGATCTCTCTGCTGTCATGGTGTTCAAAGTTAGTCTGCTTGGTGTGAAAATACAGGTAGGAATTCTAAGTTAAACAGTACTTGGGTTTTTTGCACTTCTCTATCTGGAAATGATTTTGCTTAAAATTCCTGTCATGGAAATTTAAAAAAAAAAATGTCCCTGAATAAATGCTGTGAGTAGGGATCCTAATCGTGGTTCTTTCCAAGTGCAGGGGCTGATAAAGTTAAGCGTTCCCAAAATTATTAAGTAACTGTAGTCTTTTTTCAGTTAAACTCCTATGTAAAAATCTAATGGAATTCTTACATAATCAATTAGCTCAACTAACAGTTTGAAGCATATTTCTATGGCAGTTCAGCTCTGCATGGAGACTATCAAGCCTTTGTCACTAGTTTAGGTGGGAATTGCAGCATATGTAGGGCTAAATGTGGGTCACAAGCTCTTGTAGTTGTCTGTTATTTAATTTTAAAATCCTCCCTTTGAATATTTTTTTAAAATCCTGCATTGTTCATTCTTTTTTCATTCAGCCCTTCTTGAATTCTAGTTACTGCTAAAGCAATTCCACTGTAGAAGGAGAAGTAATACAGCATGTTAAGCCAGCAAATCAGAACAAAGGTGGGTCTAGCAGCTTTCTCTTAATGTCAGTTCCTTGCCCTCAGCCTCCCTTATTAATGCAACTGAGCTGCTGTCACTCAGATGGTTTTAACACAGACATGCAGGCTACGTGTCAGAAAGGGTGGCCTAGAATTTTGAATTTCAGGGTGAGAGTACCCCAACATACAAAACCACTGTATCGAATTATAAAATGGTTGGCTCCAGTCCTTGTAGACATTCTGAAGGAAGTGAAATTTATTTATTCTTGTCTTTGATGTATCCTCTAAGGAAGGAAGAGAGTTTAGATTTTAAGGTGTCTGCAGTATGTTCAGTTGGATGGAGACTTTCCTATGTGCCTTTAATTTTATGATAGTTCAGAACAATCCTTCTCTTCGTCAAGTTGTACTTCCATGTTAGAATTATTTTTTGTGTGCTTGTATCCCTTTATATAAAAGGTTTTTACATTTTCTCACTGTTCTTCACTTGTTTTGCTGTGGGCTTTTTGATAATGTTCTTCTGTAACATATACAGATATTTACTTAAAAATACAATCAGAAATTATTTGGTGCTTTTTCTTTACTGGGTCATTTAATGGATTCAATTTTGAGTGTCACCACACAGTTGATTAAACATGTCTGTATTTTCCTATCAGCCTGCTACAGCTTTAGTATGTTGTGGATCAGCATGGCTGCTCTTCTTCTTCCTTTGTTTAGACAATGAATCCAAGCCACTCTAGAGTGAGTTAGTACTCTTGGTAGGAATTGTTAATTTATTAAATTTGGTAGAAGAATTTTTTTTTTCAGCAGAAGAGAGCAAGTAGGGCAAAGGAGAGTTGTGTAGAAATCTGGAATAGTCCTCTGTGTGCCAGCCTCTCTCCTTTTCACCTTCAGAAATCCAGCCTGTATTTGAGAATACCGTGGAGAAAGGAAGAGATGATTTTGAAAAGATTTGTTATTACTGTACTACTTCACATTCTCAAAACACAGAGGTAGCAGCAGGACTATCTAGAGTCTTAGACCAATTAGGAATTTAAGTGTATGGGTAGAAAGGACAGGCAAGAGTTTTCCCTGAACAAATGTGAAAGGAAGACTTAAGAAATAATTTTTGTGCATTTCTATTTTAGTTGAGTAATGCTGTTCTGCAAAATTACACCTGAACATTGCAAGTGAGGGTAAAAGTTAATGATAAATAAGATCTGTATATGCAAATACTAGAAATGAAAACTGGAAATTAAGTATTAGCCTTTTCATGAGTCAGAATAGCTTTATTAAAACAGCATTATTTGAAAATGTAGGAGTTCTTAAGTTTGTTCAAAAAATGTATTCTTAAGCAAAATCTTGATTTGCATTATGAAATTCACCTGGATTTGACACAAAGAAAATGGCTTAACAGAGATCTACTTCTTTTACAGCACATCAGTGCTCTCTTGTATGTTACCTCTTAGTATACCCTAACATTATTTACATAATGCAAAGATGGCTTAAGAATAAAATGTGAGTAGCCCTTCTTTTAGCTGTAGTTCTTTAACCTTACCATAGTACTGCAGACGTTCTCAGTACTGTGAAATACAGATACCAACAAACCCCTGGTTTTTTGGATTGTGAGGCAGAAGAGGATTTCTAACACCAAGGTCTCCTGATTCACTGACCACTGGTGACTGGCAAAGTGATTAATCAAAACCAAACTGAGGAACGAGATGCATCAAACTTTCAGTCAGTGTGGCTTTGCTGCCTCCAGTTTATTTGGTTAGGCTGCATGTGCAGAGCTTCTTAAGGAAGTATGAATGATTCACTGTAGTCTGCTGGTCTACACAGTTTGGGAACCACTCATTTATAAAAACTTTCAAACTTGATATGAGAAAAAATTCCCATGAGGGAGAATTCATATTTCACAGAGGTGTCTCCTCCAGTGCCTAATTATCCTTTCTTTGCAATTGTGCTCCCTGTTTCTGGTCTGAACTTGCCCAGCATTTCAGACCCTGAATTTTGCTAATTGTTACCTGCCAACTTAACATTTAAATGTTAGCTTTCTGTTCCCCATGTGGCTTATTTCGGAGACTATGAATAAAACAAAGTCTTCAAGCTAAACAAAATTAACCAAGTCTGAATTGTTCACTATGACCAGTTTCTTTAAAAGACTTCTTTTTTAAAAAAAAACCCTTTTTTTAGCAAACCATATGGCAATATCTTTCTTGAATTTATATACCAAAATTCAATTCAACAGTATTTCATAAATAGTTGTCTTATAAAATTGAGTCAACAACTGTAGTATTTAGGTTTTCTAAATGAGTGTTACCATCATTTGACCAATGGTGTTGTGCGTGCAAAATTAGGAAAGCAGTATGTAATAAATACAAAGCAGTGTCTGTGCATTTATGACACAGGTCACTCTTATAAATCATAGAATCATAAAATACCGGGTTGGAAGGGGACCTCAAGGATTATCTGGTCCAATTGTGTAAAATGTTACAAATTGCACTTCTCCTTGCTGAATACTCTTGTACAAATTTTGTTATGTTAAATTTATGTGCATAATGTGATCTCTAATATTTATGTCCCTTAAAATACATTGTAAAAAGTGATGCAACTGTATTAACTCTGTTCTCATGTGTATCTTCAAAAATGATGTCTCAGTTGTGCTGTTTTGGAAAGATATTGACAGTGAATTCATTGTAACCGTGATTACACATCAGTGGTTACCTTTAAATTGTTTTGGGGAGCATGAAGCTTCTGCTCAAAGCCTCCCCTAGTGAGAAACATTGAGAGGAAAATTTGAGTTTATCATGTCCTTGAAAAGGGCAAAGCACAAAGATTGAAGAGCAGAGGCAAGAAGCACGAGGCAAGAAGTCCGATGCTGCTTCTGCAGCCAAAACCCAGGGGACTGGCATTCCCCTTCCTTTGGTGCATTCTTTGGCAGTGATTTTGTTAGCTGTGGCACACACTCTCAAGAATTATCTGGTAAATGCCTCCCTTAAAATACATCAGCTATGTGCCTGGTGAAATGTGACTAACACAAAAGAAAAGGGTTCCTGAAATACATTTCCTTTTATCTGTAAGGCTTTAAACCATCTTCTTGTCTTTTCATGCTGAAGTGAAGAATACAGTTCTGCATTCTGTAAATATGTAAATATGACGTCTTGGAAGGCTGTAAAGGTCTTCAGATTTCACCAAGTTTGTAAGTGTTTTTAGACTTTCGTAGTGCTTATTGTGCTAATAAAATCTCTGGAAAATAATTTGGTTCTGTAAAAAATACCAAGAATCAACAATTTTTTAATGGCCTGCGAAGATGTTCAAATACTGTGTAATGGGCATGACAGTTACAGTATGTGAAATTTAATGCTCTAGCTCCTTATTGATCTTCCTTGTAGCCGATTGCATGGCACATGCATTTGCACTTAAGACCTGCTCTTTCTACATTAACACTATCTTCTGCAGTGTCATCAAGGGCAGGTTAGAAGCTGCATTTGATGCTAAACTGAAGTATTTAAGGAAATATCTATATTTTTTTCTTATCCTTTTCACTTTACTTTTGACTGCTTTATCTTCTGGGTGATATTTTAACACTTAGAGGTTTTTTTCCCCCCCTTTTTAAAGTATTCTTACTGCACATGGATTGCTTCTACCATTATGCATCAATGTATATAGAGACCAGCAATCCTGCCAGGCTTGCTGTTTTTTGGAAATGATGAAAAGCTGCAAGAAAATTAATTGTATCTTTGATTTTGCTGGTAGTTCTGAAAAACTCTTTTAGTGTGACCTGCCAGAGTTTGTGTTGGCAAGTTCTTTTTCTGTATCTGCAGAAGTTATGAGCCTGTTGCAAAGGTTATGAATCTGCATTTGAAGCTGTGTCAGCCCTTGGGTTTCAATCTGGAGGTCCTTGTTCTGTTCTGTGGTTGTTGGTCAGTGTGTTTGCTCTTACTTTGCTACATCAATTAGATACTGAATCCCAGTGGAGTTTGTAGAATTCCACATTGCAGATATGCAGCACTTCCCAAAATAATGTGGTGATCTTTAATGTTTCTTTCTGTTTCCTTGAGTTATTCAGGGAGAAATAGCACCATGTCAGCATTATTTTCCATTCTTAAGCATAATATGCATCTCCTAAGGCTGCAGAGATCTAGTGCCATGTGTCCTGGTAATAGATTTCCATAGAAGTTAGGAACCATCAGTATCTTTATGTCATTAGAACATGAGATGAACATGAACAGCAACACCTAATGTATCCTTGTTTCAATATTAGCCCTTGTTATAGTTTTTATTTTATCTGTCTTTAGTCTTTATTGAATCTTTTGTCTGTCAAATATCGTTGCTTAGTATTTCACAGCTGGTCAAACCCCCTTGGTTTCTTGGGACTGGCTGTGTAGGGGTGTTTTTGCTACATCATGCGAAATTAGTAATTGGTAACAGTCACTAAGGTTTCTGTCTGCTGATTCTTTGGAGGTAAGCTGGTAAAGAATTGCTAGATTAAGAAATCTAGTTTCTCAGAAACTATTGGCTATTTTTTAGAAACTGTGCAAAGAAGGGCATGCAGAAATGCTCCAGTGCCCTTAGCTCTTCATTGTGACTCACAACCACATTGAACTGAAAGTATCCACTGTCTTAAGTATTTTCTGAAGTACACGTGTGATCTTGAGTCTGTATGTATGATAAGAAACTAAGAACTGGAGATCTTAATGAAGCTTGTTCATTTTCAAACAAATTTGAATGTTCTTACTTCTCACCTAATACACAGAGCTGACCCATTTACTAACTGGTACCTGCTGCAAGAGGATGCATGGATGATAAGAGGGAACAAGACATGTATGATGGAATCAAAGTGCTTGCAGTGATGGTAGAAGAAGTAGTTTATTCACAATTATGTGGAGGAGGCTTAGGGACAGCCCAAATTGTCTGTGTTTGAACTATTTATTACTTCAAATTTTAATTATTATTACTTACAGTGCTAATCCATGTGTGACAAATCCACACTCAGCTAGGTAAGGAAATTGCCGGTTCTGTTCCATTAACAGCCACTGGCCAAAGGAACAATGTTCCTGTAGGTTAAAACAACAATTAAGGGGCCCTTAACACTTAAAGGTGGGGAGAGAGGGGATACTGGCAGCAGACATTTTTCACACATTGCTAAGCTGCTTCAATGCATAAATTAACTCTTAGTTCAGTTACATCGGTTGAGTGTGTTGTGCATATGCATGACTGGTCTGTGTGTGTGTGAACCAAAACCTGGGCCTGGTGATTTATGAGAAAGGGTAAGAGAGGTTGAAATTAGTAAGCAAAGCCAAACAGTACCTTTGCAGCAGAGAATATCAAACAGTCTTTGAGACAGCTACTCTCAGATGCTGATGTTAGACTTGAGGTCTTTGTGTGGCAGTGGATTGTTCATTACGTAATTTTTTCGTGCCCAGGTCACTTGAACTGTATTTTGTCACTTCTGTAGCTGGATCCATTTGTTCAGTGGAAGAAAAGGATTCACTGTGGTTATAGTAAATAACAAGTATAATTTATTGTAGTATAATTAGCAAGTGAATATATGGGACAGGAAATACTGCTAGACTGTTGTAGATAATTTTAATATGAGTTTACATAGAATAATAATAATGCATGGTTTTTCCCTTAATATAAAAATGTTTTTGACTTATATTAGGGGGGTGGGGAGGGCAGTTTATAGTATGGAAATGTGGTACAGTATGGTCATATATCTACCAGTATTTTTGGGAGGCTGTATTGTAGAATGTAGCACAGACAATGTTTTTGGTAAGTCTTGAGTGTAATGAAGGGTAGGCTGGCAATATAACATTTTCATGTCAGTAAATGGTGCTGTAAAATTGGCCAGTCCCTTAAGATCTTTTGATGAGTAGAGTTTACAGAAATAATTTGAAGAAAAAAAAAATTCTGAAATCTAATATATGTGATAATGGAGAAATAAAAGCTGTAATGGTACATTTAGAATGCATTTTTTATTACTTGATGTTCATTTCTGACATAACTTGTTTTAGTGAGCCACTTGAATGTTCTTGGTAGCTATGAAGTTTTAATAGCTAACACTTGGAAGGCCTTGTAGTTTAAACAAATGTCAACTTCAAAATCACATTCCTTCCTTAAGAAACTATCCCAATTTTATTTAAAAAAAAAAAAAAACCTGACATGTGAAAGACTGTTAGGAGGTAACGTTGTGAAAATTCCTGTAAAATGGTGGCTTTTTTCTTGATGGGGTCTTAGTATTGTGTCACAAAATTTTTGCTATATGTTTAATCGTCCTCCTTTATAAAACTGTTAAAGTATTTCAGAGCACTAGTCCTTTGTTTCATGCAGGACTTGAAAGAAATCCATGTTTTATTACAGTTGATTAAAAAAAAGAATGAAAGGGAAACAGAAGCCCTAATGGACATTCTTATATGGGTAAAAAAGGTAATAGGACGGAGAGATTTTTAAGAAACCAAAGGTTTGCATCTGAACTGTGATTCAGATCTTTCTGTGATGACAATAGGCATTCTCAGGCATTCTGAAGCTGATAACCCTTTGGATAATGAAAGACAATTGGGAAAAACAGTATTGGAGAAGGAGATGATACTTTCTTATGCTTTGAATAGTGGGTCTTTTTTTAATATCTATCCCTGAAATTTCTGCAAACATATTGGATTGCATTAAAACCAAAAAAATTCAAGTGTGTTACTAGTTCTGGTACCGGGTAGTCTCAAAAGTGTAAAAACTGCAGTAGGCAGTTAGCAAAACTTTTTAAGATGAAAAAATGGACAATGTTTTAAGAATTTCTGATGAAAGGAGTTGAGGCAAAGGGACTGTTGTAATCTGGGAGTGGAGATGATGTTCCAGAGCAGCTACACAAACCTTTTTGCACCCTCACCTCCACCAGTGTGGTGTTCCCACTTTTAGCCCCAGCAAGATCATTTGTCAGACCTAGATATGAGATAGGCAAAAAAAAAATCCTTTTTGCATGGATTTAAGTCTTCCTTGTGTTAACAATTGCAATTGCTTCAATGAATTCTTCAGTACATTTTATGCCAGGTACTTGGGGGAAAAAAACCCAAACTTTTGCTTAATGTTTTCAGTGGTTTTACGTGTTAGAAATTGTTATGCCATTGCAGCCTTAAATTTGTTGTCAGAACTAATTTCAGTAATATTTCAGTGTGATTATAATAAATTTAGTTTTTTATAGTATATTGTTTCAGCCAAGAAAATTATCTGTAAATTGGAAAATAACTATTGTTTTCTGACTTGCTCGATGAGGAAACTAAGTAGGAATTCTTTGTTGGAAACACTGAAGTCTTCATAAGCCTTTATAGCCTAGATATTGAACTTCTGTCTTACAATTAAGAGAGAAATGAAACCTTCTGAGAATGGTACTGACACCCCACAGGGAAAAATGTCAGCTGTGAAAGTTTTTATATTGTCATGCTTCTTGGTCAGAAAATGTCATTGAGTCCCATCTTTTCCTTACATCACTTAATTTGAAAAAAGAAAAACGTGTGTAACATAACTGCATTTTGGCTTGTACTTTTGATGTGTCTTAGTTGTGTTTCTGTTACTTCTCTTGCTCTGTAACATACAATGCACCACTTCTCTTGCCAGGAAAAATAAATAATTACTAGTATAGTGATTGAGAGATTCCAATTATTGATATTCCACTTGCTGAATTTTACAACTGTCTCATTAATAATCCTATTTATTATTAATAAATGAGCAGAGATTGTTAATGTCTGCAGGATGTTCGTTGCACATTCTAAAACTGGATATTTGTGCTTCTGATCTTTGTTGCAGAGTCAGTTAAAATAGCTCCAGAAACACTCACAGCA
The DNA here is from genome assembly GCF_017639235.1 of Corvus kubaryi. Classification (NCBI taxonomy): domain Eukaryota; kingdom Metazoa; phylum Chordata; class Aves; order Passeriformes; family Corvidae; genus Corvus; species Corvus kubaryi. The sequence goes on along the minus strand of NW_024581093.1, from coordinate 9,715,409 downwards.
GCCCACAAAATGAGTATTTGCAGAGGTATTTGCCTTTTTGAAAGCCCAAGATGAGCACTTAACAAAGTTTCTAAAGCAGTGCACAGTGCATGGTGACAGGGATGGTGCACTTTAGATCGTCTTTCATGTATTGGCGTCACTAATGTGTGTATAAAAATCACACTGTTTTTTAAAATGTAAGAAATATAATCTTGGTATTGGAATAAATTGTTCCACTGTTGATAACTTTTAAAAGGTAAAACTCAGAAAAAGGCTTTTTAAGAAGCCTGATACCTTCAAATAGAGGCAATTTTTTAGTTTTTATTTAGGGGTTTAAGTGTTTGAAAAGCCAATAAACAATGCTTATGTAACAGTGCTTAGACTTTCACATCAGCCAGCTGGTATAGCCAGATACTGAGTTTTTCTTTTTTTTTACTTTTTGGAGGTATTTGTGAGTAGCTTGATGTTTTTGACATCTGTGTGACAGCTTCTTGCATAAGAGATGAGCAGCATGTTATACCACCCAGCTGTGTGTATTAGTCTGCACATCAAGCTGAAGAGCGGCACTTAGCCAGATCTGACAATCAAATGTGAACTACTACTACCTATACACAAGAGTGCATTTTAATGTTATGTGCTTTTTGCCAAGAGCCTGATACTTGACAAAGAAATTGTCAGAATCTCTCTTCTTCCCACTTTTTTTTTTCTTCCCACGGATGTGAGTCCATGTTAAAATATCTTTTTTTTTTTTTTTTTCTGCAGTTTAATATGGTTTATCTTACAAATAACAAAGCCAGTCTAATGTTTTCAGCAATTTCATGTAATAAAGTTCTGGCAAGCTTTTGGTAATAGAGGAGTGTAATTGTTTTAGAATATGCAGAAAATCAGCATGTCATTTTCTGCCAACTTAATCTGAAGTTACAATCTGCTGGGTTTCACCAATGACTTCATGTCAACATACCAACAACCTGTCCCCAAAGAAAACTGAGGACATAGAGAAATTACACCACTAGTTCAGAAATGTCAGTGCTGCTCTTCTCAGGCTTGTTAAGAATTGGTGCTCAGCGCATTGTGAGTGTGGAGATGAGTGAGAGCCACCTGCTCTTATTGTAGTTTGACTGATCTATGAACCTTAAAATCCTCTACACTTCCACCTGACTTTAAGCCTCTGTCATCTTTCTTGATGCTTAATTTTGAATAAATGGAATTCATTGTCACAGAATTCAGTTATACTCCAGAGTTCAGCTTTCCTTGTTTACATGTTTGTTATAAGCCAGGAATTAGATACTACATGGGATGTTTTTTCTTCCTTTTTTAAATAGTAGTGCCAGAATAGGGAAGATCTGTTTTGACCTCCTTTTGAACTTGGTTTTATGAAAGTGTTAGTCATACCTTTTTTTAAACTTAGTCTGTTTCCCTTTGTATTATATCCTTAATAATCTTTTTAAAACAGTATTCCATTTCCATCTGGTCTTTCTCTTACAACGTAAAAATATTGAGTGAGCTGCAACTTGAGTTGTTTCTTGTGCTAGTGTTTATGTAGTTGAAAGTATGCAATAAAAATAAGAGCTTGAATCCTGTTATATATTTAAGCATTATGGCATATACAGTTTTATGGTCTTTGATTTGCAAGTAAGTCAAAATTTGTTAATAATCAAAGTTTGTAAAAAGTAATCCCTGCAAGCTAAAAGAAAGTAGAGGAAGGAGTTTATTAATTTTCTAGGCCAGTACTTCCACTGCAATAATTTTTACACTGTTGTTAATCTGTATTTATACCGAGTTAGTGTTGAGTTAGTCTGTGAGTAGATAAGTGTGAATGGACCTGTCAGGGATCAGGATTGTTTGAATCCAAAATTCTGATGGCATGTTTCACACATCTCTTGCACTTTGCAAATCATTAACACAATTAACTATATAGTGCCACAAAAAAATCTATTTTGATTAATTAAAACCTGAAAGACACAATTTGGAGAAAAAGCAGGCTTTTGTCTTAGCAATTTATTAGTGGTCACATTGACTAAATATTGGTGGAGATGCTCTTAGTCTAAACCAGAAGTAAAAATGGAGTTAAGAGAACAAGGGGACAGAGAAAACCTGTTTACAGGCAGGTGGTTCTTTGTGCACTCCCAGCATCAAACCAGATTTATGGCTGTCTGTGGGATAGAAGGTCTTGAGGATGGCATTTTAAATATTGTCAGGCTGTGGGGGCTTTGGGGTACAGTACACTGTGCTTTCTTTTTCCTTCATAAACCATTTCAGGAAATATTTTAGAGTACACCCAACACTGGGGCTCATTATTTTAATGAAGTGGGTTATTGAGCCATTTGATGAAATATGAGCTTTTTACCTATTGGATGCACAAATTGAAGTAAAAAACAAAATGAAAAGGAAATAAGAAATTAATGTGTAATTATAAAGGAGGCACGGGTCTGAAGAACATGAGGCCAAGATGAATTTTGATCAGTGTAACAAGGACTGATTATCTAAAAAAGAATTTAGGAGTAAAAGTACTCACATGCTCTAAAACTACCTAAACTGAATTACTGCTTTGTAAGTGGAGAAGTTCCATGGATTTTTAAAATTCGTTTTTCATTGTTTAATTTTCCAGAATTGAAGGTAGTAAGAGAAGTAATTGCACATGGTTTTGTCATTTTACTACAAATACTTTTATACTTCTCTGTTTATAGCTTGGTTTTTAGTCTAATTTTCTGTTTCAATTTTACCCCTCCAAAACAGAAGAAGAAACTTCTTGAAGAACTTGGGGAGAATAGGCTTCCATATCTGACACCAGCCGATGCTGATTTCCACCAGCTGGTAACGTATTTCTTTTAACTCGTTTTAAACTAAAATGGCTGTTTGCACTGAACAACAAATAAATCTTCCTTTGAAGAGACACTGTGAAATCTGATATGAAAAAAGATATCCTGATGGCTGATAATGCACTTCCAGGTGTGCGAAATAAGATCTCTAGAACTAGGATATTCACAAATGAGAACTTAGTGAACTTCTTTTATTTTTAGGTGTTTACCCTCAGTACCAGTAATGTATAACAGTTAATCACAGTATCTCATGCTTTGTTGAAACAAAATCCATGTCACCATTCTTTTAATTTATTGTTTTCTGAGTGGTAAAGAGACTTTTATAGCACTTTTAGTATAATAGGGGGAATATTAACATAGAAATTTAAATTTTAGGGGGCTTAATTCTACTTTCCAACAATAAGTAATTGTTAAGACTTTGCTTACAAAACAAACTATGGGAACTGGAATGCCTCAAATGAAACCAAACAGAAGTAAGATCAGGCCCAGTAGCCACGTGAATAGTAAACCAAGTGAGTGTATGGAAGAATATAATGAATTAATAAGTTTTCTGCATCCATCTTGGATCTTTCTACATCAGCTACAGAATTCAGGGTAGGTTCAATCAGATCAAATTGGATCATGGTAAGACAAAAAGGTGTAGGAAATCACCTGGGTGTTTGAACAGCTCCAGTGAACATGCTCACGTTACACGACACAGGAGCGGTGCCTGCCCTGTGTTGATACATGGCTCAAAGATGGGCAAGCAGACAAGAGCTGGGAAAATTTATAAGAACAAAACAGACGGATTTTCTTTTTTCTTCTTTCTTTACGCAAAAGCCCAAATACGGTCCTTTCAGCCTTAAACTTACGCTTATGAAGAAACTCTTCCCCCTTTTAAGAATCAGGCAGCTGTCTTTTCTCCTCCCTAGTCCTGCTACATTCCCTCCTGTTTGTTCTCTTCTATCTCAGATGCTGCCAAGAGCTGCTTTGCCCAGCATCTTTTTTTTTTTTTCCCCATCTTTGTAAATTCACCTTCTTGTGGAGTTGATGTGAAAAGAGAAGGTGGAGTCAAGGTTGCCCAAGTGGCATCTCTTTTGCTCAGGGTCAGTAACCCATAAATGTAGAAGACAATGGGAACAAGATAAGCAGTAAAATCACACCTGTTCAAGCTTTAATTAAGTTTAGAGAAATTCTTTTTGCAAATATAGAATTATACTTTTTATGTAGTGTTTGTGTGCATACTAGGTATTTTTAAGTATATATGATAACCATAAGCATCACAAACACCTTTTAAATTCTGTGGTGGTTATGGAATGTTACTTGAATCACAGCTGTAGAAATTGAAAGTTCCATGATGCTTAAATGCACTACAGCGGGAGAGGCAAAGAAGGGTGAGAGCTTGAAGACAACAAATCGGCAAAGTAAAATATCACATATAGTTTCGTTTTATAGTCTGTCTTTCCTGGACAGACCTGCTCTGCTCCTTGAAGGATCCACCTCTTACAAAACAGTATTCTTTGAACATGTTGGAAAAGTTAGGTAAGATGCAACAAAAAAAATCTGCCATATCCTGTCGGGTATGGAAGTGTACAGGCTGAACAGAAGTAAGAAATTCCATCACAAGCAAAACTTCCACTGACATCCTCTTTCAATGTGTTTTGCCTGATGAAGGGTTTTGGAAATGGGCCCCAGGCCATGAGCTGAAACAATGTAGTGTTTAAAGCCAGTACTGAACAAGAAAGGGCTGTAGCAAGGTAATTCCCAAATATTTGAAGTGCAGACTATCATTTCATGATGAACATGGCAGTTTGCTTATCAAGGGTCCTTATTGCTGATTCCTAACTTTATCCTGTCACACGAGTCCATAGGGTGATTCTCTGTGTTGAGTATCACCATCAGAAGTGAAAGCATATTTAAAGTCTTGTGTGTAACATTCACAAGATGATTTGAGCATCAAACGTGCTTTTTTTTTTCTGTCCTGTAGTTGCCTGTAATGCACCCACTCCTTTCAGAGTGAACAGTGGGTTGACCTTTAATACTGGCTGTCAGAGTTACAACACAGAGTACATGATTACTGCCCTTCCCCATCCCCCTGAAACAACAAGGTGTCTGGTGTGAACCCAGCACTCACCCCGTGTTCTGATCCTGTAATTCTTTCCTTATGGAGGGCACAGCACGGGCACTGGCTGGGGATTTAAAGAAGACCAGGCTGTTTTCATGTGATGTGTTGGAAATTTGTTTCCACTTCCTGATTTCTTTTGAGATACCTTAATGATAAAATAGTTCTTAAGCATGTGATCTTAAAGCACAACCCAAAGGTAACATGCCTCTGACTTGGCTGGCAACTAAATGTGCAAGGCATTACCTCTGCAGTTCAGGAGGGAAATACAATGTTGTTACCTTTGTAAAAATCAGTGTTCTTCCTTTCTAGTCCATGTTTTCAGGCGTTTAATTGCTTTACGTCATATTGTTATTTCCCTCCTTCTGTTTCTAATAATTGTTAGGAATTTCGTGTGTGTGATTCATGTCAGAAATTCACTGTATTTATATTTTCATATAAATGGTTTAAAAATGTATCGTATTAGTGACTGTTCAAATATACCATAATAGCATATGTAATGTGGTATGATTATGTCCAGTATACAGAATTATTTAAAGAAATACTGGGGTACTGCTATAGCATCTGTTAGTGCTCTTTCTTTCATACAGGGCATTTGCATAATGAAAGAAATAATGAAGTAATAATCTTTATATGTCACAATATATAATATTCTGTCATTATTAAGTAGGATTGTGAAAGAATATTTATGATTCCCATCAGCTTGTACCTACACATCTGACTGCAGAGTCTTACATTTACAGTTACTGATTTCACTAGGTGTTGTTTTTAAGGATTTTTTTCACTGTACTGTTCAAAGGCTGGACATATGCAGCACTGATAGAAACAAAAGGGGCAGTTCAGGACCTCTAAAGGAATCATTTCAGGCTTTTGACAAGCTCAGGTGAACTTAGTTTATCAAGTTTGAATTCATTTCTTTGAATGAGAGCTGGGATCCACTGTTCTGGGATTGTAGAGAGACCTTCACACAGATCTGGGACTCTTTTGAAGCTTTGATGTTTGAAGCTAAGCATGTAAATACAATTGTCAGAAATTATTATCTATAGATACTGTTACAGGTTTTTTTTCCTCTCTCTAGGAAGCTAGTTTTTGGAACCATAAGAATGGATAAAGAAAAGGAGTTAGCTTCACTGTAAAAATTTCACAAGGAATGGTGGTGAGGTTTATAGATAAACCAAGATTTATTATGTGTAATCATTATTTTTAAAATAGACTTCCTTTTATGTTCCCCTTTTTAGTAGAAACAAATGATCCTATAAAGCCAGCTCTTCAGTGTTGTAGGATAACAGTGCATTACGATGCAAAAGTCTGTTTTCATGCAGTGGAAAATGCATACTAACTGCCTGGTTTGTGTTTTTTAAGGGCACGTCCTTTGGATTTTGAAATTAATTTCCTGAAAGACGGGTTTGAATGAGACTTGGAAGTAGATAGTACTAGTAAAGTGGGTTTGAGTTGTACCAGAAGGAGCTCACAGATGGATTGTAGGTCAGTGTGGTGCTTTGTGATGGTGACTTTTATTTGTCTCTTTAAAAGCACTTTGAACATAAGCTATTAGACCAGTAGAAGTTTTGACAGGTCAGTTTTGTGCATCCATGTGCTCTTGCCCCGTTGCCTAATGCCTTCAGATTTCAGTTTACCTTAATATGTGTCCCCACACCACCATCAGTATCTACCTTTTATCCAGACTAGTGATTAATTTTTGGAGAAAAGGAAATAGGTGTGGTGAGTGCTTGGGAGCTTCACAAGTGCTAATTGATACCTGATACGCTCACATTACCACCCTTCCCTTACTGGGGGCACTAGTTTGCATCTGTTTCTTTTATTTATCTATTAATTTTAATGAAATACATAAGAACTCACTCTTCTTAAGCACTTATTCTCCAGCCTTTTTCCAGTTTGCCAAACAGTCTCAGCAGTAGTTAAAGCAGACTTACAGGCAACCAATAAAAAGTGTGATTATGTGATACTCACTTCCTTAGAAAACCAGATTAACAAAATAAAATTATCCAAGCCTTCCTGGAGTGGGAACCACTATTGTGCATACAAAGCAAGAAGCTGCTGATTAGCAGTGTTATACCTTGCTGGGAGTTGTTGCCTCCACACACGGCTGGATTCTGAACTCCAGCTGATACCAAAGCTGGTGTGGTCACAAGAGGATATGAGGAAAAAGGATATTACAGGTAGGGAGCTGGGGAGGAAAATAAGTCTGGACATTTTCTGTTATCAAAAGAGAGCTTTTATGTAAAACAGGAGAGCTGATTGGCAGACACTAAGGAAAGTAAAAATAGAAAGGACCAGAATGTTAGCAGCGCATTTTTTGAAAATTTACATTTTGATGTTGTTATTTTTTCCCTGAAAAGTATTGCTATATAAAACTATTTGAGTTTACATAGCCCTCTAGATTTCTGTACATCAGATTGAAACAGAATGGTCTTTGCAACCATTGCAAGAAGAAGAATCACTTTCTTACTGCTCGATATTTTATTGTTTATATACTTAAAGGCAGCATTATCTACAGATTCATCAGATGAGTTATATGTTCTACTGAGTTCTTCTGGAGTCTTCCTATTTATTTATTTGGAGATTTGCCCTGCTTATGCTCTCTGGCTGAAGCCAGTGATACATATCCACAGTTTGTGCAATATACTGAAATATGAGACAAAATTAACAAGTGCTGGCATCTGTTCCTTCACCACATTCTAGACTCATGCTTGTTAACTTGACAGCTTTGCCTTGTCTTGAAATATCTTGACTCCTGTAAAAAGAATAATTATTTTCCTATTTTTGTTGTTTGGGTTTTTTTCTCCTTTAGTGGAAGACCAAGTATTCCAAGCTGATTTTCAGGAAATCTGATATGGTACCTGAAGAGCTCCATCAAATGGTACAAGAAAGCTTTCTGACCTTGCGAGAACACAACTGTTTCTTCCAAGATCTTGTAAGGATCAAAGGAAAAGACTTTCTTACTCCAGTGTCTCGTATTTTAATTGGAAACCCGGGATGCACTTACAAGTACTTGAACACAAGATTATTTACAGTTCCTTGGCCTACTGAAGGTTATGATATAAAATATTGCAATCCTCAAATACATGATGCTTGTAAAGCATTAATGAGACTTAATGACTACTTGCATATTGAAGCAGTCAAGGCATTACAAGCACAAAATTTGTTTGAGACCAAAGAAATTAAAGATACTACTGTAATAGATAGGGAGCAAAGTTTTGCTACTTCTCTTACAGAGCAAGGGTCTGTTTCAAAAGTTCAAAGTGGTGTTTGTGTACCAGAGGATGACAGAAGTCTAAAGAACAGAACATCTTATAACTTGACTTTATTAAATTATATGGATCCACTGCAAATGCTGTACTTGAAACAAGAACCTTACTTTGGAATGGGGAACATGGCAGTGAGCTGGCACCATGACGAGAATCTGGTGGAAAGGTCAGTGGTGGCTGTGTACAGTTACAGCTGTGAAGGTGAGTGATGGGACTTGAACAGTCGCAAGAATATCTGAAATCCCTGAAGCTGTCCTCTGTTCCCTTGTGTGTATGTACATAAGCACACCTGCATGCTGGTCTAGACTTGTCACATGCTTCTGAATGCATTGTGGTACCTTTTGTATTTAAGCCTTATCTTTATTTCCACTAAAACCTGTACAAAATGCCTGTGTTTACTGCAGCTGGCTTAGCAGTTGTTCTCTAAGTAGATTTAAAAATTGGTATAATTAACTCCCTGACTAAGAGCCAGGAAATCAAAATCTTTCAAATACCTTTCTCAGGTTAATGCATGTGCATGTTTTCTATCCTGTAAAATGTTTCATTGTAGTTGAGATCACCGTTTTTATGGTGTTATTTATCACACACAGACTTGCTTTTCTTTATGCTGATTTTACTACTCTTTTTTCTTTGGAAAGATCATTTTCAGTTGGTTTTGGATAAAAGTATCACTGTATTTACTTAGAAGTATATGCATTTTGTCTAGGCATGCTGCAGTGTTAATGCGTGTTTTATGGAGGAGTTGCCAACATCTCACTAGCTGGGAAGGGGGGACACTGCATTAAAACAACTGTTGTCTGACAGACTTTGCAGGCTCTTGCTTATTTTAAAACCACTTGTGTACAGTGTTTTGGGGGTGGTGATGGTAAAAGTGCAGTTGAGTCGTCATTAAATATTTCATTTTTAGTTTAAAGTACCTGTCCCATTTTTATCATTATTTAAGAGCAGACATGAGGATTTTTTGTTTGTTTTGTTCCTAACAGTGCTTGAACAAAGGCTTGGATTTTTGTTTAAATGACTCTCATTTTTGCAAACATAAGATTAGAATTTAGACAGTTGATCTTGAATTTGCAAATGTTCCGTTCTGTTTCATAATTGACAAGGGATTTTTTTTCTTCCAAAAATCCTGTGAGGTTTGCTTTAGAACATGGGAAGAATTCATGTTGACTTCAGTTGGTTTTGACTAAAGACTGTGATATAAAAATAATAGGTTATACTCCCATGTGCATTCTCTTATTGTCTTTGTTACTAGTTTTGAAATTCTTGGTCACTTTTTTACTTAATATACAGCTGAATTCATATTCTTTATATTTTCCTCGATATAAAACATCAACTGGCTTAGCAAACTGAGTAGAAGAGATTTCCCGACAGATAAAAGTGTAATTTTCTTCATGAACTTCTTTATGTCGTATTTGTCAATGGTGTCAAGTAAATGTGATGGGATTTTTTTCAGTAGTACTGTAGAGAAATATTTTTTCAGTAGGATTTTAACTTAAAGAAACCTAAACATGAACTTGAAGTAATAATACTGTGTATGAGGATTTATTGTAGTATGTTTAAAACTTTTTTCTTTAACATAAAGTTTGCTTATGGAGGGGGAAGAAAGTGAGTCCCTTTAAGTTCAGAGAGCTATAAATTAACAAAAATGAAAGCTGCTATGTTTATTCATAACTTGTGAGTTGATTTTGTTTCTTTTATTCAGCAAGTTGAATAAGTAAAAATTATGGTGTTTTAAAACCACTGCAAATTCTGTAGAAGATTTGATTGATGTGGGTAGACAGAAATACTTTATATATTTAGACTAAAAATTATTTTGATGTCTATGTACAATTAATGTTTTTGCCAAATACAAGGTCTTTTTTCATAAATATGCTTACAATTAAAAGTTTGTATTTTTTTTCTGAAAGGTTTGGAAATAGACATGAAAACAAAGAAACCAGCATCTTTCTAGTAAATAAATTGATTGTTCTATCATTTACATTAAAAAAAAAAAAATTAAAAGTCACTACTTAAAATTTTGCTGGTTTTGCATTGCTCAAGTTGGGTTCTTGAGCTTTAGAGGGAGATTCAGGTGCCTGACATGGCTATGAAGCATCATGGAGAAATGTCCTGCAGTACAGCTCTGTGTGCAAGCAGTTCACTCCCATCTCTGTGTTCAGGGTGTGGTTGTCATTGTGTATCCTTGAAGCAATGACCTGCTTATTCATAAATTGGAGGAAATGAATCCTATTTACAGCTTGGGAATATGGTTTTGTAACTGAAGTGACAGTAAATATTTGTTAACATTTTGTACCCAGGGCATCCAAGAGGATTTGATTTTAGAGAAATAGATTGTCTTCTTGCTTTTCTGATTTTCTGTTTACAGCTTTCCAATGCTGGTGGTTATAAGCTCATCAACGTTTATATTATTATTATTCTTTCCAGTTCTCTATAATGTCAATGTTTTGATGGTTTTCTGCAGTTCAGAAAGACTTTCAGTATTTCCTATATCCTTGCCAGGTCTCCATAACTCTGAAACATGAGGTTCTCAACATCTTTTTGAAGAATATTCTTATATCTTTGTAGAATCATGTCTTGACTTCTCTTATTTTCCATAAACATATTTAATTTTATGCTGATAACTTTTATTATTACTTACTCCATTAATTCATTTAGTATTGAATTAGCATTGAATTCTCAGTGTAGTGTAAAAAGACTGTCACAGACTCATTACAGGATATATAATCAAGAGAGTAGATGTAATCAGAATTTTTTTTATGGAACTATTTTTCCTTTAAAAGATGTAGATATGCTGGATTAGTAATTTCCTGGGAGAAAACAGTGATTCTGTGGGAAATGCAAACAGAAATTAAGCACGTTGAAATTTGCTGGAACTGGCTTGATTCTCTTTTCTGCCAGGTCTTGCACGTTTGTTTTGTCAGTTCGCAGTTCCTCCAATCTCTGAGGTGCTCCAAGCACTGAGGGTCTGTGGCAGCCTTTAGCATGCGGGAGCTCGGGCTTCCATGGCTGGTGCTGAACTACCCTGCTGCAAGTGCAGAATCCCCAGGTTGTCAGATTTTGAGCAGCAGGAGCCCTTGGAGTCAAGTTGTGGCAGCTCTGTCAGACTGTTTAGAGATGCACAACTCAGCTTATATGGTTTTCTTTTTACTTTCATTTATTTACATTTTTATATCAGTATTTGTTTTGTACCTACTTATTGGATTAAATAGCATTAAAACACATAGTACTGTAATTGAAACAACTTGTTTTCTTGTTTATTTTTTCATTGTTTGATGCCATAATGAAAATTTCATGTTTGAAACTTTGATCAGTATTAATTGGAGTAGAAACAGTTTTCAATATGCCAGAAAAGAAATTTAGACATCAACATAAAGATATTGGAGCAAGCTGATATTCTAATTGGCATCAGTGTTTATTTTCTTGTTTCCAGTGTAAAACTCTTTCAAAGCAACTTCAAATGAAGTACATTTCTAACAACAAAATAAGGTAAAGATTTTGCTTGATGCTTTTACTTACATTACATTAGGTTAAGAGTAGATTGTCAAGTGATGAGAATAGGGCCTCATAAAAGTTTGAGAGGTTTCCTATTAGTGTGTATGCTGCATGGAAGTGCATGAGTGGGAGTGGTGCATATGCAGAACTGAATAGGTTACAGAATGTGTGTTCAATTATACTGCCACTAACACTATTCAGAATTAATTTACGTTTCAGAATGTATCAAGGAACAGGAATTTCAAATTTTGACCAATTCAGCATTTTTAATAACACATTAGCTTACAAATACCCTACCACCTGAGAACATGAAGGTAAAAAAATTGTTCAGGATTTTAATATAGTAAGCTAATAACCAGTATTTATTTCCTGCTGCAGTTATAAAAGTGAATTTCAATCCAGCAGAATAAAGGCATTTTCAAAAATTGGATTTTATCCATGAAAAGTTCCTAATGACCAGATTTCCATCAGGTCATTGTAAGTTTTGTAGGAAGTTTTATTACGTAGCAGAGCACTAGTTGGTTCTAAAGATGTTCTTTGAAGTAGAGACTTGTTTCAGTTACTAACTTACAGGAGATGGAAAAAAATGTAAATACTAGAAGTGTGTCCATCTTTCTCTTACCTGAATTTCCCACAGACTGTGTTAGAGGTTGTATAAGTAGTTTTCTCTAGATTCTTTACCGTATCTAGTTTGTCTTCTTGCTGTAAGGCCTATTTGCTGTTTAACTCTTGAACTTCTAAACAGCTGGCTCTGTCTGCTGACAAGGTAATGTTAAAAGGTTTAACGAACTTACTGTTAGTTGCAGTGATGACTGATCTTGAAAGACTTTTTGTGCTTGTTTCTTTTGTGAAATGCTGTTTGTATGGAAGCAACATCCTGGCACATAGCCTAATGATGGCTATTTCATTTAATTGAGAATAAAAATAATTGAGATGCACTACAGATGTATGTTTCCTCACCATGTTAAAAAAAATCCTGAAACTACAAAAGTTGTTCAGAATTTAAGTCAATCTAACTTTGTAGTTGACCAATAACCCTCTTTATGTACTCCTTAATGGATAAAAGTCATGGAGTAGATGTTTTTTGAAGGATTGGAATAGTTTCTCATGTCAATAATATAATAGAAATATTGTTTGTTGAAATAACAGAAATGGTATGTAGAAAATTTTATGTTACTCATTTCTTTAAAAGTAAGTGCATGAAATGGTCATGGCTCTAACTTGTAGCATCTGGCCAGTTGGAATTGTGTTTTGAGAGACACAAATTTTTAGTGATCCACTTACTTTCACAGTAATAGATTTGAATCCCTGTTGTCTACAAAGAAATCATCACTTGAATAGACTGTTGTAGGTTGTGGGGTTTCTTGTAAACATGTTCTCACTGATTGGATCAAATACAGCCTCTCCTGTATGAAGAGATGACACAATATTCTTTGGTCTTATTCTAGTGCTTTTGTCCCTGATATATTTGGATACAGCTTTCCAAACATGAATTGATAAGAACATTGTTGACAAAATCTTACAATTTTTGGTTTTGTGAATGTCAGAAGAAAAATTTAAATGTTAATAGAGTTTAACCTCTTACGCTACGGCTTTTCAGTAATGAGGTAGAGGAAATAACTCTGGATAGATACTTATTCTTTCCCATCAGCTGCTGAGAAGCAAAACATGTTCTGCTTCTTTTACTTCTTGCATGTGACATATATAAATTGCTATTGAAAGACACTGATAATTTGTATATATTTTTTGATTGAGGAACATGTGCCCAATTTCTTTTACATTCTGGAAAAAATCAATCAATCTGTAAAAAAATAATATAACAATGGTCAGTTGGATTTAATGTGAAAGTAAATGCTTACAGTCCTTGTTCTTAGCAATGTGTTGGCAGTGATTCTATTGTCTTAAGAAATGGTGTGTAAGTTAGGATATAATTTGGCGTTACAGTTTTACTTGAATAGAGATCATTTAGGTTTCAGAGCATCAAAAAAGTCTCAAACTCTGGAAGATTTTGGAGCCAAATAGCAAAAAAACCTTTCAAAGCTTTTACTTTCTGTGCTGTGGAACAATAACCAAAGTAGTTCCAGGAAAACGAGTTTCATATTGTTCTGAACCTAACCATGACCCAAACCTGATAAGATTAGATCTTAGTGCTGGAACATCTCTGAAATTTGAGCTGTCTAGTTAAAAGCATAATGTTGTGGCCAATTTTCTGCAGCTACATTCTCTCTTTCATGGTTCTACTATAATTACAGGTTTGATGAGGTATTGTTGTTATGTTGTGGTAAGCTTTTTACTTCATGACACCATTTTATTTGGGATGCCAGCTTAAAGGTTTCTTGCAAGCCCAAGTCTGTAAATCTCTGCTGACCAGAATTCAAATTTGCACATAGTTTTATTATCCTTCCATTAAATACTTGTATATTTGACCATTTTTGTATGGCTTACTACAAAATAAGTTTTTGTTCTTAAGGTGATGGGTATGTACAACATCCACATGATTTATTCTCAAATATTTATGATTTAGATGCGTCCAAATGTTTTCACTTAAATGGGAATTGTAATTATGTCAATAAATATGCAGCATTCAGTCATTCCTGAGGTGTCATAGAGAATTTAATAACAACTTCTTTTTATGTAGAAGTTTGTCAGTTCTACCTGGGGATATGCCACAAATGTTAAGGTGTCTTTTTTTCCCCTTGCTCTCACTTTCAGGGTAGCTTGCATTTAAAAGCAAGTAGCAGCTTGCTTCCATTTGTTACCAAAATAACATGGTAGGAGCAATCAGTTTCAATTGCTGCTGATAATTATAAGGTGCAATAATTGAGAATACAGAGAAAAGGAGACTGTGAGCTGTATTTGAACTCAGTACTTAAGCAATAAAAAATTTATCAAACTGCAAAAAATAAGTCATTTTAACGAGCACATTCCAAAGGTGCTGGATTTATGAGGAGACCCCAGGAAACTTTGATTGAAATTGCTGTCTCTGATTGTAGTTCTATATTTTATTGGTGCCATATTGTGAACAGTGCTGCTGCCAAAGTGAATGGGAAAGCAGCATAACAGAGAGAGTTAACCCAGAAAGGTTACTTCTTTTTATAATATCCATGATGTATTGCGTTAAAAATGCCTTGAAAGCCATCCTATTTGCAGTTTTCAGAAAACATTTTTCTTAAATTAAGTTACGATTTATCTGAGCAGGGTAGAAAATATGAAAGCCCCTTGAAGAGTTTAGTATTGATTTTTCTGAGTATTTGTTAGCTCTTGTTTTCTCATTTGTGTGCTCCTTGATGGAGGGGCCTAGAGCTGCTCCCAAGCCAGAGCTTCAGTGGGATGAGAGCTGCAGCAGTGAAGGGAGTGAACTTAAGAGACTGTAAGAATTTTCACTTAAGAACATTTAGATTGACTCTTTAATAGGCTTTATCTCTCTGCTTCCTGAATTTAGACAATATTTAATTGACATAGTAGTTAATAAGTTAATTGTCTTAATTTTCTAAAGGCTGCCCCCAGCCAAACAACCTGCAGTAACCATGTGAGGTGAATGACATGAATATTTTTAAAGTGTGAGTTTGTGGTCACACTTCATGTGTGCCTCATGAAATAAGAGCTATACATCTTTAATATTTTTCTTCTAGAATTAAATTTAGACGAAAGTTTTAAAAATCATTACATGAAAGCATGTTTCAAGTGGACAGTGAAATGGACACAGTTACTAAGTTGTAAGTAAGAATTGGGCATGGTACATAGTTAATTTCTAACTGTTCACTGCTGGTTTGTGCCAACTGCTTATTAAAACTTCATCCTTCCTGTGTCAAAATGCGCTGTTACTTTAGCTGTAAAACTGTTACACCATAGCTCCCAAATACCTTGTTATAAATGCTGACTGTATCTTTCAATTTATACTGCAGTGAAGTAAGCTTATGAAAACAGTTCTGAGGGATTAAGCTCTAAATACTATTTCTATGCAGTGGATTATTTTTTCCCCAAGCTCAACATGTTCATGTTGCTTAATGATAAGAAAAGTGTTGTGACAAATGTATTGAAGCTTCATTGGCTCTTGCACATGTTATCTAGCATGTTTGACTAGTAATTTTGAGAAAAGAATGACAAAGATGGTTCCAAGATTTGCTTTGCTGGTCTAGACTGTGTTTTGTAACCATTATTTCACCTTACTTTGCCTCAGATCAAGATTTGGTGAAATTGCAAGTACATAAACAAATGAAATTGTTCCTAAAATGCTTTGGCAGTTTGACTTGAAATTCTTTCAGAAGTTATCTAGTGTTATATCAGCGTTGCTGCATTTAAAATTTTTTTTTCCATGCTTATAGTTTTAGTAATGAAAAAAACTAAATTGAGTGAAGCTTAACTAAAACTCCCCTTACATGTGCTTGAGAATTTCAGAAAACCTTGAGTCCATTACAAGCCTTGACTTGATTAGCCTTTGCTTGGTAGTTAACATAAACTTTTCGTCTTGGTAATGTTGGTTGCAAAACAATTCTTGATCTCATATGGCTTTTTTTTTTCTTTTACCTATTTTGAATTTGGAGATGATCATTATAGAAAATTGAGATTATAGAATCTTTAAGCCTATTAAGATTGTACCAATATGGGGTATCTTTAAGTTTAAACCAGAATCTGTGTTTATGATTCTTACCTGTTCTCTCATTTTTGTGGTCTCTCTCTCTCTCTCAAGATTCAGCCATAGAAGAAAGCAATGAACAAGAACTGAAGGGAAGAGACCCAGCTGTTTGGCACGTAGGCTTGAAGGTAGCATGGGACATAGAGACACCTGGATTAGCAATACCACTTCACCAAGGAGACATCTACTTGATGCTTGGTAATTTTTAAGGACTAAGAAGTTGAAATTTCTGTTGAAAATAGAGAAAATTACATTTATGTTAAAATTAGTTACCATACCTTCCTTCCAGTCAGGGAATTTCCTTATTTAGAAAGACATGAAATCTGTCTGGAGTATATAATAAATTCCTTCTACCCTGCCTACTTACGGAGTATTTTAGGGAACTTTTTTTTCTTAATGTTGCTTTCACTTCACAGCTAAGAAAGAAATAGCCTTTTTTCACCTTTTCTGTCTGTTGTGCAGTCAGAACTACTAGTCCAAGTCAGGCTTCAGACCATAAGCAGAATTGCCCCAGATCATGCAAGAAGTTGTGCTGTATCTGTCCCATCCTTGTATTTCTAGATGTTTTTTGTATTCTTAATGCAGTTTTTCTGAGCATCTCTCATGTTCAACAAATAAATTTCTGTTCTTCACCTTGGCTTATTAAGTGGCTCCCGTATTATGTAAGATGTGAATAAATGTCTTAAAGTTTTCTGGTACCATGGTTCTTGAGGTTTCAATCTTTATGCCAACCTGTGGATATTTTATTAGTTTTACAGTACCAATTTTATACATGACACTTCTCTCCTCCTGCTACACTTTTCCATGTCTATATTCAGACATGCTATTTTCTAGTAGTGGGATTATACTAAGATCATAATGAACAGAGCTGTCTTACTCCAAGAACGAGTCTCAATGTCTCAAGCGTAGAGGATTAAAAAAAGAAAATTAAATTGAGTTAATTTGCTTGAGCAGCTGAGCTCATGTGCTAAGGTTTATCCATTGAAAGAAATGAAGTGAGAACTGTTGCTAAGGTTTATTGACACAAAATCTGTTGCTTTCTCTTTTGGCTTGTGTTTCTCTTGGTTATCATTTTTGTTAAAATAAATTTAGTTATAAATCACACAAAAACAAGAACAAGGCCTCTGACAACATGATGTTTGCCTGTTCAGTGTCTTGGCTTGACAGACATCATCTTTGAAGACTGAGAGCACTTGCAGAACTCCCTACTTACGTGTTTGTGACTTGGAAGGAGGTATTCTGTGGAATGTCCCTAGAATGACTTGTACACTCCCAACTTTATGGGCAGAACAGTCTTTTGAACTTTACCTTTCACAGTTTATATACTAAAACCAATACATTCATAAGCCATCATAAAAACCATATACCATTCCTTGTTCTTAGTCATCAAATCTTGTGCACTGTCATCAGGGAAGTATCTTGTGTAAAAGTACTGGACTAATTGTGCTCTGAAGTATGTTCAGACATGGAAAGATCAAGTGTTAAGATGTGAGGTCCTTTGACAGGTCTGGATGTGCCTCCCTTTTCTGTATTTGTAAGGGTTTAAAGTAGAAGTCTAGAGGGAAAGAGGGACAATGAAAGTGAAGTTTAAATGGCAGCTAAACATTCCTAGAAAGGTTATTAGTGATCTGTTTTTGTGCAATAGCAGTTAGGGCATCAAGTAAACTTCTTATCTAATCCTTGCTGACTGGAAACTTTGAGCATATAGAGCTGTGCTGGCCAACAGATTCAGAAGGTATTTAATAAAAGAAGGGGACTAACTTTAGTATTTTTATTGCAAAATACTGAAGATTGTAGTTGATTGAGTTACCAGATCATAAGGGTGTTTTTTATTCCCTAGTGGAATTTATAGAGTAACTAAAGTATTTTCAGGGATTCTATATGAAGGGTAGATCAGAAAGTTAGTTTATTTAATGAGTAACATCACAAGCATGTTTAGATGGAAACAAAGGATATATTAAACATTCTTTTGAAGATGATGTGTAAATCACTTTCTTATTAATACTTTTGAAGAGCTACAGATTTGAGCTCTGTAGGCCAGGTGTTTTGTTAATCTCTTCTGCATTTCCATAGTCTTTGTGTTTCTTTTAAATTACTTGGAAAAAAAATTACTCTCCTAAATAGTATTAGAGGGTATTCTCAAAATGGCCCTTTTATTAGGTTTCTTTGTATAGCAGAACTGCCTTTATCATTTTGACTTGGAGTGAAAGACAATATAAGGAAACATATAGTTTTAGCGTATTTTTTACTGTTCAGATTTTTTGCACTAACTTTTAAAAGTGGGCATCTTGAGGATGCCATCTAGAAGATAAAATATGAAAACTCTGCAAAAAAAGAAACTTGGCAATAAAAAAAAGAAAAAAAATCATTTTTCTTATGCTTTTGTACATACCATATTCCAGAACCTCATTTCAGTAAGCAGAGTCCTCTTACTGGCCTTATGTTAAAAGCAGTGGCAGCAATATGCAAAACATCTAGAAAATAGGACATTAGGAGTCCTGCAGCAGGTGCTGGTTCATGTACAGGGACTGCTTGATAGGACTGGCAGGACTGGTTCTGCCCACCACTGATCCATCCACTCTAATGCAAAACTCAGCCACTCTGTAGATCTGTTCTTCCAGTTGTTGGAATGGTGTAGTGTTACTGCTTTGTATGAATGTTGTAAAACGCTGAAACATCACATTCAATATGTTTCTTATAATTTAAAAGTTAGGTCCTATCAATTCCTGTACCTGTACTATCATGCGTATTTCCTATGGCACACACAAATCTATATAAGAAAGTGGTAACTGGGTATTTCTTATAGTAACGTGCAATTACAGTAACTTGTAAATCAAGATCAATGGGTATAGCAAAGTAAAAAAACCAGGGGTTTTTTGTAGCATTTCTAGTAGACATTTAATAATGTTTCTGTTCCTCTCTTCATTAGCTTTATAGATGGTTTTTGTTATTCTGGGTAGAAATTTAGTAAAATGTCTTAAAATTTGCATCTTCCTTCTCAGCAGCCCTCTTCAGATGAGATCATGAGCCATAATTTAGATCTGTGCTAATACTTAACATAAGGTGATCAAATCCATTCTCCTATTAAGCTATTACAATAATATAAATGTATTTTTGTAAGCAAAACCAACAAAAACTCTAAATTACTTTCAGTAAGCCAGATTTTTAAAAATTTTTTTTTAGGCTTTTCTTAATATGAAGAAAAAAGTGGTGAATGGCTGCAAGTCTGCTGCCTAAAAATTCAAATCTAAACTTTGTATCACTCAAGAAACGGAAACACTTTAGCTCAATTTAGAATAATATATTGGTCTGCAGAGGAAGTGCACGCTGAACCCTGCTGTCTCAAGTACACAGTCAAGGGGTGTCTAATATGAAACGTGTTGGGTGCATGCAATAAATCCAAAACGCGTGGAGGTGAGCAAAGGGCCCCATCTGCTCTGTCCTAGAGCATGCTTAACTAGGCTTGTCATGGTCCTACTATTAGATTGGAATTTTTCCCCTAATCTTTGAGTTAGACATGACCAGATTTGCAAGGAGATTTACAATTTTCACTAATTTTCCTACCATGACTTCAAAACATACTTAACAAAAATACATTCTGGACTCTTTCAAAGGCAGATTTACTTTTCTGCAGCTGTTTCCCATAGATCAAGCTCTTGCTTGAAGGTTAGGGTTTTAAAACAGCATGAAGATGAACTTTGAGTCTTATACCACTCCCCTCTCCCAGCAAATTATAGTTTGAGAAGCATCAAAAAATTATTTTCATAACCAACCAGAAGTAGGTTGCACACATTGCAGAGGTTGGCTTGTGGTTAAAGATAAGTATTTAATGGAAACACTTCCACATGTATATAGTGACTCATTAAACTATTTCTAGATATTTAATCTACTTCTATTTTCACAAACTAACTTGAACCCTCTTTGCTCTCTAGCATCTTGAATGTGTTGGAGTTTTTCACCCCCCTTTCTTTTTGAGTCCACATTTAATCCAAATGGTGTATTCCCTACTATTAAGACTTAGAACTCCAGAAATGTATTTGTCATTACCAAACTTTGATCATGAAGTTTGACAAATCACTGACATACTTCTTTTAAATTCATTATGTTTTAGACTTTTAGTTAATTCTATTTTATTTGTGATGGTTTTCTTGTTTAAAAACTAAAAATATTTCTTAATTCCGTAAAGATCATCCCTCTAGCTTTCTGTTATGAAAGGAGTATTCCATCGACCCGTAATGTCTTATTGAAGGAGATATGCCTTCCTGGTGCTTTTGTTGATACACTTGCAGTAAAATTCATTTTATTCAATTTTCTCCTGTTAAAGTGTTGTGTGCAGTTGGATGCAAATAAAATTGGAAAGTGTGGAAAAGTATTTTACTGCATTGAAAATTGCACTGTAATATGGTTAAAAAGAAAATTTTTTATTTGTTAAAGGTAGTTAAGAAAATTAATAGCAAAAGTCCATTTCACTTTTGTTTGTAGATATTTGTGGTGGTTAGAATATCAAAGATTTTGCCAGTGCTTTAAGCACCACTGTACCTTTTGTCTCTTGAAATAGATAAAAGACAACTGTCTAAAAAGTTCAGGAGGAACACTTGAGAGAAGATAGAAAAGACTGTAGAAACCCCTATTGGTAATTCTGGGAGCCATTTTTCGTTGTGGTTTGTGTTTTCCTGGGAAATACCTTACCTCCAAGTAATAAATTTAGGGCCTTTATCCCCCACTCCTTTAAGGATTGGCTAAGAATTTCTTGCCTTTCTACCTTGTATTTGTTATGTTGCAATTGTCTGCAGAGACATGGGTATAGTTGTTCTTCCCACAGTGCTTTGGCTCCTCAGCTCACTGATAATTAGTTCAGTAGTAGAATGAGAGTTAAGTATATGTGTGTTATTTCAGTGTTTGTACACAGACATATCCATCTGTCTGTTCTTTTGACAAAGCTGTGTAAGCACAGGGCTCTCAGTGCTCCTGGTGGAGCCCAGGTAATTCAGCTGTCAGAAGAAAGACCAGAGTGGACAGAGCAGGGGCAGGGACTGAGAACAGGATCTGAGAGGAAAGGGAGGAACTGGCGGTAGTTTGAAGCAGAGAGGAGAGGACCGTGCTGACTTTCTGTGCTGGAGGGATGTATTTTGAGAAAACAAGAGGCAAAAGCCCTGAATGTTGGTATAGTGGAGGGAGAGACAGATGTATAATGTGAACTTGCTCCCACAATTAAAAATTGAATGTGCAACATCCAGATGCCAAAATGTATCTGCTATCTGTAAATAACAGGGAAATCACTGAGAAGTTTTACCTGATAAGGGGGTCCAACATAGAGAATAATAGTCAGCATTCTATACTGAAGAGGCACGGTTTTGGTTTTCCAGACCTCACGGGTCAGTGCTTAGTCATGTAATACTGACACTGACTCCTTATGTGTTGTTTTTTACTGAGCCCCATGAGAGCACAGTGGTACTTCCAACATGGGTGACCAAGGAATGAAACAGCTTTGGTTTGGCTCTAAAACCAAAATAGTAATCTGGGTGTAGTGTTCTGTATCTGAATAAAAGCTTTTAATGCCAGATGGACAATAGCCAATTTAACAAAGAGTGTTTTTTCTTTTCAGTTAATATATATTTAGTAGAAAAAGAAAGTAAATCTTTACAACAATCTTTTAAGACTTTAGTCTTTTAAATGTAGTTTTTAATATGCTTTGAGGCATGCAATCAATGAAGCCTCAACTATTTTTGTACAATTAGAATTTTAGATTAATTGTAAACTCTTAAATTAAAATTACAGGCTTCTTTCTGAGATTTATAAAGGATTAGGGACAGTTGGAAGCAATTCCAGGGTGGAGCTCTACAATGAAAGATTTGCCAAGGTTTTGTATAAAGGTGCAAATCAAAATGCAATAAGTCTAATTCTATGTTTGCTACATAAAACACACCACAATGAATGATCACTGAAAGGGGAAGTGGAAGTATTTTAAGTTTGTTTTTTGGACACAATTCTTGTTGAAAGTGATTGTGATATATACATATTGCAATGTCCAGGGAAGATAATGTTCTGTGCAAGGCTGGGTTCTGTGCAATTTACCTTCACGTGTTTCTAAAGGAAATAGTTTTTTCATAAGTTCTTTTTTTATGTTTTGTAGCATTTTCCTCAAGCTTTTCAACTGCAGCTCTCTGCAAACCTCATGCAAACAGAAAATAAACCTCCCATCTAAACCATCTCAGTGCAAATTCAATCCTGTTTTTAACACTTGTCTGCTACTTCTTGTATAAATTATTTTTCTGATTTTTATTTTTAATTTTTTTCAAGTTTATCATGCTCTCTGCTGTCTTGGATATGTTAATAAATGCTTGTAAAATTCATAAAAAGACACTGTACAACTAGGATAACTTAAGTAATTTTTCTGATTTCTTATTTACTAGACTTCTTCAGTTTTAAAGCTTCAGACTTGCTGCAAGGCAAAATAGAAGTTTTAGACCATGTATTTTTTCCAGTAATAAAGGATACAGTGAAGTCTTACACACTGTATTCTGTTCCATACAATAGTCTCGTTATTATGGTCAGAAGAGTGTTTTCAAAAATTAGTAGGAATTTGGGATATCAGGCTTCAGGTTTGCAAATATTGATCTCTTAAAGAGAAATAGTTTTTATATGAAGCTTGATAATTTCTCGTCATGCTGGTTCCCTGAAAGAATAAATCTTATTAGAAATACAGACTCCTGGTTAACTGACATCTTTGTAGGTCTCTATTCCTGTTCTCTTCTAATTTTGTCTATGATGATTTTTTTCTTGCTGACTCATCAGGTCACCTAGTTTTGTATGATTTTTTAAATCTCTTTCTATGCCATACAAAACTGTATCCCAGGAGTGATTTTACACAAATTTTTGATAAATTTTCCTGAATGTCTTAAGGTTGAGAGAGCAGCCTGACTTCAAGAGCAAAATTGAATTGAATTCAACAATTCATTTGAATTGAAAGCATTTCATGAATGGCTTTCAACATAAATGTGAGTATTGTTATTAGATCTAGTCTGAACTTTTCCAGAGGAATAAGTCTCCTTAAAAGTGCTGATTTTTCAGAGTTCAGGCATTCTTCAGTTACAATAATTTTGATGAAATTCTTGATGGCAACCAAATAGGTTCAATCTCCAGGGTTGTTTGTTTGCCAGTTCATGAACTGGAGTCCATGTCAGTCCTCTGGCAGGCTACAAGGAAATCACAAAAAAGTTACTTTGGAGACAGTTCTTTGAACAGATTTGGGTGTCAGATAAAAAGGTGAAGTAATGTGTATGGGGGTTCTTTTCTTCCTTTTTTTAAAAAAAATCAGTATTTTTTAGTGATTTTTGGGAAAGAGATTGTAACTTCCAAGTAGTCTGTTGAGTGATCCTCAGCTTTGGAGGAATTAATGTATTTAGTTGAACTTTCCCCATAAGAGGTGGGAAAATGTCACTTCTACACTGTATACATTTGGAGAAAACTAGTGTAAGTAGAAGTATTTCTGACTCTAGGATGGTGAATAGTTATTGTGCTCTGCAACACATTGGAGCTATGAATTCTCTAAGCATTAAAGCAAAAAAAGTACTGTACTTAATTCATATTCAACCAGATTAACTTTTATTAAGTATAATTTTTTCCCTGTACTTAAGGTTTTCTAATCTGTCCGTAGATGATCTCAATATGACACATCAGCACTGTGTTCTGGCTGGTTTATCACCTCGGTTCAGCTCAACTCACAGGGTGGCAGATGTAAGTACCAAAGGTGTTTCACTCGTAAAACCAATATCCTGGTGCCATATATGCAGCACCGTGGTGTTGTACCCAGAATTGTGGTTCATGTACACTTGGTTCTGTATTGGTAGTTGGCCTTACCTCCCAGGTAGGCTTATCAGATGTGAATTGAGAATGTGCTGCACCACAACTCGTGGATTGCTGATGAAATATAGTTGAGAAATACATATTTTCTGAACTGGCTATATATAAGTTTTTATTGTGTCTTTATAGTCTTCAAGAGGAACATTGGAATACATACTTGGACAATGTGAACTGGCACTCCAGAATTTACAGACTGATTCTGATTCAATGGCTTTGTCTTTGAAATCACTGGAAGCTGCAGTTGTGAAGCAAGTAGAAGAAATACATAACGAGGTGAGATGATCTGCACTGAAAATACTTCAGCCAGGTCTGAGCAATGCAGTCTCCTCATGGAGTTAATGGCAATTGTGTTCAGCTGTGCTTTGTACCTGTTGGCAATGTGGCTTTTATGACTTTTTTACTTGGGTACAGTAATTGGGATTATCGTGGAAGTTTTCATTTTTCCTTCTTAAGATCCCTCTGCTGGTAAAGTAAGAGAAGTTTCACAAAATATTACACCAGAACTCGCTGTGGTGGACAGACAGACTACTCTAGCACTTCTCTAACAGAAAGGAAGAGAGAGAAGGGATTAAAGGGAAAGAGCAGGTAAAATTTTTTAGTTATTTCTTCCTGGTTTGTGTTGAACCAGGTTTTTGCATAATGCCACGGGTGGCACAATTGTGAGTGTGGGCTCTAAAGTATGTTCTGAAGAAAATACACTGGAAATAATTGTGAGGCACATACTTAAGCAGGTCATTTAGTTCTACAAAAGATGCAAGTGTGTTAATGCACTTTGACAGGATTCCACTGATGCTGGCAGTGCTTTTGTGCTTGGACCTGTGCTGTATTTCTACTAAGATAAATTAGAAGCTGTACATAGGTCATTTTCACTCAACTCAGAATGCATATAAAATGTTTAAATTGCTGTCTGCTGAGGAATATAATATTGTGTAGTGCTACTAAAACTTTGTAGAACACATTTTTATCTGTACTGTGTTTACACTGGGTAAAATGGAGCATAGTGTTGGCAAAAGATTTGCGCCCTTGACTTTTACCAAAACAGCTCCTAGGGCAATTTAAAGAAGTCTGATGCATGCAGGGGTTTACAAAACATTAATCAGGCTCAGTCCATAAAACTACACGCATATGTGGTTTGCACAGCAAGGGCCACAGGCACAGCTGGTGTAAATTTGCACGGGTCCTTTAACATCAAAGCCATGTGCTGTTTACATCAGGTGAGAGAGTAGCCCCTGGTGTTTGCAGTCACCTGAATAATTTTGCAATGTGACATACAGGGATGTTTCCTGTTACACATATGGGATATACTGTAGCAGCAATCCTTGTTTAGCTTGTACATATTGTGCACTTAGTAGATACATTGGACCTATATTTAATTTGAAAAGAGACTACCCATCCACCTATTTTCTATTCTTTTTTATTATTTTTTATCCCAGGGTCAAGTCTTCACTTGCTGTTAGAGTGCTACTTAATTTTCATTTATTGCTGCACAAGTAGACAAAATTTCTAGAGGCTTATCTCTATGGTAAATGCCTGTTTCTTTTTCAAACATCACTGAGCTGAAAATATAAAGACCTGTGAAGCTAATGCAACTTTTCTTGAATATAAAAGCTTCCTACCTTCTTTCATGCTGCATGATAAATCTTTGTCTTTTCAGGCACTAATACAGGTTTTAGGTTCAAACTTTATCAGGCAGGTGGAAGAACAAGAGACTTTTGTTTCTTTAAAAAATCAAACTGCTTACTGATGAAAATGAGCCTTTAATTTGACTCTCTTAGTTTGTTAGCAACTTTTAATGCAAAATCAAAATAGCAGAAAAATCCAAATCTCCATAGGATTAATGGAGAACTGCCACCAAATTTCCCAGTTTTGCCTGGGTATTTCTGATATACAGCTTTCTGTGCTATTTATAAACCTCCTTGTGATTTTTTTCTCTTCCTCTGAACCAGAGATCATGAGCTTGAAATGAGATAGTATCTAGAGGTGATGATACTGTTGTATTTTATTTTAAAATATTGTCATAACTGAAGTTCTTCAGTTTAACTCTTATAACTAGATGCAGCCATTCTTCCTGGTTCTTTATCTTCCTGAAATGCTATGGGTTCATTCTTTTTACCCCCCTGCTGGTGCCTCCAAAGCAGTCATCAGAGAACATTAACTAGAACAGAACCATCACAGTACCAAGCTAAAATACAGTAGTTTAGCAGGTTCACAGTCTGTGCTGAAATTAACTGCTCTGCCAAATGAGGCCTGGATGAATTATCTGTGTCTGCTCGAGGGAAAAAGCCTAAGAGTGGGTCTGAAAGAATGAGGAATGATTCTGTGCCTTCACTTTTGTACTCCTGGGCAGGAAAATTGACTTGCTGTGCTGATAAAATGTGTTTGAACTGAGGATCTGAAGCATAGGTGGAGATTTCGGTTTTTTCCAATTTTGTGGTGGGAGAGAGAGACCTCTAGAGAGGTCTCTAAAAGAGACCTCAGAGAAACCTCTAAAAGAGGATCTGGGGGATGTCCTTACTTGATGTTAGATTTCCCAGAGTTCATTTGTCAGGACCCTGTCTTGGATGTCCTGACAGAGGTATTCCTGTTGAAAAAGTAAGATGCTAACCTGAGGAGGATTTTCGCATCTCTAGCGGGCAGCCAGGTGGAAGTTTAATATTTCTTTAAACCTGGCTTTGTTGTCATGGTCTCCCCCACTAAAACAGCCTTCAAAGGAATATCTGAGTAATTGCAAGGTATGTGCTGTGTGTTAGATGTGTGAGTCACTTCACTCTCAGTGTGTACTTTGTAGTTGTTAAGTAAAGATAACCTTAATTAAGGGCGTTCACGTGCAGCTTGTCTGAGTAGCTTGTGGGCTTGCAGTATGAATAAATACTTCAGTGGCAGGGGTGTAGCAGGGTGAGCAGATGTAGTTACCTGGCAGCTGTGGAGTACAATAGCCTGACAACTCACACAGTCACAATCAGATTGTTGTTTGGTCAGGAATAATTTGTCCTGAAAGAAATGATCTTGCACAATTCTCTGAATGGCAACCTCTTGCTCCTACTACTACTTTCCTCCTACTTAGCTTTCCAAAACATATACAGCTGCTGAATATATCCCAAACAGAGCTACACCCGGGGAAAACCATTGGCATCTAAATTCTTTTGAAAGGAACTAAATACTGCTGGACAGATCATGTAAATACTCATACATACAAAAATAAATCTGCAGAAAAGATCTTCACCACCCTGTTCTTCCCATTTCAAAGAAAATTTTTCTTGCTCTGACTAATGCAAAATCTGCTAGTAGTTCATGTTGGTGTGAGGTACTTTCAAGGCTTCTGTATTTGCCAACACCAAACTAATGCCCAGATGTTCTCAGTGTAGTAAAACACTAGAGGAAGTCTTCTTAGAGTCATGGGATTGTGTTGAAAATATGGCAGGTTTCAAAGTAAGTACTCAATTTTGAAAGGTAGGGGTTTGTTCTCATCAGGGTATTTGCCCACCTGTGATAATCAGATCCTGATTACCATGATTAGAGACTGAATTGGTTGCCCTGCTGCTTGTGAGGTACAGTCACTTTTGCCTACAACAAACCCATTTTTATGGCAGCAGTAGATAAATTGAGCTTGGAGAGTGCACAGGGAGGTAGAAAGCCTGGGCTAACTGAGTTGAAGGGATGTGGTGTTAGACACTGAGGTCACTGATGAGAAAGGGAGAGGGTGTAGGCAGCCAAAGGAAGGATGGTATGTTTTAGCACATTACAGTAAGCTGACAGCATGGTTGGTGGCTGACTAGTATGGCAGAGAGAAAATACAGATCACCTACATGTGTGGCATTTAATAACCAGTACTTTTAAATAATTGACTGAGGAGCATTGCCTCACAAAATGTTAGATGCTACTGTTGGCCTTTTACTACCCAGTATTAACAATAACCTAAAATTGGCCTTTAATCATTGCTGAAAGGACAATTTGAAAATATGTTGAGATTAGACATATGAGGCCTGATTCTGAGCTTACTTGCACAGATGTAAGTCATAAGTGAAAATCAGAAGATGAAAATTATTCCTCAGATACTCAGTCTATGTATTTTTATATGTAAATATGTTTAAGCTGTGTTCTCTTCAGTCATGTAAAATGTTTTCTAATGATAACTAAAGTTAGTTCTCATGTATGGGAGTCTCCAAATTAAAACTCTTTGACAAAATCCTTAGCAAGAGCTGTTAACCTGAGAGTTTTGTCAGAGAAGATGAATGTTCTGTAACTTCCGTGCCAATAAGGCTAGAAATGAGCTTTCTGTGTCTCTGCAGTATTTAGTGTTGAGGGTTTTTTTACCAATACAGCTTCTCCTGTGCATGGGAGGAGAGAAGCCAAGAGGAGTGAGTTCCTGCTACAGAAAAAGTTATTACAGAGAGAAATCATGTCACTCTTGCCTCATCAAGTTAATTTTCTTTCTCAGAATCAACAATTACCTGTTCAGAGGTCATAGTTCAGAGCAGTCACTTGTCAAGCAGATTGGTGGCCACCTTGGAGGCTAAAACATTGTTTTTCTCCCCAACCCCAATTTATTAACCCAGGTTAGAGCTAAACAGAGATGCTGTGAGATGAATGCAGAGCAGAGTTTCATAGCTTTATTAGATGGCAGTCCACATCATTTAGCAGCCTCTTGTTGCAATTAGGTACACACTGACCTCTGATGAGACCAGCTAATCCTGCAGAAAATGAATTAGTTTGTTGCTATACTTTGTCTTAGACCTAAAAAGCAGCTCTTGTATGGCAAATTATGTATATTGTGTATAGGATCAAGATACATTTAAATTTTGGCTAATATGCCAGATTGCAGTTAGAGTGAAATTACATACATTATTGTAGCAAATCAATATGACTAGTTAAAAATCAGATTGACTGAAATAGACCTATGATGAGACATATTTTAACATTGATTTTAATAAAAAGGTTTTTTTTTCATTGATTAATGGCCTCATGATTAATTTCATGGAGCCTGTTTTCCAAATATCACGTGGTAGAGGCCAAAAAAAACACAAAAAGAAGTGGAGAGAGAGAGAAAAGAAAAGTTCTTAAAATTCTAACTGAATAATGATACGCTCAGCTTTCCCAAAGCTGCACATACTGATTTTTTTACCTTTTTTTACCAAACCATAACTGGATCCTTCATACCTTGTTAATATTATAGAGGAAGCAAAGTTTCCTTCAGCTTTTTTTTTTTTTAGGAAGGATGTCATCAAACTTCTGTGCTAAAAAGTTGCCAGCTAGCAGTCAGGGTTTTTTAGAAACACTTTAAGATCTGTGTCTGCCAACTAATCATGTTGTATTTTACTAACATATGTGCTTTAATATTCTTTTTATACACTGAAAATGTAAGTATTTTTTATTGTAATCTTTAACATATTGACCAAACCTTTAGTTAATGTTAACTGGACCACTTTCAGATTTCTGTAGCTGTTCAGTTTTCTCTTGTAGGAAAGGAAGCATTAGGTGACAGCTTTGGGCAGTTTTCTTTATTCTTTCCCCTTGGTTGTCTTTGCGTCATCAGAGTTGAGCAGGGATAAACAAATCTTCTTTGTGGTACAAATAATGATTAAAGCAGCTTTGAACTCAGTGTGAAACGTAACTACCACAACAAAGATAAATATGGAATTCTAAAGACCAGAACTATGGATTACTCTTAAAGAAAAGCAGCATCTCTGGTAACTGGGTTGTCTGGTGAAGGATGAGACGCTGTGATTCCTTGTAGTGCCACCCTCTCATTCCACAGCAACTGGGCTGCATTCTAGCAGTGTTATTACTGCAAGTTTTTTTCAATCTTTTATGACTGAAACAATTTGAAACCCACAGTGTTAATCACGATAAGGCAGAGTTGGTGCATATTTGGCTGAATTGTGAGTAAACTGGAATTTTTAATGTTTGTTGTGCATGTACAACATGTGAAAAACAGAGGAAAAAAAGAGAGTTGAGTTTTGCACCTCTCTGGGTTTGAAGAGAGTAGCTCAGGTCACAAATTGATGTGGAATAGAAATAAACAGCTGGGTGTAAGGGTGTGTTTAGAAATGACTACTTTGGTGACTGCTCCTTTTCCGTGGGGCTGTTCAGGTATAGCTGGATTCTTGCATTACCCCATTCCTGCCCCAGATAATGACCATGGATGTTTATGGTGCAGTATGTTTTTATCTTGCAGGTCGAATTTGAGTGGCTTAGACAGTTTTGGTTCCAAGGCAAGAGGTATTTGAAGTGCACTGATTGGTGGCTTAAGCCTATGGCTAAATTGGAAGAATTTTGGAGAAAAATGGAGATTATGGTAAGTACTAGTTCTAAAGTCTAAAGCCTCTAGGGCTTAATTCTGAGAGCACTCACAATTATGTTTTTAATTGTACTGAAGTAATGGGTTTTAGACTTTATTCAGAACATATGAGAAGCAGAATCAATGTCAGCCTTTCACTGTCTCCTCTTACTTTTATCCCCCAGTAGCTAGAAAAAATGTGAGCAAAATCAGATCCAAACCCCCCGGATTTTAGTTAGCTCTTGACTTTGCTTGTTTTTAAAGTTTGAAAGCCTCGTAAAAGCCTCATATGAGCCTTTTAGAGCCTCATAAGATGACAGCTATATATTACACCACACAAATGCTGTGCACTGTCAACTTTTTTGTACAACACCCAGATAGACAACAGTGCTAATGACAACAGTGGTGCATGTGTCTGAGGAAAGTTGAGCATAAAATTGGTGATCTGGAAGTACAACTGTCTGTGGTCCACCTGCACAGTTAGACCATAGCCAGAACCTGCACGAGGGGATTATTTCAAGAATAAATGTAATAATGTTTTCTGGGTACTTCAAAGTACATCATACGTTCCTTGAAAATGGATTCAGTGCCAAACACTGTCATCCTGTTGCTGCTGCTGTCCATGTAGAGCCTGAGGTGAGAGACTGTGCTGTCAAAGTTTTCAAAGCGGTTGTCAGCATGCCTGTTTCTGGATTTGCACTCAGAAGGGGCTGGCAAACCCATGGTGCTCCTCTCCATCCCTCTGCATCAGAAGCTGCTTCTCGGTCACTTTTGCTGGTCACAGCATGAAGCCTTGTTTGCATGTACTGGCTTGGAAGAGTTTGTATTGTAGCTGAGGGTGCTGAGTGTGATTTGTATCAGGGGTGTGTTTGAGGCTCTGGAGATGTGGTGCAACAAGAACGTGTTCTTGAGTCTCGCTGGAAGTGTTGTGACTCAGCTGCTCAAATGTATTGTGAGCTTCTCCAGCAATGTCTGGTTTCAGACTTGGAAAACACGCCTGGAAAAATGCAACTTCCAGTTGGGGAATCAGTTGCCACAAGAAATCAGTGAACATTGAATTTTCCTACAAAAGGAGAAAAAATAAAACTTGCTTATGTGGGTTTTTTTTTTCTCATTTTTACGTTCTTCTGTGCTCATATTTTTGAATGACCCTTATAATTTAAAAAAAATCTTTCAGTTTGTTTTTCTTTCAAATGACAACTTACTCTCTTGTAATACAGGCTTAGATGAGGTAGAGACAAGAACGGTTGATATTTTATATCCATTGTGTGTTGAAAACATGGAAAAACAGCAAACTCTGGAACTCTCAAGGGTTAGGTTTTCTGCAATTGGTGTGACATTGCCATGTGTCTCTAATTAGAAACATGGTGGCGTCAGTGTATCTCCTTTCAACAGGCCTCAGGATGATATTTATCAGCAAACCGAAGCTTGGGCCAAGACAGAAGCTGCTTCTAATTTAAATTTTAAGAATTGCTTTAATGTTTTATGACTTATAACATATTAATCACAATTAATTTCAGCTATTGGAGGAGACAGAGGAGAATGTTAATTGAGAATGTCTGTTTTGTTGAGTCTTTCAGTAAATTCGATGCTCGCGGTGTTCGGGCCCCGGCGCTGGGTGTATTTTTGGGGCCGTAACCCGCGTTTTGCGCTGCGCCGTTTCGCAGGGCGCCATTAGGGGGCAATGTTGAGCCGCAGTTCCCCCGCGCGGCCTCGGTAAAAACCCCTCGAAACGCGGCATTAACATCCAGAATTATCCCTGTTGCTCCAAGTTAGCCGTAATCTCTAAGATTCCATAACACAGGAAATCAATTGCGGGTTAACAAATTCAACAGCAATTTAACATAAAAAGTGCAGTGTTTTGGTGCATGCTTAGCTTCCACAGCTAAGTTAAATCACAAGGGTGTTTTTGAAGGTACCCAGTAGTCTACAGTGGATGGTTTCTTTTCCTCCAAATTTATAATTTTAGCTGGATGATTCTTAGGAAAAAAAAAAAGAGAGAATAATGTAAAATGCTAAAAGTAAAAATGTCTTAGAATTGTTGGTCTTGTTTTGGAAGAATTTTGCTATTTAAAAGGAATTATTTCTTAAAATATTTAAGCAATGTATTTTTCCTTTGTGTGTGAGCTGAACAATTGTTGACGTAGTTTTTTTATATGTGTGTCTAGAGTGATACAAAAGTCAGTCTTGGTGTCAGTCTGTGCCTTTTTAAAATTTTTCCCCTTGTTTAGTAAAGCAGCTATAAAGAAGAAAAGAAAGTTTCCAAAATTATCTCTGATTCTGCTAATTGTAATTACTCTTCTGTCACAGCAGAGTATGATATTGCAGGAAGTTCAGCCCAGTGTCTTCAAACCTGTGGGCTTTATTTAATATTTTTGTACATTATAGCAAGCACACAATTTTATCATAATGTTTATTCCTGGCATTTCTTTCCCTGAGGGTAGTTTTACTTGGAGCTCACTCTTGTGATGTAAATGTTAAACCTTTCATTTGAATGACATTCTGATAAAACATCACATTTCCCACAATATTACCTCATGAATTTATGAGCCATTAAATCCAAAGCAGTTTAACCAATCTTCCTTTTTTTTTCCCTCCCTTGAAAATATGAAGGCTATTCATATGTTGGAGGGGTTTTTTTTTTAAAAGTCATCCAAGATTAACACATTATCGCCTGCAACATCAGGATAAATGCTTGCAGAATTCAAAGGGAGAGTTACCATTTGAAAAAAGACCGTACAAGCTTTGCTTTCTGGGTAAAGAGAAGTCTGAAAAGCTGAAATCTCATGTGATGTGAGCAAGTCTTGCTGTAGCTGTTCTGAGATTCAGTGGAGAGACAATTTGTCTCTCAGGGTCTGATACCATGCAAACCTTGCAATCTGACATTTATTTTAGCTATGAAAATCCGTAACCACCACACCAAATCTGTAAGAACTGCAGAAGTCCGACAGCCTTTTTTTGGGTATTTTGTTTTAGGTTGATTCCCATTAGGAAAGTAAAATGTAAATCAATGAAATTATTTTTGTTTGTGGAATGAAAAGTAAACATATGCGGCTACACTTGCACATTGAATTTTTGAAGGTTTTTTTAAACATATCTAGTGTTCCTTAAAAAAAAAAAAAAAGGCCCTTACAGTGCTATATGGTGTGAATTGTATTTCCTGCTTTGACAGTCCATTTAGCAATGTAGCAATGTATTTATATGGCAGTTGGCCTTAATAACCTTTATTGACTTTAGTGGGTAAGAGCCAAGACTGGTATTATTAAAATGTATCAATTTCATTGCAGTATAAAATCACAACATATATAATTATGTTAGGTAGGCTAGGCTCCATTTAATCCCACTTATTTATGCAGGAATTTGGCAAGACAAAAGAAAGTGTGGAACTGAAATGTAGAGAAAAGTGTGAGTGGCTTGGAGTTGCATTTAACAGCACAACTGTCTGCCTACAGTGAAGGGACTGCTTGAAGGAATGAAACATAGATCTTGAGGAAGTAATTTCTTAATGGGATAACTAAAACACAAGTAATTTGTTTCACTTATTGGCATCTTAAAATAGAGCTGATGATAATGAAATGCAGCACACCTTTTAATTTGTAGTAGTGCAAAAGCAGAAGCGTGCACACTTGGTGTAAGTAGAATGATCAAAGTGGCATTTCATGCAGACTGGTACCTTTCTGCACAACTTTCATCTTGATTTGTAAAACTTTTTAAAAACTATCTCTAGTCTTGTTATTACTGTTACTCTCAGTAACAAGCTTTTAATCAGTTTATACAACTGAATTGAAATCAGAGCAAGGCTATTTTCTTGTAAAATTATTTTTCTTTCCTTTTTGAGGTCTATTTCATTATTTGCTCCTATTGCTATATATGAAGTATGTCATAGTTCCAGCTATAAGCCACTACTGTCAGGGGCTTACAGCCTGACAGTTAGAATTGAGTCTATGCTGAAACTTGAGCTACAAAATCTCAGCCCAGAGCCTTTTTTTTTTCCAAATTAAAGCAAGGGTTTAAATATGTATTTAAATCAGAGCATTTCAGTTCCCAGATAACCATGAAAAGCTCTAAGAAAAAATATGCTTTTACAAGGAATTCTCCTAGCTTTTGTAGACTTTGGCACTTTAAACAACTAACCAATTATTTTTAAAAAAATAGATAATGGGATCACAAACAGGCTGGTTGGTTGTTTAGCTTCTTCCAGAAATTGCATAGCAACTTAACTGACATTTGAATTGGTTTGACCTTGTCAGCCAAAATTCCAGGAACTCTGAGGTATTATTTTAATTTCTCTTCTGGTTTTCCCGTTGTGCTCAGATATTGCAGTGTCACACTTTATTGGAGGGCCATGTGGCGATGGGTGATCGGATTTGCCTAATGAGCTGTGAAATGTAGGTACAACATGGCAGCTCGAAGACCCAAATTTTGCCTGTATTTCTTGTCTTTTGGGGCTTTCCTTATCTGTTTAGGCCAGAGCCTTTAAATAAATGTATTTTTGTCAGGTTATATTTTATGTACACTGGGAGTCAGATGTTTCTGGAAATGTATCTTTTATCTTAAACAACAACAACAAAACCTGATCCTGGAGACTTATTTTTCTTTTTTTTTTTTTTTTTTTTTCTTCTTTTTCTGGCAATAATTTCTTTGACCTCAATATTTTTAGCTGTCAGAAATGGGAGAAAGGATTTAGCATTGTCTGTAGTAGAATCACAATGAATCTGTAAAAAGAAAAAAATAAATAAAGTTGTATTGCACATCTTTGAGGAAAAAAATTATTTACAATTCTGAGGGAATTCAGACTTAAGCTTCCAAAACAACATGTGTGCTGAAAGCACAAAAGACTGTGTTTATGATTCTCTTTGAAGTGTTTCTGCAACAGGATAAGGAAAATTTTAGAAACTGTCTGATAGTGTTCAGGGTAAATACTTAAACCCCTTTAGAGAATTTCACACACAGATACTGTGCAGCAGAAAAAAGGATACTTATGTTTCCTAAAGCTGCTACAGCCTACAGCTTTGTACTTAAAGACAGAGGTGTTGAATAGAATTCTTCTGAGGATACATCCAGTGACAATATCTACAGGAACATCAGAGTAAACCAGTGGATAGCACTTTCTATTTTTAACCCTTACGTGAGCTGGTTGAGATCTGAGCTGCGTTGATGTGAACCACTATAACATTTCTGTTATAAACTGGAATTGTTCAAGGGGCAGCCTTCCCACTCCGACAGCATTCTGGGAAAATCACTCTGACAACATTGAGGTGATAATGTGCACTGGCATAAGCCAGCAGAAGTTTAGGACAATTTACGTCCTGTGGGGCAGTGAGGTGCATTTCTGATGGCCCACGTGGGAGAACCATGGATGGGTTGTGTAGCTGTGCTCATGGTGTGGTCTTGCCTCTGCCTTCCCCTCCAGGTGGATTTGCACCTGAGTTACAAATTTGACATTTGTAGGTGTTCTTGTGCATACAGCTGATCTCGGTGAGCTGCAGTTTTGGATAACTAGAATTCTATTGTCTTGTACTTAATTCTTACTGTAACAGGGCTTCTTTTGTGATCTTCACTCTATTTTTATACTCTTGGATGTATACAGTTGTGTGTACTAAATACCTGCACTTGTGTGTAAAATGTGAAGAGCTCTGTGTTAGTATTTAAGGCATAAATGCACATACCACAATCAGCAGAAATCAAAATTGTGCAGATAGGTTATTCCCAGTCTTGTGTTTGAATTGTGTAAATTGGTCTCTATGTCTGAGCTGAGACTGTGGCTTAAACAGGTTTCTTTCTCCTCCACCACATGTTATAAGTTTTCCCATAGTGGATAGAGCACCAGAGCTGATGCACAGTGTGACTGTATGTGTGTGTACACGCTCTACACACAAATCCATACACACCCATACTGGGGATTTGAACTGTGATGATCTAATTAACTTCTTTATGTGACTTCTGAATCATATAAACTTAAATTTAGAGAAAAGGTGTTTATAGGGAATGAGCACTGGGGTCAACTGCTTGCAGTTCTTTGCAGCAGGAAAAACATAGGAAAAGAGTTTAGCGAGCATTAGAATGCATTTGGCGGTACTGCAAGTTGCCCTGGGTCTGACAGGGAGGGAAAACCTCAGATCGTGGTTCCTGCTGCATCCTTGTGAATCCACTGTCAATCCTGGAAGGATATTTTAGAACCTAGTCTTGCCACCCTTTTATTGTTGATGGGAACTATGTTGTTGGAAGCTATGCTGATTTCAGTGAAAGCAGAGTCAGTGTGGTGGGGCTGGTGTAGATTTTATAAAACTGTGTGCTGTTTCCACCATTGTCCCCCCAGAACCTTGGATGGACATACAGTAGAATAACAAAAGATCTTTGTATCAATAGTATGTTTATTGAGCCTTATTATTTATTGGGGAAATAATGATGCTGTAGTATTGAGCTATTGTTTTACCAGTCTCATTATTCTTTGCAAAGCCTTTCACAAGAGCATGGAGTGCCAGGACAAGGGGGAATGGTTTTAAACTGACAGAGGGCAGGTTTTGTTTGGATATTAGGAAGAAATTGTTTACTGTGAGGCTGTCAAGGCCCTGGCACAGGTTGTCCAGAGAAGCTGTGGCTGCCCCATCCCTGGAAGTGTTCAGGGCCAATTTGGACAGGGCTTGGACCCACCTGGGATAGTGGAAGGTGTCCCTGCCCATGGGGGATGGAACTAAATTGTCTTTAAGGTACCTTCCAAGCCAGAAGATTCTATGATATGCTTTAATGTTCTCAGAAATCTATTTCTTAGTAGAAAAACTGCATAAAAGACCACATTTGAACACTGAGAATAGTGTTTCTTGAAAATAAATTAATCTGTGTTTTTAGAATTTATGTTATGTGCTATGTAGAAATTGATTAATGATTACCAATATTTAAAATTATATCTAGTTCTCATTTATTCAATCCTAGAAGTGATCAGATACAGAGCATATGGATTTGTATTTGTGTATATATGTTTATGGACATGCTACACAGAAAAAAAAAAGGATTTGGCTTGGTGTTAGAACTGTGAATTACAGTGGTTTGGCAGGAATAATTTGTACTGTGATTGTTATAAACTAGGGTAAGTTGTGATTTTGAAGGAAAGTGAAAGCAAATGGCAGTATGACTAAAATGTCACCATCTACATTGCTGTATGTTTTTTAATACAGCTAGTGTTGCTAAATGTGGTTTTATTGCTATTGTATTTTAGTGGCTCTGTAACCACTATAAAATAGAATACAGCTGCTTTACTTTCCAAATGGCTTTGGTAGGCAAGGGAGGTTGACATCTTCTGAAAAGCTGCTGTTGCTGCATCGATACCTTTTCTTTCCTATCTGATCATCAGTCCTTCTAATTCCTAACAAGATCATGGCTGAATAGTATTTTTGTAATGTGTTCTTTAACAGTTACTTCATCTTTGCTCAAAATTGCAGCTTTCATTTTATACATTATGAAATGAAACTTGGCTTCAGAAGTTGCCATGGAGAGCATTATGCCCTGATGAATTAGGTGCTAATTCTTTTACTGACCCTCTATTTAACTTGTGCAAGTAACTTAGGTGTGGTTTTCAAAATCAGTCTGGCAGTCAAAACATTGAGGTCTTACTTTGGTTTTAGATTGCAGACAATTTCTGATCTGAAATTCCTCCTCAGTTAGATGAGGCTATGTTTTTTTCTGTATCTGACAATTACTTTTGGCTATGTCCTAGGGAGAGAACATCCTGCATTTGAAGGAAACCAACAAATTTCTGCCTCCCCATATCATGATCGCAAAGTGTAGATGGGGCCACATAGGAGCTTTTTTTTTTTTTTTTTTTCAGATGGGCAAATTCTGTCTAAGAAGAGTTTACTGTGTTTTGGCTGACCCTGATTGTCTCCAGGCAGTTCCCAGGTCTAGTTCTCAGGAGCTTTTGTGTGAATCTTTTTTGCACTTTCTGTTTGTCACTACTCATGCTTCTGCTTAATGATCCTGAAGCTGCAGATATAATAATGTTTACTATTCTGCAGTAGGTAGATAATTACTGGTTTTTCTCAAATGTTACAAGTGAACATCAGATTTTGGCAGTTTTCCTTGGACTGCTAGTCAGTCTGAAATCTATATAATTTTCACAACAGAGGCACTAATATAAAGTGTAGCAAATCTTTTAAATTATTCCAGTAAAATAATGTGATTGTTTATCACAATCAGACTAGTTTTCATAGGACTCATTTTGAATTTCTGTAATAGAGTAGAACCATTAACGGGATGGTGAGAAGAGGACAGATTGTTGCTGGGGGACAGGAATGCCATCAGTGGAGCTGTGCTCAAGATGAATCCAGCTCGTGCTTAGCATGCAGTGATCCACAAAGTGCACTGTTAATAGCTGGAAATAGTGCATCAGTTCATGTTGTCTAGCTGCCTAGGGATCAATGTCATTGTGTAATAAACTGCAGTGATTATTTTTATGTGTCTGTGTATATATGTATGCATATATACACTGCTAATAATTACATTTTAGCTCAATCTTCAAGCTGTGTCCTACATGCTAATGGATTAGAGCTTCACCAGCTATCTAGAAAGTCAATTGTTTTGTGATGTTGTGGTGGGACTCAGCTTGGATAACTGAATTATAAGACTTTTTTTGTAATTCAGACACATGGCAGAGTAAATTAACTCGTTGTGATCCTTTTGGTCTCCTTCTGTCCAATGTCATGCTTCCATTTAATGAAATAGAAATCATGTGCTGAAATCATTTGCGGTAGTAGGACCACAAAATTCACTCTTTTGCTCAAAAGTAACGATTGGGTTTGTTGCTGATGGATGATAGAAATTATTTTAAGATTAGTCTGTACAAAGCAGTTTATGCTGATGCTGTGTAGTCCCACACAGAGGTGGTACTTTTCAGACTTCCATGAGGTTATAGAAAATCTGAAAGTCAGCAGAGCCTTACATTTCTTCATGTCTTCACTTATGGGCAAGAGGAAGGAGCAACATGGTGTTGCATGTCCAATGGTAATACATCTATCCCCAGGAAGAAGAAGTGAGGCAAGAAGAAATTAGCTCTGTATTGCTTTTATGTAGATGCTCAAGGCAAAGACCAATCCAAGTCCTGACTAGGTCCTAGTCCAAAAATGTTATGATGCTTTTAAAAGGATTTAAAATAAAGAGAATTAAGATTATTGATATTTCTCACTTGTAAAAGTCTTCTCCTGTAGGTGTTATCTTCATTAATGCAACTTTACAGGGACTGGCATTGTCTCTCAGAGGAAAGACAGCAGAGAAAGGAGAGGTTGCCATGCAGTCAAGGCATGTACTTGTACAGTCAAGGCTCTTCAAAACATTTTTCCATTACTGATCTTTTTGTTGGTTTTCATGTAGGACATACTTGATACACATGTTTATAAAATATTTATACATTCATGGGTCAATTCCACTGGTGGTTGTTATGCTAAAGGAATTGTGGATTTGCAATAATTAGGAATCTATTGGGGAGAAGAAAAGATGGGTAAGACAACAGATGAACCAGTCTGAAAACTCTCAGAATTTGCTGAAATGTTGAACAAAACAAAAAAAGTCTCACTGGTTTCTTTAAGAAATCCTACTGTTAAAAAACTTGATAACAGGGCTGTTTTCTCAAGTTTTTTCTTTGCTTTTCATCTTCTACATTTCCTTCTTAAATGTAAAATACTGTAATTGAATCACAGCATTAGCTGGCTTTTCCCAACATAACAGCAGATTTAGGCTCTTTGCTGCTAGTTTCAAAAGTAATATGTACGGAGAGAGAGCGCGAAGACAAAAATTGAGCACATAGATGTATAATCCCCAAGGAATAAACTGACTTCTACTAGACAAGCTGAAAGCTGATTAAAATATTTTTCATCCTTTGGGTATGCAACAGCTTTTGATGATGGAGAGTGTATTAATATTCAGCTTAGCTGCTTGTCGACACTTCAGACAGGTCCCAGGAAAGACTCTGATACTGACCAGGTTTTCTCACTCTGCCAGAAATCTTTATGAGACACAGAGCAGCAGCCTTGTACCAGGAAAAGCCAAGATAAGAATACTGCTATGTCTTCATTTTAGAAATTTCTTTTATAGATTTTAAAAGGATTGAAAATTTTAAAGAATTCTTTTAATGATATAAATGCATTTAAATACAACAAAGGAGAAAGATTATTCTTAATTATTTTAAAATAAAGCTGTTGTAATCGACTCGATTTTCAATTCATTTGTCTGAGTTGTTTGTAAACTTACAAAGATTCTAGTAATAATATCAGTGATCAAGATTTTTGGAAAATAGGATGGAGAGGCTTTGCAAGTGGGAGGTGGTTATGGTGAAGATGGCAGAAGATAAGGGTGTACTGGGAGTCTCCTTCAAAGCTAAATACTGTGGGTAGTGATGTCTGATTTTTTGTGTTCCCATCCCTTTAAAAATGTAGTGTTTTGATAGAATTCCATTAATTGATACCTCTATGCAGCAGTAATACTACATTTAATATGTTACTGGTTTGAGTACAGAATCAAATAAGGGAGGAATAGTCTTTGTTTAAGAAAAAGTAATTATGTCTAATGCAGTAAACTATTTGAAGTATGTTGGAAAGCATTTGCTTTTCATTCAACAATAATAATAATGATAATAATATCAGTGATCAAGATTTTTGGAGAGTGTGCTCCTTCTTAAATTATTTTGTAACAGTCAGATCTGGGCTGGTGGGGTACTGTTCTCTTAACTTTGTCTATTCCCTTGTAATGTAATACCTACCTTCCAGACAAGAATGAGATGTAAACAGCTGCTTTATCAGCTGATACTTCTGTTCTTTTGTTGGCATGCTGACATATAGGGTGTTTGCTTTTTCCCCTTCCACAGTGACTAAATATATACAATATCTCTGGAAAACATGTCATACACTGTGTGAGGTGCCTTTGGGATGGCTCCAGGGCTAAATACTTCCTGTAGTAGGTGAAAGAGCATGGCTTAATCAGCTTAGTTAACTTAATTAAGCTGTGCTTTTTCTCATGGTACAGCTTTAAAGTGTATTTCATATAGAAACTGTCTTTTGTACTTGTGGAATGACACAAGGTTGGAGAAATTGTGTGGCATTTTTATAGTGGGCTTGAAAAAGATAAGATTTGCTACTTACTCTGCAATGGGAAGAAGTGAACTAAAGGAGTGTGTCATTTTTACTGAAGATTTAAAGGAGAAATTCTAATGCAGTTTAGATTGTGAAGGCTTCTCAAACCGAGAAAGTCTACTTTTCTTTTTATCCTTATCTAATTTTAAGATTTTTGTACGTGGGAAGAGCTGTCCATTTTCATCCCAACCTTGGCTTGCCTGCTTGTAGGTGTGTCACCAGATTCCATGACCCTACATTATTTTGCTATTCTTTGGAAGAAGTAAACTAATACAGTGTAATTGTGGGAATGTGGGTCTTTCCTCCACTGCTCTTTGAGTCTCAGCAGAAAATACTGTTACAAACTAAAGTAATTTGAACTCAGTTATTCTTTCTTGAGATGAGGTACTCTTCATATTCTTCATGAGGTACTCCATGTTGAGGAAAAGGTCTGATTTTCCTCTTGGGGAAATGCTGGGGTTCTGGTCCTAGTGGAACCCTCCTGTCTGGGTAGAGGAGGAGATTGATTAGCAAGGCACAGGCACAGCTGGAAACAGTAAGTGCTGAGTGAGTTCTACTTACCGTCTTATTTGCTTCATCTGACTCGTTAATGTTACTTCTTTACTTACCTCTACAGGTTTCTGAAAGAGTAAGGGGTGGGGGAAGAAGCAATCAGGGCAGCAGTTGCAGCTGGCCAAGGGGAGAGTGGCAGCAGGTGCCAGTAGCCAGTGACAACATGGGAAGAGGGCTAGGAGCCCTTCTGGTGGCAGAATGACAGGACTGAAGGCAAGGTGAGTGAGAACTCCTGGGACAGCAGCTTTGGAGTGAGTGCAGAAGTGCTTGGAAAACTTGAAACTGGTTTGTGGGTGGAATGGACCTTTGGGTACAGTGGGAATAGAAAACAAGCTTGGCAGGAAAAGCTTTGGGGACTGACAAAGAGTGGGAGAGGATGGCAAAGGCTCTCAGGCAAAAAGGAGTGGAGTGGTTTGAGAGAAAATAGGATGCAGAGGCTTTGCAAGTAGGAATTGGTTATGGTGAAGATGGCAGAAGATAAGGGTGTACTGTGAGTCTCCTTCAAAGCTAAATACTGTGGGTAGTGGTGTCTTTGATTTTTTGTGTTCCTATCCCTTTAAAAATGTAGTGTTTTGATAGAAATCCATTAATTGATACCTCTGTGCAGCAGTAACACTACATTTAATATGTTACCGGTTTATAGTACAGAATCAAATAAGGGAGAAATAGTTTTTGTTTAAGAAAAAGTAATTATGTCAAATGCAGAAAACTATTTAAAGTATGTTGGACAGTATTTGCTTTTAATTCAACAAACATAAAATTATTCTGGAAAAACCCAGGGAGGTTATATATACATAGATTTAAAAAAATGTTTAAAATGCACATAATGATCAAGTCATGTGAATTAGTTTTTTGTGTTTATATGGCACATGGATGCATACCTATACATATACATG
This sequence comes from Corvus kubaryi, assembly GCF_017639235.1. Classification (NCBI taxonomy): domain Eukaryota; kingdom Metazoa; phylum Chordata; class Aves; order Passeriformes; family Corvidae; genus Corvus; species Corvus kubaryi. Next base: position 9,672,408 of record NW_024581093.1, on the reverse strand, counting down.
TATATACAGCCATGTGCACCCACAGAGGGAAAGATTTTTGCCTGTTTAAGTACTGAGCTTCTCTCCATAATGCTTGAAGTTGCAGAATCTCACTGAACTGATACAATGTGTTAAGTTTCTCATCTGAGTACCTCTCATCCCACTGCTTGGGCATAGTTCTGTTACAGACTTCAGTGTTTCTTGATTATATGGGGTGTTATAATTTCCTGGTGACTGGTTATGTTATTTATAATACGGAGGGTGTTAATCCTTTGGTGATTAACGCTCTATTTGAATTACCAGAGGTCAAAGGTACATTCTTTTATTTGGGTTTTGGGGTTTTTTCAGTGTTTTTTCTTTGGATTTTTTTTTTTCTAAAGGTTTTTTCATTCTCTGTTTTATCTGAAAATTATTTTGAGACCATTTGGGGTGAGGAGAGGAGCATGCTTCTTCTGTAGGGGCCCAAGTCCGTTGAAGCTGTAGGCATTAGAACATAAGTTCTCTTTGCACTGAACAGCTCTTCCAGAAATCCACCATTTAAAGATAATGAAAATCTCATAACCAAAAGAATCATAGTAAAAAGCATATGGAAGAAGGTATTCTCTACTTAAATCTGTGAAAAAGTGGATATCTACCTGTGTCTCATTCTAAGCCTTTTTGGAAAGATTTATTAAAGATTATAAAGGTGTGTACATGTATATGTGTATGTATACATATAAACACACACTTTATAAGGTATAAATATATATGGCTGTCATTTCAGGTGATGTGGAGATATTGCAGAGATTCTTGTCCAGCTGCCAGCTGTATCACAATCACTGTGGTTTCAGAGTTGAGGAGCTCTATTAAAAGCCTTCAGTTGTTTCAAAGGCTGTGGCTGTGCAGAACTTACCCTTGCCCTAATATTTCAATACTTTCTTGAATTACCATAGGGTTTTTTGGTGTTTTTCTCAGCTGTGTGCCTTGAAGTGCTGGAGGTGATTGAGAGGGAAGCACTGAAGGATTTTTGCTGTTTTGTTTTTCACACATTTCTGGGGTTATGTAACCATTCCCACAGCTCCAGGAGAATTCAGTTATGTGTCCAGGTTTGCTGAGTTGCTGTGTCCAACTGCAAAGCCTTTACAGCAATTGCCAGTGTTCACCAAAGTGTGCTGTGGCACTGGCTTTGCTCCCTTCTGTAAAGGTGACTATAACACGTTCCTTGACTGAAAATCTGAGGTACATGTTCCCTCTGGAGATTCTTCATGCTGTGGTCATTCCACCTACTCCAAATCTGGAAAAGTGTGGGCATGATGGAAGACCTGCCAGAGTTCCCTCACTGGTGTTTTTCCACTCCAAAACCTCTCTGGTAGTACCTGAAACTGCAACAAGCCAGTTACAGGAGAATTATTTTGATGGAGCATAGCCCTCTGCAGTGTTTAGGACTTGCATATAAACAAAGGAGATGGTCAAAGAGCAAAGGAAACACTAAAGTTAGGAAGCCAGAAGCGGAAGGGGAGCGGCTCATCTGGTTAGGGCAGTTTTTTGAGCTTGTAGATTGTTCTCAGCTCAGATGATGGCAACCTGGGAAGCTGTAACAGAATATGATAAGCCTCCCTCTGCATTTTCCATTAGAGGCATAACTGCTCCTGACTTGCTGCTTTAGGAAATCTCAGCATCAGACTAGACTGAGCAAATGTTAACGGTGTCTGTTTTGCAGAGCTGGAACATGAGTTCACTGGTGTATAAAGCTCTGTTTTAACTCAGTTACCAGAATGGGCTCAATGCCTGAACTGCTGGATGAAGTCCTCCAATCTGCCCGAAAATTGCAACATATTTTAGTAATTCTTAAGCATTTAATCTACACACCAACGTTCTAATGTTTAATGTTGCTCTACAGCAGATATGATGATTGTTACCCAGGTGGAAGCACAGAGGCAAGTTGCTCCTGTCCAGCCACTCATCTGATGATTGTGTTTTACTGTCTGTGCTCAGTTTCTCTCTGCTTTGCTCTCTGGTGTTTTGCTCTGAGCTCAGTGAGGTGCTGAGATTAGTGCTGGTTTGCTTTTGTCGTAATCTTTCATGTTTGCTGTGACGGATAGGTGAAAAAGCAGTATTTGTTCTGCTCCAGCATGCAAGGAATCCAGCTCAGACACTGAGGGCAATTAGTCCCTGCGTTGTGGGATAAAAAGCAGACATGCTAAAATTTTAGGGGTACTTTTTTCCTGTACATGCTCCAGGGGGAATGCTGCACACTGCACTGTGGCTTCCTACATGATTTCTCTGTTTAAGATTGCTTAAGTGCCAAGTGCCATTCAACTGCTGGTCTGTGGTTAGTGCAAATACCAAATGCTACACAGGCTTCATTCCTTGTGCCTTTAATGTTTCCATTTTAATAGTTTCATTTATGCTTAGAAATGTTTTTTTTCTAGTGCTGTAGAGAGGCTGTGAGTAGTCTGGCACCAAAGCGTGTTGAAAGCATTTGAAGTAGTTCAGTAGGAGGTAGAATTAAAGGTCAAAGTGGTTTTGTGACCAGAGCAAGAAATTGGGAGGGAAATAGGTTGCAGAAAAGAGGGAGTAACAATAGCCAAGTGAGAGAAATAGGAATAAATATAATGGAAGTATAAAGGGTCTTAGAAGTGCAAAGGATGCTAGGGTAAAAAGAACTGAATTTTCATCTCTTAAACTTGGCTGCAGCATTTAATAGGGCCTTGCTCTGGGAATATTAAATATGTAAACTACTAATACAAAATGATGCAATTAGTTAAAAATGTGACTTTTGTCTGAATGTATAATTTCACTTTATATGTCAAAATAGTTTTTTGTCAGCTGACATATTTCTGAATCAGCTTTCTTGAAGGAGTGGTTACATTATGGCCTCACAGTAGCAGAACATTCAGCCTGAAAGTCTGCAGATAGAACATTTGCAATAGTGTGTATGTGTGAAATTTTAAGTGATGAACTGCCTGATTAAAACAAGAATATGTTTTTACTGAAAATTGTTATTGGTTTTGTGTAAATCCATTTTTAATACTAAAAAAGAAAAAAAAAGCATTTGGGGAGAAATAAATTAGTAGGTAGCAAGCAAGACTGAAAGAACATACAACTAAAGGTGTAATTTAGACGTATAAATATCAGTCCTTTAAATGAGAATAATAAGAACCAGGTTACTAAATAAGATTTGCTTCATGAAAGATGGAGAAAGTTGTTTGCTGATTTAGCTGGTATAGCTAGAACAGTGTACTTAGCAGTTTTCATATTGAAGATTATGTTCTGTACAAATATATAGTATATTAGAATTTTGCTAGTCCTGTTTCAAAGTCTTCTAAAATATTTTTGATTCCTTCTTACATTTATCACAAACAACCATTTATTTTCTTGGGTTGAACCATAAATATTTGCAGAAGTGTTGTAATCTTTTTTTAAAAACAACCATTTGAAAATCTGCATAATGGGCTTAAGTAAATAACATGACTTACAAGTAAGACTATGAGTCTGTTGCCTGAGATGCTCTTTTTTGGTGACTCTTTCCATAATCCGAATTTATACAATTAAATTATACATATATTTATACAATTATGTACTAGACATTCAAAGTATGCTTAGAGATTTACATCAGAAATAATAATTATTGATATCATGTTCTCATTTTACACCTACTTGGGCCTCACATTTGTACTAACCAGTAAATAAGCATATATAAACCATGTCAATTTTTTCTGTTTCATTGCATTTTTGCTGTTTCATTCCATTTTTCAAATATGTTTTAATCAAAACATATTTTACAGCTTATTTGCACTGTACAGCTTCTAAATCTAAGACACCACTGGGGTCAGCAGATAGCCTATCCAGTGTTTGAACTGGTACTCCAGTTCCTGGTTTCCTGAGGATAAATGTGGTTGCTCCAATATAAATGTTTTAGATCACAGTGACAGCTCTGGAAATTAAACATAGCCAGCAAAATCTATTTTCTGTCTAGCTAAGTAAAGGACAGGACAGATGAAAAAATTCCCTGAGCGAATGAATTCTTATGAACAGTGATGAATCTTTTCCCTGTGCTATATTAATCAAGAAAAAAAAAAATCTAACCTGTATTTCTGTATATGTTTTTCATATTCAAGTTTATCATATAAGGTGAAAAACTTAGAATATCACTCCGAGACCATGTTGTAGCATTGCAAACACTTTTCTAACCACAGGGAAAAGTTAGCCTTTAGGATAGTTTCCAGAGAGTTGCAATGGTTTGTGAGTGGAATAGACTTTAAAATTCTATGAAAATCTAGGCTTTGGGGAGAGGTGAAAGACTTAAATTTTCTCAGGAATTTCCTTTCTCCTAATTTATTATGAACAGTGTTTTGATTTCAGAAGCTTTGCCTTATCCCGCCTTAAAGTATCTTAAAATGATGAGTTTACAATTCTGTTTCTTAAACACAAGTTTTGATACCTGCTTCAGAGGCTACTGCCATGCAGAAAAATGCAGAATTTTCTCATATAGACTATGCAGCAGGTTGGGCTCCAAGGAAGAATAAGAAGAGAGAGACTCCCCTGCCAAAAAGTAACTCTTGAGTCATGTTCATTGCTGGTTTGTTTTCTACCTGAGGCATGGTCCTGGACTCTGTGGTTCTGGAGGATTCCTTTTCCCTTCTAGTGAAACTGCTCTGCCTTGACCAGTGGTTTGAGTCCACTGTTTGCATTTGTCAGAGGAGACAAAACAGTTCTTGCCTTTGCAGGTGCTTCTTTCAGCTGGGGCTTGGATGCTGTTGTTAATAAGCTTACATCCCTCTTCTCTGCGCCAATTCTTTCTTGTTTCCACAACTACTTCTAAGTAACTCCCTCTAGCAAAGTATGCTTTTAGAAACTTGCCATTAGAAGAAATTTGATAGTCGTTTTTGTGGCTACTATACCAATCACTGGATATTTCTGCTTGGGCTGAAGAGTCAAAATGAGCTATGGAGTGCTCAGTTGTTGCATTGTGATTTTATTTCTTCTTTGTTGAGGTGGAGGAGTTAATGTAGGTTGTATCTCAGAAGTGAGGCTATGGGACATTACTAATTTAAAAAAAATATACAAATATATTGTGACCCTTAAGATATACACGCACATTTTTTCTGTAGGAGTAAAAAAAAGCTCTCTTTAAAAACTTTATTGCAAAGTAAATGGTTAAAATGGAGCTGCAGTTACTTGAAAGAGACAAATATACATTCATTATTTCCTGAGTATGTTGTTTTTACGGGAAAGCAAAGGAAGCAATGGCTGGGTGTCATTAAGGAGTAGCTCGTGGAAAGCAGTGAAATGAGCAATGAGACTTGTAAAGTGTCATGAAAACTGAAACACCAGGGTACAAAGTACTGCTTATCCTCCCAGATATGGATACCATATGGCAACATGAAGGGAAATAGAATGTAGGAGACAAGAATCCTATTATTCCTCACACTTTCATTTGCTTGCTATTTGCTTTGGGCAAATGACTTAAGAAGTTGTTCCTGAACCTTCTTCTGGCACAGTATTTATTGACAAGACACCTGTCTTCCCTGTCAGGCTCCTTGAAGTTTCTTTGTGTAATTCCAGCTTTGGCACTTCTGATTATAAATTTATTGTTCTTTTTCTAATAGTTTTGGAATAATCTCTTATTGACTGTTCCTAAGTTAAAATCTATATTAATTTTCTGGTACGATATCCCTTTCTTCTCTTACAGCATTTCACTTATTTTCCTTAAGGAAGACAATCTGCTATGGTAGGTTCTTGTTGTCCTTGAAATCTCTGTCTCCTTTTTTTCTTTATCTGCAAGTTGCCATCTCTGGACAACTTTCTGCATCTCTCTTTTTATGTATCTTTGGAATCAAATGGACTGATCAGGGGTGCTTGGAAAGATCTGGAAAGGATTTGACTTCTGGAAGGACACATATGTGGTCCATGTACCTTTGAAATGGTGTGGAGGAGAGTCTGTATCAGCTCTCCAGGGGCTGACGCAGCTCCGGAAAGATTTTGTCACCTCCTCACCCATTTCTTCCTTTCCACCTCCTAAGTATACACCTATCTACCACCCAGCGTTTTCTTCATTTATAACTGTTTCACAGCAGTTTTGTATTTCTCTGAAGTTAACAGATCTTCCTTAAATATTGTTAAACTAAGTCTTACCAATATACAGTACACTTACCTTCACTGTATGAAGTGACAGTTCTGGCAACTTTCACCTTTGCCCTTCTGACTTCTGTGTTTGTGAAACTATACTTGAGAATTTCTGGTGATGTCCCCCAAAGTTAATGGTTGGTAGAAACCAAAGCCAAAAGCCAGGAGTGTTGCAAGACCAGCGAGAGCATGTTTACCCACTCATTCATTGTTACTTACACTGAAACTTCCATCTATTTTGCCTCATCTGGGGGGATCATTAGTGTATGTGGCTTTGCCTTCACCTAAGGCTGTGGAAACAGGCAGCTATTTGACTGTGTTACAGCAAGAAAATGTGATTTTAAGAGCACGTCCTTTTGTCATAGCAATGGGTGCTGTATCAAGAAAGATAAAGAAAAGCTGCTCAGAAAGGTTGTATGGGAGGCCAAGAAAATCATGCAGAACTCAACAGAAGATGTTACAAAGGGAGCCCCTGCTGCATAAGGTTTATGCTTTGTGTTTTGTAATACTGAAAATTAATGCTTCGTGTGTTACATCAGGCTGTTGTGGGCATGTAGTGGTGAAATTACAGATAATAAATTGCTACTCTTTCTACTGAAGCTGTGTAACCTTCTCCTAATTTTAGCACCACAAGGAAATGCAGTTTAGTGGTTCTCTATGCTATGGAGTTTAGTGCAAGTGTTTGAATTTGCTGTGGTCTAGGAAAGCTGGCATTTTAAGAAGTATTCCATAATTGCATAGGTTACCATTACACCATTATAATGACTTTGCAGTGCTTTGTTCAGTAGAACACTAGCCTATTTGTGGGGGAAAAATGTCCAAAAGACATCCTACCTTTTATTCTTTACAAAAGTGTTTGATATGACACAGCATTCAGGGTTAGAATCAACCCCATACATTCTCAGTTTCAGAAAGAGAGGAAAAAACTGAAATACTAAGCTATTCCCACTAGAAATGTTGTAAATCTTACAAAATATATAAGCTTTCCTCTTGAACGTACATCAAAGGCATAAAACTTGGGAGATTAAAATATGTTTTTAATCTTGGTTTGATGAGCAAAACTTTCACTGTAATATTTATTATGAGAGGCTCTACTTGTGTTGCCTCTTCCCTTTGTTCTGTTTATATATGACTTCCTTTCTTCCAAAAAAGTAGGAAGTATCGTTTTCACAAAGCCAAAGGATATTGCAATGGTTTGTTCATTTAAGCTGAATTGTAGGCCCACGTGGCAGACACAAACTTTTCTTTTATTGTCCGGCTCCCAGAGGACAAGCAACGCTTTCTGATGGCTTCCCATGAATGCCTTTCATTTGTGGAGGAGTTTCAGTGGCTTATGCTGACTGTACAAAGATCAAACAGGCAGGAAAATTGTGGTTTTATGAAACTTAGCCAAGATCTTTGTTATTTTCTCAGAAGTTTTTCTTCTCTAACCCTATTTTTTAAGGACAATATTAAGACAATTACTTTTAGTGACTGATGGGAAAAAAGATTGTTCATTTTCACTTTAAAATTTAAGTATTTTCTTGGTTATTAGAAAATTTGTAGGTATGTTTAAAGAAATTACTGACCATAATTGCAGTCTGTCTTTATTGCATTTGGAATCAATGGTATCCAAAATTAAGCTTAAAAAAAATGTTGTGGCTGTTTGGTCCTGCAATTTGATCTATTTTGGGCCACTGTGCCTGCAGAGTTTTGCTGAAATCACCCAGTTGGGGTTTTTTTCGCCTGGATACAAAGGTCTGTCAAACAGATTTGATTGTGACTTGACCTGTTTTAAGAACAGTTGGTTTTTTCTCAACAGGTTCTCTTAGCATTCATTACAGAGATTTCCTTTTTGCTCAGCTGTTGGCAAGCTTAAGCATTGGAAAGAGATATGCAGACCGCAACATCTTTTTAACTGCAGCAATGGCATGTTTTGCCAACAATACATAATTTTCATTGTGCTACTCGTATAAAACCTCATGTTTGTCGTACGAATTCAGTTTTTGTTGAAGGATTACTTTAATAAAACTAAAATGACTTAAGTTTCTGAAGTGAAACCCGTAGCATCTTTAGGGGTCAGACGTAGCTGAAACTTGAACAGCTGTACAACATGCATCCTAGATTGTTTTTAATTGTCTTCCCTTTCTCTAACAGCAGTAATTCTTGTTTATATTGTCAAGAACCTTTCCACTGAGCACAAGAGCACCATACTTTAAGGTCGCATGCTTAACCCCACTGTGGGGTTACAATGTAAATGGGCCCCCTTTGTTTTCGTTAATGTGTGAGGGGTGGGTGCAAGGCAAGGCTGTTCACAAGGCTTAAATAACTTATTGTAAAAGTGTCTTAAAGAAAGCATATTTTGTCTCTATACCACAGTTGTTTAGCATTACTCTTGTGCATCCAACCGACAGCGAGTTTGGCAATGGATTTTTGTGTGTCATTTTGTTCTTTTGACCTGTGATACTTTTTTCTTTCTTTTTTATTTTTTAACTGAGCTAATGGATTCATCTCAAGTAATACAAAATGAAGAAGCTTTTTTTCTTTCTGTTCCTGATATCCTAAAAAGTAGTAAACAAAGGTGGAATTGCTCTTTTCCACCCCAAACCCTTTACATAACAATTTGCCAGTTCCTGTGTTGATGAAGATGTTTAAAATGAAGACTTTCTAAAAATGTCGAATTAAAATAGTATTCTCAGTGGTTTTAATCAGTTAAAAATTAACAAAGTATAGCCTTTTGAAATGGCTTCAGAAGTTTGAAGGCTTTTTTCTGCCTGTCACTGATATATGGAGGAAGAATTATCTTGAAATATTACAAGTTGTTTCGATTATCTAGAATTTGCCCTGAATCCCACAATTTTAGGAGATTTCAAGCCCAGTGCTGATGGTGATCTTTGGCTGGCACTTTTAGTTGGTTTTGCAGGCCAAAATAACTTCAAAAAAGTTGAAGTCCTGTTCTTAAGTGCTACACTGTGTCAAAAATTGAACCATTTTGGAGGGAAATCTCGCTTTTTTCCCGGAATGAAAACTCTTCAGTATGAACTTAATTTTGTAGTATTTGGTTGCTCTATTTTAAAATGGAAATGCTGTGACAACAAGTTTTCAGAAATGCTTCTCAAAATACTACTTCTCCTCCTAGTAACTGCTGTGCTTTTGGGCTTTGTGCAGAGACATTTTGTCTTGGGTTTTAATTTTCTTACACTTCATCTCTACATGACTTTAGTAAGAGCAACTTATTAGATCTAGTGATCTCTCCAGTATGGCAATAACTGATTTGACTGGTTGCAAACAGGATGAAATCTGCCGACCTTAAAGGATTACTTAGTACTCAAGAACATAAGTGGTAGTTTGACATTTAAGTAGTTCTGTTTGTAAGTATTTAAGAAACATTTCAGTGGAACAAAAAAAATATATAGCATTTAAGACTGCAGTAAGTATGAGTCTTCCAGCATGCAGTCTTGACAGAGTTGTTAATGAATAGGAAAAAATAGTCAAATATTGTTAAAAAGCAATCCATATCCTAATGAAAATGTTTTAGCTTTTTTTTTTTTTTTTTCCTAGAGGAATGTGGTTATCCCTGAAAATTGATTTGGTACACATAAAAAGACTGCATAATGACATCCTAAATAAAAAATTTAAAAGTGGAAAAAAAAATAAGGAACACAAACTCTGGTGAGGAGAGACACCAGTTTATCAAATGATATGTTCTCCTCTTTAAGAAGAGAAATATTTTTATATACCACATTGATAGTTTGGGTGATTGTTCACCTAGGCTGTGCCTCTTATGTGTGGGCTCTGAATTCTGTGAAGTGTGATTTGCCCTGTAGCATCATTGTGAAGCAGGTAGACAGTAACAGTACATGGAGATTTTTAGAGCTCTGGCACGGCTCGTCATGATGTGTCTTTAATGGTGGAAGGTTTTGTATGAGAGAACACAGGTCAAACTGTTTTCCACAAACTATTATTTTTCATTTCTGCAGCAGATACAAAAGCTGTTTTGGGTTAGTGGAGAATATCTCCTTTGTGGCCTGTACTCAGTACGTGTCTGTTAAGGATGCTCAGCCAGTTCGTGTTAATACATCCTTGACATTGCTTTTTTACCAGTGGATTAACGGTTCCTTCTGGAAGAGTGCAGAGGTGATTAGTCAGCCACCTCTGACCTCTCTCTTAAGTTGGACTTTGCCGCTGAACTTGAGAACCCATATCTTGTTTCACGTGCCTGTAGAAGGAAGCGTTGGTGAGTGCTGAGGCAGGAGCTGGGAATGCTGTGGTGCAGGGTAATAGAATACACTGTTACAGGGTGTCTGAGCTCCAACAGTGTTATCTGTTTTCTAAATTGTATTGTCATAATTTGTGAGCACATCATGCAAATGTCATCTCTGTTGAGTTGCCAGAATCTGCAGCAAGTGATTTTTGTTTCAGAGAGAAATCAGTGTGCATGTGTTTGTATACGTTTGATTTGGTGATCACACGGGTTTTTTTCTTTGTTAGGCACATGACTCAGATGATTAAAGTTTATTTTCCCTGATTGAGTGCTTTCACATTAATGAAAATTGTCTATATATTATTTTTTGATGTGGTGAAATTTTCAAGTAGTTGGACATTCAATCAACTTCTTCAGTGTTGTAGCACGGTGTTTTACTGGAACACAACTCTATCAGACTAATCAATAGCTGCCTACAGTTGGCACTAACAGCCCTACAAAGTGTAGGTTATACAGATACATTGCATTCAGAAGAAAAATAAGTAGCAATATATATTACTGAGTTCTTGGCAGAATGGAAGTTGGCAACTGAGTGTGTCAAGAGGATGAGAACCTCAGTGGGAAGTGATGTGTTCTTAAGGGGTGGAGGTGTGCCTGTGTATTCCTCAGGTTAATGCTCCAGGTCCAGGATGCTGCCCTGAAAGTAAGTGGAATGTGATGAAGCAGTAACTGCAGGTGTGTGGCATCCTGGTGTGTATATTGTATACAGCAAACAGGGACCTACACATATGAGATTAGACAGAGTTTCAATATTCTTTAGGAGGAGCTGTGGTTTGTGTATTTTATTTTATTTTTTTTTTATTCTGGAAAAAAAAAGTATAGTTTTCTTTTGAGCCTACAGGATGTTACATTTAATCAGATATATTAACTACAGTTCAGCACTGTAATTTTGCAATTAACTCTTTTTCTTGTAAGATTTGTGTTGCCTTTATATACTAGTAAGATGTATTCCCCTTTATCACTCGTAATGGAAAATTAGTGTCTATCTGTAAGTGGCATATATATATAATACAGGTTTATGTAGTTTTATGTTCTAATAAGTCGGAATGACATGTGCAAAACTTTATTCCTGAACATGCTCTGAATGTGACTGCAAGAGAATTAAGAGTAAGTGGTTGCCTTGCTCTTTCAGGAGGAATCCATATTTAGTGTAAGTACTGAATCCAAAATAGTGATGGTACATATTTTGGGCAACTGTTTGAAGTTAAATCAGAAGGCTTTTCTGTTTGTTTTCCTTTGTCAGCTCCCCATTTTTTAAAATTTGCTAGTACATTGCATTTTGTTGTATGTTTTACACTGCACACCATCAGCATTTTCATGACCTATACATAAGGTACCTAGCACATGGTTTGATGTAAAGTATAGTTGTGTACTGTAACAGCACTGGAGAGGAATAAGGCACTGAAATCAGACAGCCTGGTTTTCCATTGAGGAACGAGGATCATAGCTTCCAAAAAAATGTATTTCCTAATGCTGTTGTCATCAACTCCTAGCAATGTCTGGTAGTGTTCTCCTTGCTGCTTGACAGTGTCATATTCCCCATACATTAAATACATGTAGTGTAGCAGGCTCTGTTTTGGTTTTATTTCCTATGTTCTTCCCAGCAGTGTCCTCTCAATTCTCTTTCTGTCTGTTTTGCTATGACAGCTGGTATCACTACTGCACTTAAATGATTACGAATTTCAAATCTTCACAATGGTGTGCCATGGTGTCACTGGGGGTAATGAAGTTGTTACTTGAGTCAAGTGTGACAAAACTTCATTCTTGAAAAAAACATGGTGGGAATCCCCTTCTCACAGGGATATCCACAGACCTGGTGCATTTAGGGCTGTGAGGATGATAAAGGCATTGAACCCCTTATGTCATTTGAAGATATGATTCAGCTGTATGTGGTTATCTTGCATATGTACTAAATTGCTGTTCTGCTATGGCATGTGTCTTAGACAAAGCATGCCCACAGGCACTTCTGGACATGTGGCTTGCTGTTTCATTTGATTGTGGCTTGCAGCTTCTTCATTCTGCAGTGTTTAACCCATTCTGTAACTTGACTTTCTGTTTTAAATTATTTCAATAAAACTAATGACATTGGAAATACACTTTAAATTTCTATATAACTATATTTTAGTGGACAGTGTGTTAAAAGATGTTGTGACTAAGGCAGTAAGTAGCTTGATGGCAACAGGTAGTGGCTTCAGTGATGGGAGAAAAATGCTGGTATTCTAGGCTTTTCCATACTAAATAGATGCTGAGATGTGCTGTTCAAGAATATCAGTAACGTGACATGTAATTAAACACTAAAAGATAGTCACAAATAAAAATGTAATAATTTAGAATCTAGCACTCACTCCATTTTTTGTCATAACTTGTGGATGTTTAAATTTTTTTTATTATTATTACTCTTACCTTTAGAGATTCCAGTTTGCATTTTGAGCGCTACAAAGAGCAGAGATCTAGTTTGGCGATTTTGGTACAAGTTTGCATCTATAAATATTTTAAGAGAAGCTCGTATGTTACTTAGAGTGGTAGGGCTTCAGTATAAATTAGATGAGTCAAAGCAATGCTTCACATGTCAAATTATTTCATTCGAATCAGTAAAATTATATGAGTATTTATTTTGAACTACAGTTCATTTCAGTGTCTGTGAGATAGTATTATCTAGTTCTGGCTTTGAAGCCCATCATTTTTTCCTCTCCTCTCTCCTCTACCCTAATTTATTCATAATAGTTGATTATGTTAATTTTGAGATGCTAAGAAAAGTACGGGGTACTCTTTTGAGTTCTTTTGAATGCATAAAATTATTTGTTGTGTAATTCTTCAGTGCTTATTAGAACTGCACATAATTGTTGATGATGAGAATTCAGACTGCTGGCTGAGTGAGCATGTGCAGGTTGTACTCAGCGTGATTCAGTACTGCAAAATCTAAGCTGTCCAGAGTGCAGATTAGCCAAGTGAGTCTTGTTGTGCATCTTAGCTCAACTGATTTCAGCAATAGTAGATAATCACTGAAGCATACACTGCTGTGCAGTCCTTCAGAACTTAAGTGTTCAGCGTAACTACTGTTTGCATGTGACCAAAATGGAAAAAGGGAGGTGTATACAAAGGAGTGAATTGTAACAAAGAACACTTTCTGCTTCAGTTCTTGTTCCAAAAACATATGTTCAGCCATGCAGGCAACAGTTGGGGTAAAGACACACTGTAGGTTTGGAAACAAAAGGCGTGTTCTTTTCTTGCATTCACAATGTTTTCAAACATATTCACTTGTTAGGGACTGGCCTGTCAGCTGGATCTTCTTGCAAGTGTGATTTCTTTTTCCTGACTTCTTTCAAAAGCTTTTTCCCCACAATGTTTTACACTTCATATAATCCACTATGCATGCTAGGCCTGCCTTGGTCTTTGTGCTATTGATGATTCAGAGGTGGAGGGGCCATGCTCTGGGAGAATGTGGCTGAAGGGTAACCTTTCAGTCACCCATACATCTGAAGATGCTAAGCCACTCTTATTCCAAATATCCTAAGTGGTGTGGTTGCTCTTTCATGATGAAGTGGGTTATACTTCACCTTTAGAACATTGCCAAACTGATTAGTGCAGCAAAAATATTTTGTAAGTGTTGATCTTTTTACATTTTTTACTTTATAACTACATATTGAAAATCTTACAGAGACTTGTCATAACTGCCTTAAATCATCCAGTAAAAAGGATTTTTTTTTCTCAATTGGAAATTCATCCAGTTGTGGCATGCCAGAGTAACCAAAAATTACTTGGTCATTACTTCTGTTTGGATTCCTTTTTCCTAAATACATGGTTCAAGACCTGGATATAAATATGCTTATATAGGCATAAAGGTAATGGTTATTTCCAAATAAGCTCAACCTGGTTTAATTTATGGCCTTTAAACTCATATAGCTAGAAAATGTACTACTTTAGCTCCACAGGTACAGATAAATGGAACAACTTTCTAGTGCAGACAAGACCTACAGTTTCTTTGGAAATGTCTAAGTGATCTACTCGCTGTAGGTTTTTCTAGGTCAAACTACCCATCTATCAAGTCAGGTATTCATCCTTTGTTGTCAGCAGTGAATACCTCAAAGCAAGGCAGGGCTGCCTACATTTTAATGCATGTAGACTTGTATATAGAGCTTAAGCATATGTCTAACTTTAAGCATTCTGCTCTATAATTGGGTTATGTACATGTTTAGTTTTGGTGTGCACCATTGAATATAATGGTAGGGGAGAATGTATAATCTTTGTGGCAATGGTTTCACACCAGCAGCTTGCGTTTCCATTCCTTTTATGCTATAAAAATGATATGTCTTTCATAAAACTCTCTATTCTTTATATTTTATTTAAAAACAGACATAATGTTTGACTTAAAAAACCTGATTTTATGTTGGAAGTTCTCAATCAATAACCAGAACAGTTAAGGAGTTTTATGTTGGCTTGCAGATTATTCATATGTTTTGTTGGACTATTAACAATGTTACCTGAATTCTCAGTAGCCTGGGAAATTACCACTGATGAATGTCTAATGATTAGAATAGCCCATATAAGGCCCTTCAGTCCATGAGGATCATTTACTCAACTAGAAAATCCTCAGACAAGAAAACTCCATGTAAATATTTTCTAATGGAAGGTGCCAGCAAATGCATCCTTGCCAATGTACGTCAAAACTGCCAGAAGATCTGTGAGGATGGGGATTAACTTTTTAGCACTGTCATCTTAAGAGCTTTGACAGGGAAACATTATTTAAATGTTTTTTCTTTGACTGCATATGACTGAAAAGATGTTAACGGTAGATAAAACTAATATAAAGTAAATGATACTGATATATATTCCAAGTCTGCACCTTTTTCTTTTCTTGAGGTCTGTGTCAGAAATCCTTGAGAATACTACAACTTTAAAATAAATTGTCCTTCCTTCTCAAATGAAATTTGATGATTTGTCTCCAGTCTGATAAAAGAAAGCACATGCTAGTATATTGCTTCTTTTGAGGAATTTTTGTTTTGTTTTATAGGCTCCTTAGAAGTAAATTATGTTTTAGATGTTGCAGTGACTTCTCTGACTCTCAGAAAGAAAATAGTTAATAATAATTTCTTTCCTTTCAGTTCCCATGAGCCTACCTTCATTGCACAGTTTGCATATAACAGCTAGTAAGAGTAGAATGTACTGAACCTTAAACAAATCTATTAGGATCACCATGGCAAGAAACTGGGAAAATGGCAGGAAAAACGAACAATGATTTTGTAAACCCTCCAAAGGTCAGAAAAAGGCTTTCAGTAAGTATGCAGAGGCTAGAAATCAAATCCCATTTCCTATCATAAGAAACCAGTTGTTTTAGCAGCAGTGGTTAATGTACTGTATGTGAAAGATTTAAGACTAGTTGGAAAGCTTTGCTTCTGTTTTATTAGGCTGCTATTGAAAAGCCAACAGCATAACTTCAACTAGGTGCTTTGAGATTTCTTAATGGGCTGTCAAGGGCAAGACACCAGGTCTGTGCTATACTAGCTCTTTCCTGTACATTAAAACAACAGGGGCCAAATGATCATATACAGAAGTATGAATTACTTGATGCTTTCTCTGTTCCATATGGTCAGCCATGTCTTTGGCAATTAATCATGTACAGAATCAGTTGAGTGCTCTCTGAAGCATTGAAGTCAACATTTAGTTGTACCTGTGCCAGTGGGGGCAGTGGGGGTTACGAGCGTAAAATAGCAGGATGAAGAGCTGCTGGCGCCGAAGCCAGAGCAGCTGGCTTCTATAAACAACACTTTTTTCCTCTTTACCTTTTTTTTTTTTAACTTTCTTTGACAAACATGACTCATTTTTCAATATCATCCAAAACATGAGGGTTGCTGAGTGAAACTGTGATATCTGGCATAGTGGATTAATAAACAAAAGGCAGAGAATTGGGTTTAATGTGCCCAAATTACCGGGTGATAACTTAAACCATACTGGCTGTTTCTATTGTATCAGTGAAAATGGGCACATTTACTTGTGTTTTAAGTGGAAATTTTAAAAGTAAAGAAGAAATGAGCAGGGTTTTGTAATCAACTGCTGGCTTTTTTATCATGGAGGAGTTACAACATGTTAAATTAACATGGCTTAATAGATTTCAGGTTCTTTTTCCCTCTCCTCTAAAAGGGGCTATGTTCTAGTTTCATAGAATTTCATCAGGATACTTCTAGCACTAAAAGCAAATGACAAAAATAACAGGGAAAATACAGGACAGCATTTTAGCCCTACTTAGAGATTTTACTCATAATGTTTTTCCTTTCTGTATTAGTTATTGATTTTTTAGAGATGACTGCTATGTTAAAGTAGAAGTAGTTCGTAAAGATTCAGAAGCTTATCCTATTTAAACTGGTGGTGAGTAAATTAAATCTTAACTTAGACTGAAAAATCTGATTTGTTGACCCAATAAAGTAGGACCAAGAGGCAAACTGTCCCAAGTGCCACTTTAGTTCAGGCTGAAGGCTAATTTGTTTGACAGAACACTAGGCTTCATGTCTCCAGTTATACAGTGTTTCTAACCTTATGTCTGACTCCTCATGAGGTCTGTATTGAAGGAAGGAAAAAATCTAGCTTTATAAGATTCAAAATGTACCAGTGTGGGCTTTGGAGTGTTTAGATGTTGCTTTTTCTTGCTTGTTTGTAAGCACATTGTGATATTCACCCAGGACACACAGTTCAGCAGGGTAGTGGCCTATGGATGTTAAAACAGACTTTCTTCTGCTGTGTATCTAAGGAAAAAATAATGTTATCCTGTTACAATACCTAGATTACCTTTGTTAGGTATCTAATTTTGTGTGTGTATCCTGGGTGAATAGAAAGACTTGGTTATAACAGTTTCTATTCAGTCCTGTGTCTCTGATATATTTTGTTGGTGGTAATTAGAGAAATAGGGTGTTGCTCTCTTGAAATCTAATCTTAGAACCTTCCTTTCTTACATAATGAGAGAAGATGCTCTTATGGCTGCTGCCTGATACGCCTAAATTTAGTTCTGCTGCTGTACCAGGAGGAAGGCAAAGAGTACAGTTTCCTAAATACTGTTTTTAATGTGAAAGGCTGGATTTTCTCCTGGTATGTATATATACACACACACACATACTTTGGGCTTTTTGAGAAGAGAGTTGTGTGTTTGTTTTTAAGACTTGGTGCCATTTGCGATTTACAAGGAAAGTCCTAAATACACAAATAGATCTGTAAGGATTGGGTAAGATTTACTGAAAATACGAGCAATGCTGCTTATTAAAGAGGTATGCTGGCCAATGAGACAGGGAGTTGCTTCCCAGAAGAGATAAGCAATTTGTGTAATCTCGTTGCTTAGGTTGTCCAGGATATGTTTTTGCCAGCTCAGGAAGCAGAAGAAAGAAAGTTTCACCAGTTTGTAAACACTACCACTCTCAAGAATCTCTGTGAGCACAAGGATGAGATAAGAGGGGCTGTAGGGCTGGTTGCACTGTTTATTTATTCTACTGTTCTGCAGTTCCAAGTGTGCTGAAAAACACCAAGTCAGTGCTGAGTCCAGTTCAGAATTGTGAAGGCTTCACTCAACATTGGGCAAAGGGGGCCTCTGCAGGCAATTATCTGTCATTAAAAGAATTGAGACACAAGATCAGATTTTCTTTGATGGGATGTGCAACTATAGTGATGTTCAAAAGAAGGTCATTCCTGCTCTTTAGAGCAGGGGTGGTATCAGCCGGGTTTCTGATGGATTTTTATCAGTGTTGATGTGAGGAAATGGCTTTCCCAGCTGATAACATCTTTGGCCGAGTGCCTTGAACCCTTGACCTTTATCAGTGAAGGTATATGTTGAATCTCCTTGTTAAAAATAAATCCCAAAACAAGTTACATGGAAAAGAAAACTTTCAAAGGAACATGTTTTATAATATTATTTTACCCAGAATGCTGCTTTGTTAGTTACAATTCAAGATTTTTATTGCGATTATAAGAATAGCAAGTTATTAAGAAATGCCTCTATAAAAGCTACACATCAAGCCCTGCACTGGCATTCCAGGTGACCTTACTGCCCTTTCAGCACTCTTAGAAAACAAGTAAATCAGTTAAATTGCTATGTATTGTTGTTAATAATACTATTTCACCCTCCAGGTAGCTGTGACTGTACTCACAGGGCTCAATAAAGAAGCGTTTATGATGTCAGTGTCAAACTATGTGTTTGACTTGAGCCATGTACATCACCACATAAATGAAAGGTGTTAACAGAAGGCTGGAGCAATATAATTGTTCTCTCAGTAAAAAATAAATTATGTTCAGTTTCCAGAATTCTGATGTTTCTGTAGATGGAGGGAACTTTACTTAATGATACTCAGGACCAAACTTGCAATTTGACCAGGTCAACAGAATTCATACCATATCACATACAATGTGATTGCGAATACTTGGAGAAGTGATCACCCATCTCGGACTGATAATAATCTATTAACATCACCTTTTCATCAGATTTTGAAAATTCTTTAGCAACTACCAGTTCTCCATGCTCTGCACTTTGTGAATCATTTATTTACAGGATCCTGATGTTTGTTGCACCAAATAACTATACTTTTAGCTTTGCAAGGCTTGGCATCATTAAACTTGGGACTTTCCTGAAGTCTTGGAGAGAAGCAGACATCTCACCATCACCAGGGGATTTTCCTCTCCCTTTGTGATTAAAATGGCTATCCAAAGATTCTGAAAGGGAAATATTGGTGGACTGTAGCCTAGCTGTATGGATACAGTCTTATCATCCTATAATGCAGAGGTAAACTCTGGTTGTAGTGCTCTGTGATGTCTTGTACATGATGAATATAAAAGTTAAAGCCCTAGTAGGTATATTTATTGTGAATGACAAGGAGTGTTAATTTGCACCATTAAAGAATGTACATCATCTCATGTGAGTGAGTTCCCACTTGCTGTAGTCCTCTATCAAATCCTGCTTTAAATTGTGCAGCTGCTGGAAGCGAGGCTCTAAGGTCAGAATTGTTGAAGTTGGCGGATATTAGAGCTTGTGGAAAAGATGTTGTAGGTCAGTGCAAGGGAAACCCATGTCAGTGAATCCTTATCTGAAAATGCTCTCTGGCTTTTTGTTTGCTTTGTAGCAGGGTCAAGAATGTGATCTGTATAGACAGAGTTTTGAACATTTTGAGTTTTTACAACAAAATGTTCTTGATGTTTAAGTCCCATATGATGGGGTAATGCCTTTTGGTAGATATAGCTGGGAGGTGGAGAGAAAGATGCTTTTTGTTCTTTGTCATGTGATGTTGGTGCAATAAATTTATTTTCCGGCTCTGTGAACCCTGTCATGCTTCTCTCTTGGAACAACCATGGCAGTAGCAGTGCTACTCCTACTTTACATAGTTTAAGAAGTGTATAATCTGCATGTTATTGTTGTGGAAAAAAAACCCTATCAGAACGAGGATAGATCTGTCTATTTTCCAAACTGAAGATAATAACAATCATTTCTCTCCCCGAATTCCCAGAGGAATTTTAGTTGGGCAGGACAGAATGTAATGTGTATGTGATGTTGAGGAGGAGGCAATATGCCATGTGTTTTGTCATGTTGTTCCAATAAGGGGGGTTATGTTGGGAATTGGAATTGTTGGGAATTGGAATTGCAGCTCTTGGTTATGTTTGTGTTTTCAAACTCACATGCACAACTTCCCAGGTGAGAAACTTTTTTTTGCCTCCTTTTCTGTGAAAACAGGTTTGTGTAAGAATTCAGTCTTCTGAATTCTGTTCTGTCATCCTTCCCAAAAGCATTTAGATGCTTTGATACATTTTTAGAACATGTGAGTAAAGCTTAGAATATCAAAAATAATTCAGTGTATGTTGGAGGCTGGTTGAGGTGAAAAAGGCAATATAATGCCTTCACTGAAGAGACTCTCAGTCTCTGCCATGGTGGCCCTGCTGCACATTGAGGAGCACATGGGCGTTGGTGGATATAAGACTGGTTGGTAGCTGAGCATCAACCATTTCCTTCCCAACTTGGTAGATGTGGAGAAGCGCAGGGAAAGAAGAGGAGAAAATGGTGCATCAGTTAGTAGGCAAAGATGGAGGGAGGGATCTGGAGTCAGCTTGGTGCAAGCATGAAGGATGGTAAGAGCATCTCCAGTTCTCTTACATCAGCTGTCAGCACAACGTTTGGTAAGGCCAGTAACATTTGATCTGCAGAGACTGAGTGTCATCCACCTTCAGATTACTTAAACCCATTGCACGTATATATATGTGTATATATATTTTCTAATTTATTCCATATATTAAAAGACTTTATTAGTTGTTTATTTGAAGTATTTAATGATAAAGAGAACATGGGGATATCAGCAAAAATTCCATTCAGAAGGTACAATACAAACAATTTTCTTCAATAGCTTTACCAAGGACCAAAGGGGAGAGTAAAATCCCCCAAACAAATGCTACATTGAGGAAAATACTTCTGATATTATTTGATACAAGATAATATTTAGAAAATAACTATGCCTCAAGAAAATGTGGGCTAGAATACACAATGTCTTGTTGTGATACTTAAGGCAATGAGATTTTTAGGTTTACCTTATGTGCCATGTATATTGATTAAATACCAAATATATGGTGGCCATTTCTAACCATCATTTACTGTATTGATTTGTCAGCAGTGGAACTGTAATAAAAAAAGTTATTGATTTACTGTCCTTATTTGCTTATGGGCTTTTTATTAATTTTACACATTGTTTTCTATTTCTAGATTATAATTTTTATGTGTTTCCTCCCTTTAAGACAAGTCTGGTCCTCTCTGAAGTTAGAAAAGAGCAACAAATTGAGGAACAAAGGAATGAGACCATCAGCTGCTTCCTGCTACTTCTTAAGGAGAGACAAAAGCTACGTAAAGAATGGACAGCAAGGTGAGAAATACTCCTATAAATCCCTTGAGTGGAGAAAAACGATGTTTTAAAAAAAAATTCTAAATTTTCACTGTTCAAATAGGAATTCCTTGAATGGGATGGGATAGTCCATGTTTCTGTGGACTTACTGTGCTCATACAGTGCACAGCTTGGTAGGCAGCACTCAGATCTGAGGAGTGGTGCCACCGAAAGTGCCTTCAGGTTTTCCACATACTGCTGCCAATATGAGCAATGCTCTTGGCTGGAATATTCTGCTAAAACTACACTTCTTCACCTCTTGGCTGCTTTCTTCATGCTCCTCCCATTTCCTTGTGGTGTCCTGCTGGTGTTAGCTGGGTCGTGTTGGGTGATACGGGTGTGTGTGTAGTGCTGGAATTCATACTGTGTGACTGTTTTACTATACGGAGTTCTTAAAGAGAACCCACTGCCATAGATCAGGAGGTGCTGTTAACAGTGTTAAAAAGCAGTTTATGTTTCTGTTTGGAAAGGTTTATGTTGCTGGTGTGTAATCAGCTGAATGCATTTCAGAAACACCAGATACACCATACTTTTAGTTTGTTCAGAAACAGGTGAATGAAAGAGAATTTCCACCATGTTCTACCTTATGTTCTTCTCTTTAGCTGCTGAATGAGTTGATGTCACCTTTTTTCACACCTATGTCTAAAAGCTATAGGTTTATACTAATTTTATAATCTCTTACTATTTTATTTGATATTTACATACAATATCTAGCAGTCTGTGAAATTTTTCTGCCAAATATATATATTTAAAACCAGGAGATGTTCCTTACTTACAATTAAATATAGTTTTTAGTCAAAAGTATTTTTAAATCAGATTTTTGTTATGCAAATTTAGCATTTAACTGGCATGATTGTTTTATCTGCACTAAATATTACAGTTAAGGGAAATCTCTTGTATTTTGCTGGTGTAGTTCCTGAAGATTCCATGAGATTGCTTTTAAAATGTTATCTCTAGATTTTGTGTCTGACACTTGAGTATCTTTCCTGCTCCAAATAATTATAGTAAATGAAACATTTTAGAAATTTTAGATAAAAATTGAACATAATTACATGTAATTATTTTTAAAATTCCAGGTTGTGTTTTATAAGTTTGTGTCCTTGTCAGTATGGAATGTTTGTTTGTATGCTACTCATTTAAGATTTCTGAGTAAGCTGGCTCTAAAATATTTTCCGTATTATCATATAGGGTTTACATTTTTCTTCTTGAGCAATTTAAGGGATTTTTATGGGTTTTTTGTTGGGTTGGGTTTTTTTGGGTTTTTTTTGGTTTTTTTTTTTTGATTGGTTGGGTTTTGTTGTTTTTTTTTCAGGGGGGTTGTTTATTTGGTTTTTTGCCTTCCATCACCATACATACTAAATAATGCAGATGTTTTAGCTATGTTGGAAACAGAGGAAATCACTTAAAGCTTTTCTGTGGGGCATGTGCATCTTCGTTGTGAAACAGAATAGAAAGTTCCTAATGAGTGGGATACGTTTTTAGAGTTCATTTTGTTTAACAGTGATTTCCTAATATACAAAGTCATCAGATATCGTGGCAGTTGTGATTAATTTAGAAGTACTGTGGGTTTCAGTGCTCCTGGCCCCACTCACTGCTCACAGGGAGCTCTGGGGCTGGAGCCAGGGCTGCAGTTAGAGACGTAGCCCAGCCTCTGACACAGCAAAGCTGCAGCTCTTGGGGGGTGGGAGAGGCACAAGCAGATGAAGTGCAGGCCTTCTTAAAACTAAACACCTGAAAGAAAATTTCAAGAGCATTGTGCCTTGAAAGTTCTGAAAGAAAGTGTCCTTTGAGTATTAAATATCCATAATCCTTTTTCTTTCCATTTGATGTTTCCCATCCCAGTGACCTATCTGGGAGTCTCATCCATATGATCTGCATAAAGAGACTGTTACCGTACACCTCACTTGGCTCCATCAAAGCCTCAGCTCCGTGTCTGGAATGAAACACTGGCTGTGGCAGCCATGGAGCACACGGTGCTGAAAGTTATAAAACGTCCGCCGTGGTACGAGCAGGGCTGCCCATGTTTTAGAGATCAGTCTATTGTGTACTTTGGAATTACATGAGAAAAATGTGCTTGGACAGGAAATAATTAGCACTTGTCAAAGGGCAGGCAATAGGTTACAGTACTTTACTTTCAACAGGCTATCAGGGGATCAGCTAGATTAGATAATAGAATTTTTTTCCTGTGGAAGTTAAATACAGATGACTCTAATTACCTTACATTGTGCATTAGAGAGCAGATTATGAACAGTACAACTTCAAGAAATTTAGGTCAATGAAGGGAGGGCAGCTGGCAGAAAACTTCACTCTGCACTTGGTCTTTGTAGAGTTATGTAGTCATTCTGTTCTTTCTTGTGTTTTATTTGTGTCATTAACACCTGAAATTAAAAAAAAAAAGTACATGTTGGGAACTGGTGATATAAACTGCTTAAACTTTTGGAAATTTAGCCTTTCCCAGAGGCATATGAACTGTTCTGGTTTGTACCTACTCCATTAAAGCATATTCTTGTGTTTTTTGCTGAGAGTTGTACCAGTGTTTCTGCATATTAACAGACTGAAATGACTCTTTAAGATTTTATTTCAGCTCCACAGCCTGAAACACATGGCAGTGTGCTTAGTGTTGTACTCACCATTTCATAGACTTGTGATGCAAAGATGTCATCGGTATCTTAAGTATCTGAGCAGGTCTTCCAGGGATTCAAGTTGTTCTCTGAGTGGTAGTGATCCAAAATACTTCAGGTAGGACTCAGTGAATGTCCTCTGAGTGTTAACAGAAATGGTCCAGAGTTTCCAAAGCCCCAGATTTGTTTATACTGCATGATAGTGCCTGATGGACAGGTTGTTATAGCTGTTAAAGAGCTGCTCTAGCCCTTTGAACTGACCCCTTCTTGACCTCTGCTTACAGAAGGTCACTGTTCAGCTTATAAAGTTAGGGGAACCTCAGATTCTACTGTAACAGAGGGTGAAGGGAACAGCTGTGAATTTCGGACTAACCATGCAAACCTGGATAGACTTTTTAGGGTCACTGTATGATAATGAAAATTGTTACCAAATTATATGGAAATTTAACAGCAATAGTGGGAAAGAGAGGGTGGAGTCTAATGCATTGGGTTTGATAAATGAAGTGTGAAGTTACCCATCTGGCTCTAGACAGCCCTCTTTTTCTCTACGAAAGGGAAACATTTAAAAATAACCATGGTACATCTAGAATCAATGACCCATACAGAGAGCTGGAATAGATCAAGATTTAATGGTGACTGTGGAAGAAATTATCATTTGAAAAGTGAGACAAAGGATGAGAAAGTACAGTTCAATATCTGCACCTGATTCATTTTTTAAAAAGACCTTAATATTTTCCCTGTTGATGATGTTATTGACGTTTTTTATTTTGCTTTTTAACTGGAACCAGCAAAGTTGTTATATCACAAAGAAACAGGGGGAAAAAAAAGTACTTGAATTTCAAGAGAGAATGTTGCACTCTTCCTGATCAGTAAGTGCCTGAGAGAACTGGGCTATAGTGAAATAAAACTGTAGCTCTTATTTCTCCTAATAGAACTTGTATCATGTTATAATAGCATTGTCTTTAATGTTTGCATGACATACTGCACTTAATTGCTAGTAGGGTTTTGTTGTATTTTTCATAGAGATACATTAAGTACCAAACTAATTTGTCATCAATAAATCAACAAGAGATTAATTTAAAGGGTAGTGTTTAACTGCATTGAAAATATTAACTGCTAGGGAAAAATATGGTTAGTTAAACCATTACTAAAGTATGGGGTTTTTAATCAAAAAATTTTATTAGTACAAAATGGTTTTATTGTGACACAGACTCTGATGTCCATTTTGCTATTTCCCCTCAGTGAAATTGTATCATTTCTCTTAGGGGAAATCCAGCCAGATACTGGAAAATATAAAGTTTTGGGGAAAGACATGAAGTGGAAAGTTTGATAAAATTATTAATGATTGTTGAAGTTTCATAGTTGTGGGACTTACCCAAATTCTGAAATCTTAACTTCTCTCTAAATCTTCTAATGACAAATTGACATTGTGAAAACAGAATAAACATTTAATAAATAATCTGTACCAAAGTAAACACAAAATTCTTCTGGTTCATGATATAAACAGCAGAAAAGTGTTAATTGATTATATCTTGTAAAAATCAATAACTTATAACCTTGAATCATTAGAATAACACAGTAAAAAATCTCTTTTTATGGGGTCATTCTATAACCCATAATATTTTGTAGACCAGGTCACTGTATTTCTAGAATGGTTATATTCTTGCATTTTTGCATGGCAGTGGAAGAAAGAACCTCTTACTTGTGGCAAATCATATTAGTTTCAGGTTTCAAGTCATATGTGAGCTATAATTCCTCAGCATTTTTTGCCTTTGTCAAACCTTCTCTTAGATCTCATAATTTTGACATAACAATTTAAAGGTATGTATTTTTTTTCTAACTACAATGAGCACTAATACTACAGAGATAGTCTTAGCTCTCAACAGTGAAATCTGGATTTCTATGTTGATATTTATATAGGAGTATAAATTATAAATACCTAGTGAGAAAACTGAGTCCTAATCTATGATAACACTTCAATTCTATGAGAAAAACAAAGACTCTTATCATAGAATCCTAAAATAGCCTGCATGTTAAATAAGATTCAAACTGGAAGATTTTATAGATTTTATTTTCTGTTTTGAAGAAAAAGTTAATTTTTTCTTCTTTCGCCTAACGTACTTGTATCTTGGAATTTTAGATCATAATTAAGGAGGTTATTGAGGGAGATTTTACTCTTTTTAGCTTCAGTAGGAGAAAGTGGTGTTGATGTAAAGAAGGACCGTGTTTGCTCTGTAGCAGGGGAAATGTTGACGGGTTAAGAAGTTAACATGGGCTTTGAGAAAATCGGAGCTTTTTTTTTCTCCTGTCATAGGCTTTGTGTATTGTCAGGAACTCATGAATGCTATTTTTTAAAAGAAATGTAATAATACCAGTTGAAAGACTGGTTGAAAATACTGAATTTTTTTTAAACTCTCACAAACCTGACGAGATGATAAGTATATGAAATAATGTGAACTCTTCAGAAACTACTGCAATAGGAGCTATACCAGTTCCCAAAATTTTACAGACACACTGCAGAGGTATCAAAGTTTGTCAGAGAGTGGGGGGAAGTATTTGGGTTGTTTAAAACTTGTGGTTGTTTTGTGTAACATGAGAATGACAGATTTGTTTTTTCCATGTTGTGGAATCCAGTATCCATGTTTCTGAAATTAGTAAGGATCTCAGTACATACAGCTGCGTGATCTCCAGTGTGTTTTTTGATAACAGTTGTCCTCTCTGGACAATGGGTCTCAGTAAGTTAGCAATGAGCATACACCAAAATTTTTATTCACCATTTTGGAAATCACAGGGAGAAAAACGAAAATTCCCTTTGGATTCTTTGACATTCATACTTTAGATGTTATGTGTGTGAATATTCCTTAAAAGAAGAAAATGAAACTGTTCAGCACCCAGTATGTAACCTAAAACAGGTTTTCAGAATGTAAATATACTTAGACAATGTGCAGAAGGTAAATTGTGGCTCAGTAATCCTGAGTACAGTATGTTAATCAAGAAGATGTTTTGAGTCAGACTGGAAACCAACCTTGCAGCTTTCAAATGAGTGGAGAAAACACTGCAACATCGATGAAGTCGTCAGGTCTCCTGCTGTAGTTATGCTTAGACATCAGCTGCCTTGATTGACCTTTGACTTTTCTCCAGTTGCTTATTGCCAGATTTCTTTTGCTGCTCATGACCCTTCCTGTTTTCTCCCTCTGTCTTTCACCTGTGTTCCTTGTATGGAGGAGTCTTTGAAGCAGCCAAGCTTGGCATCAATAGGTCCAAGTACTCTACAGAACAATGGAAATGCAGCTTGATTAAATGCTGCTGTTTAGCTGTTCCTTTGAAACTGTCTTGACCCTTTACCCTTGGAAAGACTATATGTTTACAAGCTGTGGCTACTTACAGAAAATCCTGCCTCTTACCTTGTGATGTCACTATATGCACAGTAAATATGGTGCAAAAAAATTACGTAGTGTAGCAACCTAAGCCAAATGGTATTGTAGGGCAATCTAAGAAAAGTTACAGAACTTCAGCTCTGGGTCTCTGTGTGTGGCTTTCCTTTGTGTCAGACTGTCATTAAGGCACTTTGTAGGGATTGTTTACACTGAATGTTTACTTTATCATTTTAGTTTAATTTTAATGGTTTACTTCTGAAAAACCATAGAGATGCATCATCCTATACCTGAATAACTACCAAATGAAATTTCTTTGACATTTTTCTTTTTTGATTTTTTCTTCCTTGATTTTTTCTTATTGTGCTAGATGAATTTTTCAAATAATTCAATGGCACTTCCAAAACTGGCAAATGACACAAATTTAGTCCTTATTTATAGTGCAATTAAAGCATCCAAAAAAAAAAGTGATAAAGAATTTTCCCACTCTATCAGAGATTATTCAATGATTTATGATTTTTATGTTTGATTTTACTTGGACAGGCTTTTAAATTCAGCATTGGTGACATTTCCTTATTTACGTAAGCTTTCATAATTGCAGTACAAGAAAGATAGATAGGGTTGTTTTTCCAGTGGCTTGACAATGATTTGTTCACTACCATGGGGAGACCTGAACGCTGGAAATGGAGATTATTGCATTTCCAGGCTGCAGAATACTGGAGATTGACTAGATCACAGAAGTGACAAATTTATAATCTGTGGAGACCAAGTGTTAGCCACATCATCAGACAGTTGAACCACAAAGTAGCATTAGCATCAGCTGTCATCCTTTCTGTAGGAGAGAATGGTGTCTACCAGAGGCAGGGGGAAAGGGGAACGGCTGGGAAGGTTCAGCGTGTTATGCTGTGCTCTATAGCTGCCCACGTTAGATAAAGACCTGATGTTATAGACTAGGGATAAGGTGTGAGGGGTCCAGTGAATGAAAAATTATCATAGATTTATTTTATTTTATCCACTGAGGTCTATTTCTTCTGCAGTATCAATCCATACTTTCCTTTGCCTTCAGCAAAATGTGCTAACGTCATGGTGTGTAACATCCATTACACTACTGGCAAACTTTTTGTGAGCTCAAACTTTGTCTAAAACTAGGCATTTAAAATTAAGAGTCTAAAGATAGAATTCTCTTCTGTAAAAAGATAGAAGCCTTATTCAAACTGGACTTTAGCTCTTGTAAAGCTGAATCAAATAAGTTTAATTTGGAGGTGTGTTAAATGATCTGTATACATTACCAATGATGATGAAGCAGAGGATAACTGAAAGGGTTTACCCAGCCAAATGGTGCTGATCATGTCATACCATGAGTGTAAGTGAGCACGTGCTTACGGAAGTTCCTGACTGAAGTCTTAAAGGCTGTCAGCCTTGTGTTATTAAAGTTTTTCCACATATATAGAACTTGATGGCTCCAGGGACTGGCAGTGAAATACAAAGCCTTTTGTTTTCAGGTCAGCAGTTTAAATATGGTTCAGGTAGGTAGTGCCAAAGATTATTCCCACTGGGTATCTGTGTTTGATGGCCTATGTAAAATGCATCGGTTCTCCAGCCCTGGTAGGCAGGTGTGTATATCACATAAAGCAACTGCTACAGCTGACACTAATTGGTACCGTTGCTGGCACTTCTGGAGCAGCCAAAAATTAAATGGATGTTGAAACTGAGCAAGATGCTGTCAATGCTCTGAGCAGTCCAGGCTACGGTGGTGAGGTGGTGATAAGCCAGTGAATGTCATGGATGGCTGCGGGCAAAAAGAGGCTCAGTCTAGTGCGTTGCTCTACAGTTTGCTTGCATTAAAGTTATGGTAGCACATGCAGATAATCATGTGCTGGGAGAGGGGGTAAATTCCTGGGCAATCTTAACAGGATTGGCAAGAGGGGAGTGCAGTCCACGGAGAGGTCAAAGAATGGCTTGGAGATGTATCAGCTAATCTGAGAAACTAAGATGAACTGGAGAATAGGATTTGATTTACTTGCTACTGATGAGATCTTTTGGGCATTTGAAGAGTATGATTTGGCTACTAATATTTGTTCAATTTATTTTGTTTGAATTTTCAATACTTAATATATCACTGCTGTGTAATTATAAAATTATAAACTATGCTGATCTTTTAAAATAGCTAAAAAAGAGAAGTTGGCATTTCTTAAGCTTAAGAGGTTCTGTAAAAACAGAGAACCTGGGGACCTGTTACAGAGCATACGTTGTTTTCATATTATTTGTCTTTTTTTTGGTAAATGACAGCAGCCCCAAATGGGAACAGTGCTTAGAGCATATGTAATAGTAATAGGAAACACTATTATAACTTACTTGAGTAACTGAGAACTCTTTCAGAGGTATGAAATAGAGTACTCATATTTCCATACTGCTGTATTTGAGAGATCATCTACCCTGGGTTGGTGGTGGAGCAGATAGGAACTCATGGGAGGAAGTGTGTTAAAGTAACAATGGTGGACATCAGTGATATGATTAGAAAGAGAGAGAAATAATTGGAACAAAAAGATATCTTGAAAAGTATCAAAAAATTGAGAAACAGGTTCTCAAAATGCAGGGTTTGTGGGAGAAGCCAAGAAAAGTCTATTGAGTGTTAAAGTGAGGGCAGTAATACTAGGAGAAAAGAGTATTCTGTTGGAAAATGAGAGTTCTGAGAATTCTAAGAGCTACCAATAAGAGGGTGTTCCACTTTTTCTGCAAGGTTAAGCTGAATGGATCCATCAGTTATGCCTGTGGATATGCTGGAGTTAGATTTAGCCCCAAATTATGCTGGAGGGTGTTTTTTTGTACAAGTTTGGACAATACTGTTAAAATTTTTGCCAGTTGTTTTTAGGCAAGTCAACATTTTCTCATTTTTATTTTCTCATATTTAATAATGTCAGCATTTGGTCTTCCTGAGATATGAAAAATATTTTCATCAGAATTATTTTTGACCACCTAGTTAATGTAGATTTGAGCAAGTGCACAGGGGAGGTGAAATAATCCCAGTACCCACTCCAGTGTAGGTGACTTGCTGGCTGCGCAGCATGTTTGTTGTAAGGCTATGTAGTTTACTGCATAAAAGATCTAAGTATTTTATATTAGACCATCCTGAAAGCACTTTAGGTATTTGCCCTTTTTTTCCTACTTGGAGGTATGGATAATCCCCGAATCCAGGTGTGTATTATTAGGGACTGAGGGGGTGGTTGGAGGAAGGGAAAGGAAGGGAGGAGAAGGATTTGAGAGGTAAGAGGGTGCAATATTGGAGGAGGCTTCTGCCTGTTGTGCTTGCCTGTAGGTGACACTGTTGCATCATTTATCTGTACATTTTCACATATGTTGTCCAGGGACAAAAAAGTTTCATTAAAATAATTTGAGAGATTCAAAAAAATATATTTCACTAATGATTCTTTAAGACTTGGCTAGAGAATGGAGTCTTAGATGCAGGTACATGAGTTCCATGTTCGCCTTCCCAAAGATGGCAGCAGTTTATAATATTATTTCTGATTAACTAGCTCACTAGCATTGCATCTTCAGTTCAGTATTCCCTTGAAAGATGAGATTCTAAAAAGACTGCTCTGCATGTTTCTAAAGACTAATGTAATTGATAATACATTGATGAAAAAAAAAATCTTAATTTGCTGCTGAGTTACAGCAATATAAAGTTAAAATGTTTTTCTTTGCTCAAGTCATTTAAATTAATAATGTATGTCATTAAGTGAAACATCACTGAGGATTTTTTCTTCTTTGCCATTAAGTCTGGTGGCTGCAGCGAAAATGAAATATTCTATGAGGCTTGAGCAATCATCTATCTCTAAGCTACAGTGTGCCTGCTGCCAGATGTTCAGGTGCTGGTGCTGCTGCTTTGACATGTATATCTCTTCCAGGCAAAAAAAACAATATATACATCAGTCCAGGTGCAAGGTGGCCTTGCCAGCAAACCTGCCTCCTCCTAGCTGTGACACTCATCCACTCCCCGTCAGAGTGTGTACGTTGGAAGGGGATTGTAATTAACCCCTGGAAAGCATAGGTTTCACTAAAGTGATGTGCACAGTAATGATATTGTTAGCTTCCTTAATTTCCAGTTTCACCATCAATTATGCCATGTGTTTCATCCAGTTGGTGCTACCCTCCCAGTGTTAATTATAACCTACAAGACTGTTACAGTTAATTTTATGGCAAGCATATTGTCTCTTCAAGGCTCCACAGAAGCTCATAAATTATCTTGAAGGTAAAATGTAACTTGGGGAACTAGTTATGAAAATTCCATCCATCTCGCTTAGGAGGTGCAGCTGCTACTGTCAGCTGCCTCGCTGCTGCATTGTGAAGGAATTATGGTGGGTCAGGTTTAAAAGGCGAGGCCCAGGCTGTCACTGAGGAGAAAGGCTGTCCTGGCCCTGTCAGACAAGTACCTTCTGCCAGTCCCTTGTGGTTTCACTTTGCAGGCAGTAAAAGGCAGGCAGTGCAGGTGGATAGTCCCCAAGCTGTCTCTGTTCATTACTTTACAGAAACTTGTTTTAGGTAGGCAGGTACGGAGACCTTTTCACTGTTGTCATAATGTTAGGCATCATCTGCAAAGTGCAAGATAGATAACTCTATAAATAACTCGCTGTTCTGTTGGGCTGGGATGGTGGAGAAAAGATGATTAGTGCTGTAGAGGCACATGAAATAGCTCGCTGGTTTGTAAAATGACTGTTGGTTTAATTTTTAGCAATAGCTCGGTCTGGAAGAGCACATCTGTTCGCCTTTATTTCGCATACACAGTAAGAGGAGGTGCAATTTCACTGCTAAGTAATTTGTGTTGGAGTTTCACATTATATAAATTAGCATGGATTTATATGGGCATTATTTATGATATCTGTGTGTGTGTGTCCTGTTTTTGTTGCTGAAGGAATTGCAAACACTCATTTCCTAAAAAGAAATAAAAGTGGGGGGGAATAATAAAAATAAAGCCGCCCATTGCTCAGAACAATGAGATCAGCATTCAGTGCTATTTATATTTTAGTAGTACACTTTTATTATTACTATAATGCCTTATTCTGCTCTTTATAGCAATAATACAGGACTGCTGTAGAATATAATGCCTTATTCTGCTGTCTCTTCCTTTAATATCTCGTATTTCAATAGTTTTAAATGCTGTTAAGCTTTGGGTGTTCCTTTAAGAATAAAACCGAAGTGCAAATCAAATTTCCTGAGAGGCTTTTTATTCTTCCACTCTTTTACCTTTCGAAAGGCCTTCTGTGTTTATGGTGTTGTTTCCTAACCTCATTTACAGCTGGGAGGGCACACGAGAAGGAATACTGAAAGCCGATACTTTTCCATAGGCAACCACAGTGCAGATGTGAATGTACAGACCCATTGTGAATGAGTAAATGTTATGAATTCAATTGAGGAGAAAATGAACAAACACAATAATGAAAAACAGTAAGGATAATTCATCTAAATGTATATTGTTGGTTTGTTTTGACAGTCTTAATTTAGTTCTAATTATTCTGGATTATTCATTACACAGGGAAGAAAACATTTTCAAAATAGTGCTGACATTGTAAATTAGACCTCTTATATGTTTGAATAGGGGAAAAAAATGCTCATTAGAGCCTGAAAATGACTACATTTTTAATGTATGTTCTTTCTTTCTTTCTTTCTTCTTGGAATTTACAGTAAATGTGCCTTGTGTTATCTTTTAGAGGTCCATCCTTTTCCCAGAGTCAACAGCACACATTTTGGTTTATTCCCAGAAGCAACAACTAAGTTTCAACTGACCAGAACCCTGTACTTCTATTTGTTTAGTTTATTTAGAGGGAAGGTCTGCATTAGGTAGAGCCCTGGGCAAAGTGAGGTGTAAAAACAGGATCTCCTTGAGAGTAGACCCGGAGGTGTTGCTTCTCAAAGTTCCTTTTGGGCTTCATTCTTTCCTTGTCTCCCACAGAAGAGAAGGGGGAAAGTTCTAGGTGATGCTAGAATTTCCCATTTAATGTGGGGTTGCTTCAGCTGGTCATGTGTGTTATGATCTCCTACACTGTAGGATGTCAACCTATATACAGAGATTATCCATAAATACTGCCATAGCAATTCCCCTGTTGCGGGGTACTCCCACTTAGGATTCTGCATCACAGCTGGGGGCTCTCTGCAGCTGCTGTAGTGTAGTTCTCATGAGTTTGTTTAGGTTCAGAAGCCTGGGGGCAGGAGAGAAGTCTGAGAATTCAGATGTCCCATACTGGTTTCTTAAGGGATAATTTGACTGCTGAGTATCCAAAACCATAACTTTTATTTTGCTTAAAGTCATGTGAAAGTCTCTGGATTATTGTCATCATCGTCTCTTCCCAGCTTAATTTTGCACCATTGCAGTACTGCTGAGTTTAAGAGAGTTACTCTTGATTTAAGTTAGTGTGATTGAGAACAGAATTAGAGCACAGGTCCTGGTAAATTTTCTTTCACACTTTCTGGTGATGGAATCTCAGACTTTGATTGTGATACTGTTACAGAAAGAGATGCATCTGATTTGAGAAATCTTTGTGGTTTTCATTCGACACATAAAATGATCTGTACCAAAGTAATTCTCTTTTAAATATAAGAAAAAAATTTTATGCAGTTGACTGAGAAAAGATTTCTTTTTTCAGAATAAAGTGCCTTTATTTCTTAGCTCTAGGCCAACTTTGAAAGGGAAAATCTGCATTTGGAAAGAAAACTGAGGTATTGCAAAACTGCTTTTTACAAAAATGGATTGAATTAGCTGTAACATAATTGGAGAGAGAACTTCGAGTAGGATTGCTTGACTACCATAATACTATGCAAATTAAATTGTTTAATCAAAGATACATGATTAAGAAACAAGATGTTGGTATGGGCTTGGTTCCTTATTCAGCAGAAGTATTAAACAAGATAATTTCAAGAACATTTATTGTTTCTTAGAAGGAAAATAGTTTGAAACAATATAAATAGAATCACGTATGTGAGTTTTCACATGTTCAAGGCAAGTTACTGTGTTTCTCTGACTTTTAGCATGAATTCAGGTCCTCTTGTTATTAGTCATTCAGTGTAACTGCACACAGAATACTTTGTTGAAGACATTCTATTGATGGAGCTGGTTTGTACTTAGGATTTCTTGCTCTGTACAGTGTCTGTACAAGGAAATCCTCTTGATGTCTCATCAGAGTATTTTAAAGCAAACAAAGTTGCCAAAACAAAAAATCCAGCAAAAGAAAACCAAACCTCCCTTAAACTTTATGCCATACCTGTGTTTATGAAATATGTAACTTTTCTTTTTTCTTACTAGAACCTATTAGCATATGCATTAGCGTGCTAACGTAGAGGGTGATCTCAAAAAGTGCTGACTGACTTTTTCTGCACACTCTTAATTGCTAACTGATATGGAAAAGCCTTCCTTCAATTTTTGCTAATTCTTATTTTTATCCTACAAAAGAAACTGTAGTAAAACAACATGCTGTCAAGTATTTTTTTTTAAAGTTCAAGTGTACAACTTTTAAAAATGTATCAATTATTATGAGGGGCAGTTGAAGATGAATACAGAAAAATAATTTTGTTTGCCTGCTCATTTTTTTTGCTCAAAGCCTGGCCTTTATTTAAGCATATTATTTTTCTGTGTCACACACAAAAAAATAACCCTACAAGATTTATTGGCGTTTGTGTGGAAAAAATGAAAGGATTTTCATGTTTTGTAAGAAACTTAATACACTCTCACAGATGGCCCAGCTCAGGTGTGATTTTAATTATGAGATAAAACAAAGCCCAACACAGTAGGAAGTAGTCTTAATAAACGGCCTGAAGCTTTTGTCTTCATGTGTCGAAAAGCCTTTTTATTGTGTGATGAAATTTTTTTTTCCTAGCTGTTTCTAAAAATTGGTTGAAAAAAATATAAGGGCTCCCAAAGTTCAAGTGAATTATGTTGGCCAAGTTAAAAATAAGAATTTTTTTTAAATTTCATTTTTCCTCCCAAGTTTAGACTTCTGGAAAATGATAGGAAAAAATGCATTAATAGTAATTAAACCTGCAAGGACACAAATGCTTTATTTACAAGTAAAATAATTTTCTGTTTAGATGTTGTCATTGTTTATTGGAGTATCACTTTGCTTAGTAGTAACAAAAACTGAGCATTTGCTAAACCTGGCTTAAACTGCACTACCAGAAACTAATATTAATTTAATCCTGACTATGGTATTCAGCCTCCATTATTAAAACACAAATAGTATGATCCTGTTGTTAAATATTACTAATATATTATAATAATGTTGTACTGTCTTTCCCTTAGTGGGGAATTATGAGGACCTCATGTTAGGACCTCAGTGTCCTGACATAGTTAATTATCCATAGATAATGGTTTTCAGCAGTGGCTGTTCTGAACATCACAACCTCACTGTTAAGGGCTTAATAAATATTTGCAGACTCAGGTGCAGAGCACCTACGTCCTCCTCTGCAGAAGCAAACAGCTGTGGTTGCCTTCCTGTGCCATACATCACACCCAGCCTCTCATTTGTCCTGGCAAACCTAATGGTGCAAATGGCAAGTTTTATGTCCTGTGCTAGACTGGGGTAATGTTTGCTGCAAAAATGCTAACTTACCTTTCAGTAGTCATCTGTCTTTTCTAATGCAGAAATATCTTAGGAAGCTGAGACTTCTGGGGTTCATTACTTGAATGCTGTGCGTATTGATAAAATTATTTAAAACTTCATTTTAGAGTGTATGACCGCTATCACCACCCGTGCTGGAAGGTGGAAAACTACAACCAGATGGTTCACAATTGAAATCTGTATCCATGAGCTTACTTTTAGGAGACAGTTATTTGTAATAATTATTTCAATTATAGGACAGTGAAGAGCTTAATCATAATGAGCTTTTACAAGTAATACAGGTTAGGGATTTTTCTTTTTCTGTGTGGTTGAATACATCTTATGGGAGGAAGCACCCATAAGCTTCAGGTAGCTGTTTATCACCTTAACGTAGGGCTTGGAATATTGGGTGATTCTTGCATGATATCCCAACTGTAACTGCTGTTGAATAATGGAGTGAAAGGAGGAAACTCTAGGTTTGTGTATGTGGAACTGAGCCACATTCAGACGGAGGCATTCTAGAAATGGTCTTACACGGTCTTTGATGCTTAGTAGTCAGTGAGCTTCTCTGTCTAACCAGTCACAATAGCAGTCTTATTTGAAATGCTACGCAAAAGCTCTTTGGCATTTAGTCCAAAATAAACCCACCAGCTTAATGTCTTCATATTTTTCTCATAGATTTCAATGCTTTCAGCAAAGGCCCTAAGGGGGGAAGTTCTTGGGTTTTTTCCCCCAAAAGTTTTTCATTCTCTGTCTCCTCCTCGCCTTGCCATCTATGCATCCTCAGTCCTCATCCTTTTCCATTTTTGGATTTTTAATTGATCTTATCTAGTCATATTCATAATGTATTATGAGATGGTATAATATAAAGAGTAATCTATAATAAATTAATAATGATGTGGTTCCAGTTTTTGACCATGTGCTGATTGAGGGAGCATTTAGAAGAATACTGTATGGTCCATATTCTACAGAATTTATCGTGCAGTTTAGGCATAAAAATGATCCTTGTCTGCCCTCTTCTGTATTAAGCACTGTGATTCTCACATTTTCTAGGAAATCAGTTATTGCTGAGCAGGGGTAGCAATCATGATTGACTTGTGCGGGTTGCTGTGAAGCAGGGATCCTCAGCATTATTGGTTACCCTGGTCTCGGGAACACTTCTAACTGGTTTCTGGATGTCAAACACACAAATTCTATTAATCTCACCATTCAGCAAACTGTAGTGACTGCAGGAAATCAGTGTTAATATTACTGTACGCTTTACGTTTCAACTGAAGTTGTTATTATGGTGTTGCTTGTTCAGTTACAAGTTTGGTACAAACCTAGAGGAAGGAATTTTCATTGTGACGTGCACTGATTATGTCTTTCCTACTTGTTAATCCAATCCTGGTGATTGACTCTGGGTGAAACACAAGCTGGCATTACTGGTCTGTGTTACACTCACAGATGCTGCATTCTCCTTCTGCTCTGGGTGTGAGCAGAGCTAACATGTCACAAACCTGGCCTGGCTATCTGGCCAAAAACTTACTAATGTCACATAAAAACTCCAAAGTAAACAACAGGTACTGTATTTAAGTGGTGATAGACTGTTAGTCCTAAGTGTTATGCCTCCCCTTCAAACAGAAGACGCAATGGCAGTGCTCGCTTGCCCTAAATTTCTA
The DNA here is from genome assembly GCF_017639235.1 of Corvus kubaryi. Taxonomy (NCBI): domain Eukaryota; kingdom Metazoa; phylum Chordata; class Aves; order Passeriformes; family Corvidae; genus Corvus; species Corvus kubaryi. The sequence continues at coordinate 9,634,948 of NW_024581093.1, read as the reverse complement.
ATGGTACAAACCTAAAAGCTACATGAAAAACATAGTCATGACTTCAGAATTAAAACTCAGCATTGGACTAATTTAACTCAATCATATTCCTTTCTGATTGGGTGCACTTTAAATTCTGTTCTAATTATTCTATTGGTAGCCTTATGTCCCTTTGAATCATTAACAAAATGTAAGTGATCTTCATCTGTTTGACTGGAGAGGGTGGGGGAGTTTAATCTTCAAAATAATCAAGGCAAGAAGCTTTTGGCTTACTCATGAAAGTAAATGTTTTCAATCCTTTGTTGTCAGATACCACAATTTTCTCCACAGCAAACTTAGATGAAACAGAAAACTGATACACTGAGCCACTGGAATTGCAGTCTTGTAATTTAGAAATATCCACTTTATCCTTTATAATTCACTAAGATTCTTCAGTCTGAATCTGATATAGGTAGGAGCCAAGACAAACAGTAACCATTTATAATCGTTCCGAATAGTTTGGATTTCACTAGAATGTAAAGCCAAAGAGTTCTTGGCTTTGTTTCATGTGTCTTGCAAGGATAGAAAGTGTATTTAAATTGTAGTATTCACCATAGCTGCATGTTTCTGTAGTATCTTCAAGCCTTTATTTTCAGCATTATAAAGATGTGAAAATATTGTACAGTAAAATTTCTCACTTTACCAGCTGAAGAACTCGATGTCAGGTTTTTTAACTTTCTAGAAATAGTGTGTACAAAAAGCTGTCTCCAGTCCTTCAAGCAGGAGCGAGAATGCAGTGATACTAGGGGTGTCATATATGTGCTTATATGAAGGAAAGGGCAGGTGTGCATCCCTTCTGTGTGGGGCATTACCCTGGAGTGCTGACACCTGTTAAGAGTTTTGATCGTTCAGAACACTTCTGAATTCACAGCTGACTTGCTGGGCTTTTAAAGAACAAGTACTGCAGCAGAGAGTATTTGCAGGACTGAGCCATAAAATTGCTTTTGTGATTTACTTGTTTTAGAGATATTTGCCGACTAGCTAGAATAGCTTTGAGTGAATGTTCCAGTTGCATAGGACAAAAATGGAAACTACATTTATTTTGCCTCAGAAGTTTTAGTCGTAGAATTACAAAAGCTATCAAAATAGGTTCTTCCCCTCATTTTAGTGTGTTACTGCCCTACCACCCAACATATGTGTGCATGCACACTTGACTTCCAGGTATGTATATGGAGTTGACACAAGGAGTCCTTCTAGTAAGGAGAGTTTGCTAGAATATCATTCAAAACTTGTCCTGCCTTGCCCTGTCCTTCTGAATCACAAATAACTTAAGAATCAGAGCAATAGTGTAATTGCTCTGTACCTCCAGAAAGTTCTTTTTAGTGTAGGTTAAACTATGTAGTCTACCTTATATAGCATCTTGAAATTCCTAGATGAAATTGCCAATATATATGACAATGAAAAAGAAAGAAGCTTCATGTTTACAACATCCATGCTGGGAAAGCATTATGGCAAAAACATTGTAGCACTCTACTCTTTTCAGCTGAAATTTGTGAAATGTTTCACTCTGGACGTAGATAAGCTTATGGTGAGCTTTCCACATCTGGGGTTAAGCACTAGCAAAAGTTGTCTTATCCTTAGACTTGAGTTGGGCTGGCATTTCTGACAGACGTGTAAACAGATGCAAGCGTTGTTGCTAATGACAGGTGATTATAAGTGGCATGGGTGCCAAGGTAATTAAACCATGCCTTGACAGGAACATTTGGTGAAATGGTATTTCAGCATTAGAAAAATTGTTGCAACACTTTTTTTCCCTGCTAAGCTATAACCTGAATATCATTCATTTTGATTCTTTGGCCACAGTGCTCCCAAACCTGCTCCCTGCTTTAGGTATAGAAGTATTGAGAAACAGCTGAATAGAACCAGTATGTATCAGTGGGGTCTTGGAGCTTTGAATTGAAGCATCTGCTCCTAAGAAGGCTTTTAGCATATAAATACAGTATAAAGTCCAACATGGAGGGGTTGGTGATGTATTATCTTACTTTATGACAAGATAATGGTTATTGTGCCAGATTTATTAATGGCTGAATTATTGTGCTACTGTTTGTCATATATTTCTTACTGGACATCTTAACTGCTTTTACTGCTGCAGATTGTAGTTTCTAAATCTATTTAAGATTTTTTTTGTCTATGTGAATGTACTTCACAATGAAATACAGTTTATTCTTAAAGTGAAAATAATGGTTGCTTTAGAAGTAATGCACTCGATATTAGAACTTTTATGAACTTCAGGCAGTATCTTCTCAGCTCTTCATGCTGCAATTTCATAGTTTAAGATGACTTTATCTTTTCCATTCCAATTTCTGTAGCTGATAGTGAATAATGCTAAAGTTCCTTATTGATCTCAGAATTCCAAGCAACCCTTTATTTAAAATATTCACTCACATATTGCATCAGAGCAGTGCAAAAATTTGGTTTAATCCTATAAATTAATCAAAATTTATTTAATAAAATATGAAAAATCTAGTTTAGGGATATTTTTCCATTATTCTGTGTGAAATTCATTATAATCTTTGGATGGAAACGATCTGTTTGTATTATTGATGTTCCTTTGGTTTTTGTTTCAGCCTTGAAGCATAAGAGTTTAGTATAATAATCTCAGCTGAAATTCTGGGCTTCTACCGAATTTGGGAGCAGAATTTATTCCTGTTTATTTTTCGTTCAGGGCACTCAGGATGGAAAGAAATGATTTCTCTTTGCTGGTTGGTCAGGACATCATTAAGCAGTATAAGAAACTGCTACAAATACTCAGTTGTAGCTGATACAGTGTTAACATGTGGGCTGGGTACTTAGCAAAGGGTCTTTGAAATCTAGTCCCTTTTAGTTTAAAGGTGGTTCTTAAAAATGAAATTTTAAATATGGTGAAAGCAATTTTCACATCAGTTACTTGAAGAGATGCAATTAAATTATTTGTTAGGTGCCTTTCTTCCACATTCTTACAAGAAGTTAAAATTGAGCTAAACCCATCAAGATGGCAAAGAAATTTTCAGTGTCTTTTGTTGCCTTTTTTTTTGTTTTGTTTCCCCTATCTCCCAATTCAAGTCTCTCAACTTTCCATCCCCTGAATTCTAATGAATGTGCCAGTAGAATGCTGATATACCGTTAATACAATTTTAGAATTTTAAGCCCTTGGACCGGGGAAGGTCCTGTAAATAATTAGTATGGTCCAAAGAAGCTGGCTTGAATGTATCTGATGAATTCAGGTGTCGCAGAGGTGAGCGGTGTGCCTGTCAGATGCTGCAGCAATGACCTAGCAAAGTGAAGTAGTGCCTCTACAGAGAAAATAAATTAGGGGATCACTTGTAAGGATTGTAAAGCTGAGAAGTGAGAGGGTAACTGGCATTTTTGCATTTAGAATTTCTATGTCCAGGAGTGTTTCAGAGGTTAGAAAAGCTTGGCTGTGTTCCATTGTCTTCAGTGAAACAGAAGGTGTGCAAGTTGTGCTCCTGTTACTGTTTGCAGCTTATAAGTAAAAGTACTGTAGCAGAAAGAAAAGGATTTGGACGCCCATAGTTAAGGGAGGTGTACAATCTGTAAGCCCTATCTGAAATAAAATCGGTGTCATATTGAGGTCCAGAATTAACTGTGTGTGTTTATACATACAACTTTTTCAAAGGATTTTAGTGTTATGTGCAAGTAACCGTGGAGCTGCCAGTTCATTTTATTTCTGATGTTGCCTGCTATTCCCTGAAGCAGATAAGCTATGGATTTTTTTGATCTTCCATTTGCTAGGCTTTCGTTATGTTGTGGTTACAGTCACAATGTCAGCACATAAAATGTTAAACATCACTGGTCTGAAAGAAGCTTCCATTGTCTTCTACTTCTGGTGCCTGGGGATTCTTTCTAGTCTTGCAGTGGTGGTTCTGTCAGTGTAATATGTCATGAAGCATTTCTCAGTAATGACAGACATTGAATATGAGTGACAGGAACTCTGACCAAGTGAAATGGGTTCAATTACCAGAGATGTAGGGTTACCTGAGATAAAGCCAAATGGTGCAATTGTGCTCGGTTTTGACCCTGTGACTCCCAACTATCCAGCAGCAAAGACAAATGGCTGATTAACCATCCCCTAACCCTCCTTTTCTGTGATAAACTTGTTTGGATTTCCTTGTCTGAATAAAAATCTAAGTGTGGCATGTTTCTAAAAGGAAATATGATAGGAAAACAATGGGTACTGGTGCTAGTCATTTTCTTCTCTTACCGACACAAAACAGAAAGCTGTCATTCTATCTTGGAATGTATCTTGGACATAGTGTCCAGAAATCAATACAAGATAAATGATTGCTCTCTTAACCTCACCTTTCTTCTGCTGCAGTGGTTACGTTGCTCCTGTTCACCTGTAGCCAACCTGACGCCAGAATAAATGAGAGAACCTGCCATGAAAAGTATCTTCTTGGGGTTTTTTTGTATTGGAAGGGTTTTTGTTGGCTGGGGGGGCAGGGGTTGCTAGTCAGTATTGAGTGCCGTTTTACACTTGTTCTAGTCCAGTGCCTACAGCTCCCAGATAGAGTTATAGCAAGCTCCCTAATTAAACTGTCGCTGTCTGCCCTCACTTGACTGCCTTTACAAAGTCATTTAACTAACAGACATTCCTGACTATTAAAGCTAGGAGCTGCGTGTCTCCAGTGCTGGAGATAAAACGAATGAAATTTGTTAATCTCCACTGACACTTGATCCTAGATGTTGAACTAATGCTGTTGCACCTGAACTTTTTCTTTATTGTAATTAGTTCTCATGTTATTATTTCATGTAATAAATTGGAAGAAGATTTCAACAGGTATTAAATTATTCAAGTTGATTTATGGATGCTGAGTGAATATGACATTCATCTTGTGCATTCTTCAAAAGCACAATTCAGTGGATGTTCAGAGCTGGATTCAAGGATTGCACTAATAGAAAACTGTAGTAAGAGGATGTATTTCCTTCATTTAAAAGGAATGTCATTTAAAAGTCTCTACTCTTTAGTAATGAAGATAAATTTTGCTTTTGTGATTTTATCTACTCTTAATTTAAGCAAATACTTTGATTGAAAATTTGATACATTTTCAAATAGCACATAAAAAATTGCATGCCATTGGTAGATTTAGAAGGGCTCAAATTACAGGGTAGAATTCAGTTCTGTTTGAAGGAACAAACTCTTTAAAGGAAGATTTGTAGTTTATTTTCCATCTCCTCTATTTGTTTGGGGTTCTTTTTCTATCATAGATTTTAAATCCAGAAGGGGCATTTAGACCATCTGGTTTGACCTTCTGGTATATTGTAAGAAGTTACATTTCACTTGGCTGTCTGTATTGAACCCAGTGATTTGTCTTTGGGTTTAAATGCATTTTTCAGAATGATGTCCATTGGTTTGAGGATAGTGGGAAATGGGAAACTACCCTTTCTCTGGAAATTGAATCAATTGCTAATTAGCCTACAACTTAAAAGTTCTATTTTCTCCTACTGGAATGCTTTGCTTCAGCAACCTTTCTGTACTACCTACTTCATATGATTTTTTTCTGCTGGAAGGAAAAAGCCCAACATTAGTGTCCAGTTCTTTCTGCAGAAGTATGTGTAAGCTGCAGTCATTTCAGTCTTCTCTCATTCCCAAACTGGGCAGACGGAGATCTAGGAGGGTTTATACTTCATATAGGCTACAGGCAGAGCTGCTGCCATGTCATGTTAGCTCAAGGCTCTGCACCACCTTCTGTTGCATACTTTTAGTACTGTATTTCCAGTGTTGTGAAGTTTCTATGGGATCTTTAGTGTTTAACATCTAGAAGTGAACAGCAAGCCAAAATACTACTACTACTAATAATAATTTTCTCTTCCTGCTCTTTAGGAACTCCCAGATATGCCTATTTATGTGGTTCATTTTAAAAGCCTTTACATTGTATAACAGTGATAATTTATAGTGCTTTTAATTCCTAGTGAACTTTTACAAGTTCATCACCATCTTCATCACTTGGTTCTGCTCCTTGTTTCCAGGTCAGAGAGTTATGTTTTGAACCTTTCTGACTTTTCTGCATAGTGTACTAATAAAGGTATAAAATACTAGGAGATTTGGTTGTTCATATTTCAGCATATTTATTCCTGCAGGGTTGGAAGGGAGATGTTTCTTTAAAGTACCTAAACATTGTCTTTCCACCCCAGAGATACTTTAGTTAACTTCTTTCTGCTAAAAGTAAATAATAATGCCAGTAGAGGCTGAGACTGCAATTTGTTGATCTAAACTAATGGATGTGATTTCTGAGCTCAGGACTTTGGGTGATGATATAAATGGTTAGTCATAGGTGGTTAAATGTCATTTATTTCCTGTGAAAAAAAGGTTTCTTTAAGAAAAGTTCAAACTGTGTTCCCTTCCAGATAGATCAGTAGTAGAAGTATTATTTTGTTGGTTTTAAGTCATACCTGAAAGATTTACTGTAAACTTTCTTGTATAAGAGAGTATTTTTTAACTTGTTTTTAATGGCTTTTTGCATCTGCTGGCTGAAACAATGTTGTGATTTATTTTAGTCCTGGAATTAGTGGATAACCATTAACTACCTTGTTCACATCTTTTTTGTGAGACTGGTAGTGTATCTGGTGCAGTTTATTTTGCTTTGAAAAATTGTTCATTGTTTTCCCATTCACAAATGCTGTTCCTACCACATATAAACAGAGTTCTAGAGAACTTCTGCTGATTGCTAAGTGTTATCTGCCCTCTGTCCTTTACAACTAACAGCAGCCAATAAAAATACAGTCTGTTTTCTTTTTGAAATAGGATTTGGTCATATAGGATTGGATTTCTTGAAATAGATGGGTCATGACCAATGTCAATTCTGTTCATGCCAGAAAAAGCTTGGATGCAGCTCATCTTTTCTGTTATATTTTTGCAGTCGAGACTAATACTGAACTTGAGAGTGACTCAGCAAAAAGCTGTGTGTGTATCTACACACTCTACAGAACAGACAGGCATCTCCAGGAAAGTCTCACAGTCTTTCACCTTACCATAGTAATTCCTTAATTCCTCACATCTTCTAATATCTGTGAATTTGCATCCCCAGTGCAGCCTCGTCCCCATTGTGCCCACCTAAACAGTGGTTTTCAGGTGAGAGATGTGTTGCTGCAAAAGGACAGTGCAGCAAGTTTAGTGGCGTCTTCAGCAAATTGTACTGTTTGTTTTTCAAATAAACATATGATTGGTTTGGGGTTTTTTTTAGTTGATGCAAAATCCATCATATTTTGATTCTAATTTACTCTGTTTTAAGCAGACATTGTAGCCAGGCCTTTAGGGGCTATTCACAGAAATAGGATGTTCAACAAATCAGCTTTTGCAGCACCAAGATACTGAACATCAGTGACAACAGCCAGAGACAGATGGATTAAAAAATATGCATCTTTATTTACACATCTAAATAAAATATGTATCTGCAAACTTCTATATAGTATCTATCCAAACTTCTGTATAGTAAGCAATCTTCTCTGAAAACAAGAAATATTTCATTAGCATTGGACTATGGAATAGTATAAACAGTTACTAGCCAGTTATAAATCTACATTTATTTCCTTAATTTTATTATTATGTTGTTATAATGTTTCTGTGACATCCTTCCCCTGCCTCCCCTTTCCTGTTTTGAGCTTTTTACTCCCATCATTATAATACGTCACTGTACTCTACAAGAATAAATTCTTTGAAAAGTAGTTCTTTGGTTCATGTACATGCTTTTTGACCCTCATGTTCCACAGCATCCAACATACTTACAAAATCCATATCGATATATAGTGCATTCCAGTCCCATGCTGTTCTTGCCAGTGCAGCTATCCAATAAAAATGCCTTCCACAGCTGTCAGGATGGAAGTTTGCAGGAAGCCAGCCACTGCATCCCACTTGGAGCACTGTTTGTGTGCTGCTCCCCCTGAGCCTGGCGGGCCAAAGTGAACAGTGGGAGCTGTTGATCGATGGATAATATTCAGTTCCAAGCTTCCATAGCACCTTATTCTGAGGCTGGCTCATTCACCAGCTCATGTTCTGTGCCATGAGAAGTCTGGAAAAAAAACCCCTGGTATTTTGGCATTTAGAAGATGTAATAAGATTGTGTGTGTTGAATTATTTTACTCTCATGTAAAGAGTGGTGGGTCAGGAGTGGTTTATTCACTATTTTGGGGGGGGGGGGAGGGGGGTGGTAGTGAATTTTTTTTTTTACCAGTTGGTCTTCACTTTAATATTTGTCTGTTGTATTACTAATATTCTTGAGGTAATTGGAATGTATTTCATGAGTATAAAAATATGTACAGAGCAGGTTTTTCTCTCAGTTTCTAGAGGCCTGTATTTAAAACCAAACCAAGTAAAGCAAGCAAAAAGCCTCACCCTGTGTTATTTCCTAAACTCTGGGTCACAGAGTCTGTAAAAGAAAGCACTGCTTAATGCAAGTGTCAGGAACACTATGGATTTCCTACATTACTGTAAAGGCTACAGGGTATAGTCCCTTGTGTGGCTGCCTAAGGATACTTGTCCTCGTTTGTGTAGGACTGTCAAGTGAAAAATTTTTGTAGATATTTATTGTACTGAAAAACTAAATTTTTTGCAGTCCTGTAAGTGGTCATCTACCTCAATATAAGATGACCTCCTGGTTTTCTTTTATTCCATCTTCCTTTAGAAAGGCTGCCACAATCAGGTTCATAGGTTTGAAAAGACAATTCACAAAAATATAGAAAAAAGATGGTCCATCAGGTACAAGTTCAAACATGGAGAATTAGATTGAAGAAATATTGAACTGATGGAATAGATATCTTTTTATATAAATATCATATTATGCTGGTTCATCAAATGTGTATTTGAGAAGGATACAAATTTAAAAATTAAGTGTATATATTGGATAGAACTACCAAGCTTTATCAGTGGAATAGATACCTTGGTACTTGGAGTAACCCAAAATATAATTTTTACTATTGTAAGCTATATATTAATTAAAAATCACGGTGCAAATATTGTATTTCTAGAATGTAATTATATATTTGCATATAATAAAATTTTGTGAAAAATAGTATGAAGTCCATCTTTTGGAAGCTATTTGTCATAAGTTTGATATTAATATTCATTGTATTAGTAAGAAATAATCTCTACATTTCCTTACCACATTTAGTAAGAAGTTTCTTTTCACAAATTCTAAAACAGTCATGTGGTCTTAGTAAAACTGCTTTATTAGGACTTCTGTAAGGTTGAATGTATTTATTAAGAGAGCAGCACTTTTTCAATGCTGTATTTTCTATATAACCATGAGATTCAGGGAGGATGGGTGAGCATTTTCCCTCACAGAGACTTTGATCTTTGTAGCTCTGCAAGCTAAACCAGATCTTGGTGCAACTTTGTTTGGTGGGTATCCACTAGTACACACAATTCTGTTAATTTTAAAATTCTTCTGCTTTAAATCTGTGTCCTCTCACATTTCATCTGTGTAAATAAAGCTCCTCGTGCAAGCCGGCCAGGAAAACATATGATACCATTTGCGATTGCAGAATGCGGCATGCTGTTCTTCTGTAATTATAATGGCCTGAGCAGTGAGGGGTTGCTTAGCCTTCCTTAACAATCATTAATCTAGCGAGCCTTAGGTACAGTGGCCCATCTTGGAGAACAGCAGTCCTTGGCATGAGGCACCTTGGGCTGCGAGTTTGTTGTGAGCGAGGGATAGCCTTGTTTGTTACATGCTGCTGCTCGCCGCTCCCTCAGGAGTCTGGGAGGAGGCTTTTGCCGTGTCTTGATTGCTGCTTGCCCTCTCCCTCACTCTCTCACTTGTCCCTTTATTTCTCCTTGTTGTGAAAGTTTCTTTCTGTGTGACTGGGAGTCTGTTTAGCAGACCATATTGCAAGTGAAGGTGCATCGTTTGTTGCCTGATTTTGGCAATGCTGGGCAGTCAGCTGGGATGTAATTAAGACTCTGAGAACAGGCTGTCTTCTCCACAGGAAGGGCATGTTAGATGTTGCTGGGATTTGGGGCTGTCAGTTTGGCCAAGGCTGGAAACTGAGAGCTAGGGACAGTGATCTTTTCTTTCATTTATAATCCCTTTATGTACAGTGTATGCACTTGGCAAAGTTTACATATAACCTAGTGGCTGGAGCTTGCAAGCCAGTGCGGCTGAATTAGCATATGTTACGTGTATATTTTAGTAATATTTTAAAGCAAGTGCAAATTTCCAAAGTGAATTATGCATGTATGACAGAAATAGGGTTGTGTTGCATTGGGTGTCAAATCCCACAACTTTTTGTCAAGACCATGGATTTTACATTAAAAAGGCAGAGAGACTAAACGAGGTAAAACAGTTTTAATTTTTAACAGTTTGGTCCAGCCCAAGGAACTGCTCTCTGACAGTTATAACTGACATTTGAATAATTGGATTAATTCAGAGAGGGGCAAATCCTGTATTGATAGCTGTGCTTGTTCTATATATTTTTCAACTTAGGGAAGGAGCCGAATGGTTTAATTATTTAAAGGACACATCTTGCAATATAAAATACTGCTGTTTTGAAACTTTGGTCTAAAATCAAGGAGGAAAAATATTTGCATTATTTCATTCTTTACATGTAAAAGCTTAAGGAAGAAAAACCCTGAAACTTACTGCCTTGTGGTTTTTAAGCCAATGTAAAGAAAAACGCAAGAGGCAGAAATTACCATTTGTGGCCCAAAGCACCAGAAATGGAGATGAGCCTGATTTAGTCAAGTAGATTCCTATCTTTTTTAGGGAAGTGTAAATCCTCAGTAATAATCACATTACGCTGCAATTGCAGGATATTCAATCAACGTTGTTGTGAGAAGGACCGCCTCCAGTTTCCTTAAGCTAATACGAAATTCTTTTTTTATTCAGACTCTTTTTTTTTTTTTTTTTTTTTTTTAATGAGAAATTTTAAATTTACGGAAGTAAATGGTTTTACTGTGCTGAAAACCAAGGGTAGGAAGGCTAACTATTGTCAAGGACAGTTCAGAACACCGGTTTGGTTCTGGCTGTTTACCCAGCAGGACATAAAGAGTATTAACACTCAAGGAGAAAATGTGCATTCACAGCTTACGATATTAACACCCTGCAAGTGAAGTATGAAACATGCCTATGAAATGTCACATGCATATATAGATGCATGTATGACTTCAGACAAGCAGAAGTGCTTTTTTGAAGGATTGTGCAGTCTGCTTTGGTTTTGTTAGATTATGTTGCAAAACAAGCAACACCTTTCCCAAGCATTCCTTACTCCCAGGCTGCATTTACATGTTTAAATTCTGCTACCGTCATTCTCTTTTCCAGAAGGTCTGTTTCAAAATATTTATATATAAATAACTAGGTGAAATTTGGAAGTGTGTGAGTGAATTCTACATTTTTATTATTAGATGGCAAGGAAGTATTATTTAAAGTGAATATTATTTAACGTGAATTTTGTAAATTGGCATCCTGAGGACTTTCTGTATAGCCCTCAAATGTTTTATCATTTGCTTCGCAAACATGACAGTTCAGCTTTCCTGTATCCAGACTGTTATTCCTTTGGGGCTACTCAAAGCCTTTTAAAATTATGGGGGTTTTGGTGTTGGTTTTGTTTTGAGTTGTTGGTTGTTTTTTTTTTTCTGGGGCAGTCTAAGGAAGTCCCAGGAGTGAAGTTGCCATCTGTCCTCTATATTAAAAGAATCTTCTATATTACTTACCTGATGTTCTTGTCCCAGAGATAAATGTTGATAATTAAAAGAATAGCATTTGTCCTTTATTCTGAATTAAAAATTCTTTCTTAAAAACAGTTACAAAACTTATGAACAATTTTTAGGTTCTTTAAGCTCCTATTTTCTAGTCTGTGTTCTTTTTTCTTATTACAGTTTTGATAATTACTGGCAGGTAATTAGAATAGTTTATTAATCTAAGCATGTGCATGTATTCAGCAATGCTGAATACAGTTGAGTTGTAGATAAATTATTGTTACAGATAAGTCTGTCTTGTGGAAGAGAGGAGGGAAAGCAAGGCATTGAGAATGAGAGATTTACACAAGCCAGACACTTATTTTGGGAATGTTTCCTCCATAAAAATTGCAAGTTACAGACTCCACCTCCCCCTTCAGGAAAGGAGCCTTCTTCATTGTATGAACTTCCTTCCCCAGCACACATTTGCCCAGGAACAGTTCTGTATCTTTACACTTCAGCTGTAGCTCATTAGTGTCCATAGTTGCTCCCAGTGGTCCCTCCTTTCAGAGCATTGTGGTGCATGCATGGCCTGAATACCAAGTACTTCTGTTCTGAATATCACACTTATGCAAGTCAAGATTAATAATTTTTAAGTAGCATCCTTGTTTGTTGTTCTAACATTCTCTCCATTTGTGGCTTTAAGACAATAATGTAAAGATTATGTCTATCAATAAGAAGAGTGGGGGAAGAAGAACGCTGTGAAGTTTGTATAATAATCTGTTGTGCTGCTCTCTTTCCCCCATGATGAGCAACACCATGCCAGCTCACACCAAAAACCTTTCTAGCCCAGTGCCACACAGTGAGGGACAATAGCACCCAGCAAAACAAAAACAAAAAAAAAACCAAAACAAACAAACAAAAAGAATAAGTGATTTTCTGTCTGGATATTGATCTAGCCCTGAGAATTTGTGGCTAACAGAATTTCTGATGCAAAGGTGGTATTTTTAATGGTCCTGTGCAGATACATCTTCTCAGTGTATTTATGCAGTAACTTTTAATTTATGTGGACTTTTAACAGCCTTGCTATTCTGTTCTGAGCTGGGGCACTACATACTAAAGATTATGACTACAGCCCACCCCACTCCTTCCCCCAAAATATTTCACAAAACAAACCCCCAAACCCAAAAATTCCACAAAACCAAAAGTCTCACCAACCCAAAAGTTCTATCTCCTTTTGCTAGCTTGTTGTTTTTATTAGAAAAGAGTAAAAACTTAATTCCATAGGTAAAGTTTGGTGGTTGGGTTGGATTGTGGATTTTTGTTCACTCATGAAATTAAATAATTTTTCATACAGAGTCCTCTACTCATCAATCTTTTTTGTCTTTCTTAATTGCATTGTATTTGCTTTGAGATGGGGACCAAAACTATTTAGTTCTTCATGCTTTGCCACCTAATCATATCCAAACCGTACTATATTAATCTAAATTAGTTCATTTTTCTTCCTCGTTCTAATTTGTCCAAAAGAGACTGTATTTTTTGTGAAGTGAAATGTCAGACACAGGATTAGTAATTGTTGTTTTCACAATACAGTACATATCTAGTATCTACTATTCAGATCTAAAATTGTGTCATTAAGCATACAAGGTAGAACTGAAGTCAGATCAGAGTTTATTTACCTACCTTAGGTAAAAGAATGAAGACATTTACGATCTCTTTGCTAGGCAGAATACTGCTGTTGATATATCAGTGTGCATGTAACACAAATATTTGTTCTAAACTGAGGTTATATTCTGTCTGGCATACCTTATATACATAAATAATGCAGAAGTTAAATCCAGGAGTTGTGCTAGCGAAACTCCTCCTTATAAACAGGCCACTGAAGAATTATATAGAACTTTATATTAATATTTAGTTCAGAAGGCTTGTTTGCATACAGTGCCTGTCTTTCCATTTTACTGCCAGACCATCAGCAATCAGAATTTTTAATGACTCCTAAGAACTTCTGTGCAGCAGTTCTGTATATTTCTGTCACAAACCTGTCTTTATTTAAAGATTACGGATTTTCTTTCGGTAATTTAAAAAATTGCATATTTTAAATGTTAGTCATTTGTAAGGCATGGAAATGTATTAACATTCATTGTTGCTTTCTTATTTGCTCTGATTGCCGTATGTAGTTAGGTACTAAATTTTTGGGTATTTATATGAAGAAAAAACCTTGTTTTATATGAAGATTAAATATTTTGCATGGTCCTTAATGGCATAAAGTTAAGCAAATGTATGCTGTATACAGATCCAGCTATTCCACCTTTTAATCGTTTTGTTCCCATAGAGGATTCCAGCTTAGCAATTTTGGATGCAGTGAGTTTCCTACTGATGATATGCATACAGGAGACATGTATTTTAGGTAGTGATAAGTGGCTTATTTCAATCTTTGCTCTTCAGCTCCCTAAGAGTTACTTGTTCAATTTCTGATACTAAGTTTTGGTTTAGTGTATGTGAGGTGGCAGGGCCTAACTGATTAATGACCTTCCAGAGCACATACAGGATTGTTAGTCTCTTCTTAAATTCATCCCTTGCAGATTTTCTTTTATGCAGTATGCATCTATCTGATGCTGTAATCTGTATGATTATTGAAAACTTAATTTAAAAAAAAATCCTGTTCTCCAACAGCTTCTAATGCACCAGGTTTTGTTACCTTAACATTTTTCTTTCATTAATATTGATTAAACTGTAAAGGGTTTTATTGCTGTTAATAGGGGGCACATTTTAAATTTTACATCATTAACATTTAAATAGTTTTTAATTGTTACATTTAACAAATTTATGCAGGTAAAGATTCAATTTCTTCAATTAATTTACATTTACATGTTCAGAGATCTTTCGCTAGGGCTATTCTCATAAAACTTTAAGGGTCCCAGAAGGATCTCTCTATACTTATATTCTTTTCCTTTTATCCCTGCTACCCTTTCCATATTATGTCTTTGAAATTGCTAGGCTTATTTCCATGTGCTACTTAATAAAATAACATTTCTTTAGCCTTTTACGTGGAGGCTTGTTTCAACAGATTTATATGTAAAGAATCAAGTGAAATTTACGTATATGAGTGAATTCCAGATTTTACAAGTTTCAGACTTGATCATTCTTCTCCATTATGCTGTACATGGGGAAAAATAAGTACCCGCTTGTTTGATGTAACGTGCAAATCAGTCAAAGAAAAAATTCCAGGGAGTACTTTTTCATTCCCAAAGGTTTCTGAAGTCCAAATGAAAATAGATAAAGTTAGTTTGGTACTTTATCTCATACAATAGAGGAAAATTCAGAAAGATAGTATTATGCATCCCTTGACTTGGGTCTGGCATTTCTCTGGAAGCAAAATATCTTGGGTATAGCCATGTTCTACACAATATATAAGTATATAGGATAAGTTTCTATCAGTTTGGTAAAAAGCTACCTGTTTTACTTTATCGAACTAATTGACTTGCATGATATCAAAATAAAACTTAGTATAGAGCAAGGACAGGAAAGAGGTGGTGAACACCTTCTGTCTTATGAACAAGAATACGAATATCTCTTGCAATATTAAATTTCACCAAAAAGAGAGACGAATTTCTTCATTTTCTTAGAAACAGCCAGATCAGCTCATACTTGGGAAAGTATGCTCCTAAATGAATTACTAGTGAAGATTACATGTAACACATTTTATATTTCTGAAAGTTATTGTGTGTCTTGAAATAATTGTCTGAATTATCTAACCCAGCCTGGAAAAACAGGGACTCAAGGGATTGTAGAAGATGGATCAGTCATTTGAAGTTTTTAAGTTGATAAGAAATTTGCCAAGAGTTTTCGGGGGCATGATGTGAGTTAGACAGTGGAGTCAAATCACTAGACAGCAAAGTGTTTATTATGGTGGAAAGCAAAAGTTTAATGCATTCCACGTGAAGGAACTGGTCACTTGAAGAGATGACTGGACCAAGAATGGGATGGGGGAGGACAAGGACCTGCTAGAAGACAATATCAAACTGTGGAAGAGAATATCAAATGAATATCAAATTAATCTTAAATGCTCAGACAGAAGCAGATTTTAAGCACTGTGGGCCCAGCAAGATTAAGGGCAATAAAGGCGAATGAAGGTGCATGGAAATAGTAAAGGCTCTAAAAATTTTCAAAGTAATGATTACACCATTTGGTGGAAGTGATTTCTGTGGACAAAAGGTGGTCCAGAATGAGGTGATCAGAAAGGAAGTTGATAGAAACTTGACTCAAAGGTAGTGAACTGATACTCAGTGCATATAAGAGGAATAAAAATGGAAGTAAACATTGGAAAGGAAATTGAGACCTACAATACCATTTTTTTTCTCACGCTAATAAAAGATATTTTGGGAGGATTTTGCTGATAAGGAGTGAAAAGATGAGTGAAAGAAAAAAATTGAGATGGAAGAAAGAAAGGACTTGAACACGATGGGAAAGTTTATATGATTGTTAGTTGACATAAAATATGATCAAAAGGACACACTACTGGGGTATACTGACCATTAATGAACAAAAGCATTTACATATCTTGAGGGTACCTTGTCTTGTGTTATGAAAGGCAGCTTGTGTCAGGGGGTGGAGTGTTTCTCCTGGTTGTTATTTATCCTGTCAGACAATATTGATTTTAATTGTGTAGGAAATACTAGAGAAAAAACCCAGCAGCTCCACCATGCTGGCACTTACTGGTTCAAGGTTACCAGATTTCTATGAAGGAACTGTTGGCTGCTGTTCTGGCAGCATTCATAAATGTCATTATTGTTTGTAAGGGGCAGAAAGTCACTTGAAAGTGTGAAACTCACTTGGAAACTGGAAAAGAATTTAAAATATTTCTTGACTGGGTCAATTTCTTGACTTTATGATAATCAGTGTTCTACATGGCCCCCTCCAAAAAAAGAAGTTACAGAACTGTATATTCATCTGGGAAATAGAGCTCAGTTGGAAAGTGATGTAGATTATCTCACAGCATAAATACAATTCAAAACAACGGATATTTCCCTCCCAGAGACAAGAATATAGAAATGTTTTTCTTCAGCTTTTTGCTGAAGGATTTGCTTTTTCATATTTATGATTTTACATCTGTCCATTACCAAACGCAGACGGGATTTTATGCATTTAAGACAGGAGAAGGCAATCTGATTTCCAAGAAAGAAAGTCTTTTATATTAAAGCATCATGTTAGTCTTGGGCTTCTGCTAATGTGAAAATAAAAATGTTTGCTGCTGAGGGACTGAGATCTCCACATAAAATATCTATGAAGGAAATAAATATTTTAAAATGCAAGCACTAAAGTGGCATTGGCACTTCAAAATAGGGTCAGAGGCTGATTCCTCCTTTAGAAGTGTCAGTGTTCTAATGCATGTGACTGCATACACTGAACCTTTCATGATAAAGTAACTACTGCTGATTTTTTTCCAATGGAAAAAACATACAGTTCCTTTTTCATTCAGATCACAAGTTTTCTATAAATAGTAATACAAGGCCTAATATTATGTGAAAATGGAAGGTTTTATAAAGCTGATTTATTCTATCCAGACTGCACAGAAGAGAACACCAGAATAATATCTGCCTGGCAAGTTAATTCATGTTTCTTTTAATGAAGATAACTTCTTTAAAATGAGCAAAGAATAAGCTGAACTTTTGCAAGATAAATGTGTCTTTTTCCAGTTGATCTAGATCTAATACTGAAACATGTAAAAATGTACTTCAGCCTATATGTACTCAGCCTCAGTGCACAAAAGGAGAGGTGTTCAGCATTAGGTATTTGGAAGCTAGGAATTTCTGCAGCCTGCTGTCATCAGCTCTGACTCCTCTTTATTCTAGGTAGCATAAAGGATGCTGGAGGAGACCAAATCTTTGCTTCAAAAAGCTCCTTGCGCCTAGTATTGGTGATGTTGTTTCACCTATCTTTTTAAGACAGACTGATAATCAATAATAGGACTTTCCAGTAGTCCTGTTTCCTTCTGATGTACAACAGCAGCAGGGAGTACTCAGATCTTCCTGGCTTTGCATATTCCCCCAAAATTGGTTTGTGCCTTAGAGCACATGTTTTGGTTTCAACTTTTGGTTTCAAGGTCACATTTTTGTACAGACTCAAAGTGTTTATTACTCATTAAGTGATTGTCTGTAAATATGAAACTTCTAGTAGACTATTAATAAAATAGAATGAAAGAATACAGATTTTGAGGACCCTAAATGGGAATTTCATTTGGGTCCTGAGCTTGACACGTACTGAGTACCTGTAATTAAGTGCTGAGCAGTCTGAACTTCTGTTGACCTGGGAACTGAAGTTGTTTCAAATGTGTCTCTTATCATTTTAACAACCCCCAAGTTTCTCTTGCAAATTGCATATGGTTGTGGGCAAGTGGGAAGGTTGAATAGCTTGTGCTTTTACTTACCTTGTCTTGCACTCCAACTGCTGGCAGATGAAACACATGTTCAGTTGTGTTACTCCTTAGAGTTTGCTATAGTCCAAGATTAAAATAAGAGAGGACAAGAGGGTGGTTTAGCAGGGAGTGACTGCCTCAAGTCAGTCTGGTTTGATCGCTGGTGCTTGCAGTGGCAGCAACGCAAGTTCATAGACAAAAGCAATTCCTAGGTGACATTTGGGTGTTTAGATTAGATGTTAGGAACAGATTCTTCCCTGTGAGGGGGATGAGCCACTGGAACAGATTTCTGGAGAAGCTGTGGATGCCCCATCTGTAGAGGTGTTCAAGGCCAGGTTGGATGGGACTTGGGGCAACCTGGTCTAATGGAAGGTGCCCCTGCCCAGTGCAGGGGGTTGGAAGGAGATATCTTTAAGGTTGCTTCCAACCCAAAGCATTCTATGATTCTATGATTTTATGACTATTGTTAACTGTTTATTTAATATAAAAATAATTTGTTAGGAAAAAAAAAGACATGCTTTTGCGTGTTCCTACAAAGCTCTGCTTATCAGCTTGTTGAATCTGCTTTGGTCATATGCAGCCTAACAAGTACATAGAAGTGTAATAGGATACAAAGAAAAAACTCCAGCAAAGTGTAGGTGTGCACACAAAACCTACGTAAGAGCTGCTTCATGGCAGTAGATACAAATTTCATAATCTTATTATCCACCTACACAAGTCTGTACAAGTGCCTTGGATAGAAAAGCATGCAGATGGCAAACTCTATAAAAGCGTGAACAAATAAGGTAATTAAAAGATAGGTTTTATTGCAGATAAAAATGTATGATTGCTTTTCCCCTCAAGTGGTACTCCAACAGAAGTCCCAGCTACTTGCATGCAATGCAAATATTTTAATACAAAATATTACCACTATCTTAAGTTCCTGAGAGTGACAATAGGAATACAGAATCCTGCATTTGTATTTCCTTTTCCAGACTATCTCTCATATGCTTAGATGTGCCTTACCAATGCACATCTTTGCATTGTGGCATTATGGCACATGCAGATGTGCCATACCAATGCACGTACCAAAAGTCACCCTTTTGGGTCCAGGCTTTGAAATTTTAGCCCTTTCCAGTAAATACGTTTGAATGAATATTAAATTTATTTTCCCTTCATTAAATAATCAAGGAGAGTTGATTCTAGTCTTTTCACTGTACTCACTATATCATGATTATTAGTCACCCAGACTTATCTCTAGTGAATTTATGTTTGTGCAGAGAGAAATAGAAGTAAATATGGTGTCTATCCTGAAAACTGCAAGTCTCTGCTAAAAATAAAAAAGCACACTCAGGTTGAATGTTGGGATGTGGTTTCTGAGTCCAGCCAGTCCAGACAGGTCTGACTAAAACTATAATCAAGTTGAATGTATTGCATTGGTATTCTAATTTCCAATTTGGGATTTTGCCACATAAACTCTAGTAGAGTATGTCTAATCTTTATGAGACCCAGAGTCTCTGTATAAACTCCCTGAATTTTCCTCCATGTGTCTCTGCTAAACTGAGATGTGTCTTCTGGCTGAGTTGTAGAGACATTAAATTACTGAGTAAATCAATACAGTGCTGTTATGTCACTGTATCTTTTTCAAAGACCAGCTCAAATTTTGTGTGCTGTAGCTTTGATCCCTTTCATTTAATTCTAAGAACACTTGTTATTATAGTAACTGTTGTTTGTATGTTATTTTAGCTTTTTACTTAAGTAGCTATATAGCAATTTAAATGAAAATGTAATTGGGTTACATCTGTTTTACATGCATGTAATACCACGCAGATGTAAACTTACATTAAAACCATATTTTCTTTTTGGCAAAAAGGCATAAAAATAGAATTGTAGCAATCATGCAATACATCTTTTTTTTTTCTTTTTTTTAAGTAGTGTACACAAAATGTATTCCAGTGTTTATGTTGTGATGGTAACAGCCCTTTCTATTTTTATGGGAGCTAACTGGTATTGCTGTACAAGGACAAGTACACTGTTATGCTGGTGTAAATCCAAAGGAACTCCATTGAAGTTAGTTAAAATTCCTTACCAAACTTATCAGTTTCAATAACTGACTCTTTCCAGAGCCAAATTTCACTCCAAGGATCTCCACTGAAATAAGGAATCTTTGTGAGGCTACACAGTTATGAATGACAGTGATATTTGGCTTCCAATAGCTTTATTTTAAAGAAAGATGAACTTCTTGCTGGCTGATCTTACAAAGTGCTGAGTGCCCTCAGCTATTGTTGATTTTGATAGGGTTGTTTTCTATGATCTGGAAAGAGAGATAAGAGATATGGATTCAGTTCCATCTTTCTCTCTGCTTTTGTCTAGGTACTTAGGGAAGGTACTTAATGTCTCTGTACTGCTGTAATCATAACACAGAATTCCTCCTGCCCTATTTCCGTATTTGTCCTGTCTTTTTTTTTTTTTTTTTTTTGACTCTAGGCTCTTCATAGCTGATTACTATTCTTTGTTTATGTGGTGTCTAGCACAATGTCAGGATTGTGAGTAGTGTCCATTGGTACAGATTCATGTCCCAAGCGAAATATAGGAATGAATTAGAGTACCTGGCAATTCCCTAAAATTACTGGGCTCTTTTAAGGTTCTGGAATTTATTTAGAATAGCTCTTTTGTAATCATCAGGCTAAAAATATTAAGTATTATGTTTGTTCTGTAGTCTAGCACACAGCTTTTTCATAATGCAATGCCTTGAAGCCTGTGTTAGTCAGGGAAGACTTCTCACTCCCTTTGTTTCACTTATATAAGCATAAGTTCAAAATACACCATGCATATTTTACATGGAGCAAGGATATATATAGCAGACTTTTTTTTTATTTCAGTATATGTTCCTGTTCAATAACTCTGCCTTTTTAGAGAGTAATTGTGAAGGACACATAAGAAAACTGTTGCATGTTTTTCTTCTTACTTTTTACCTCTGAACATTTAAGACTCTAATTCTACAGCCATGAACATAAACATATGAGACAGAATCAGGATATATAAATTTAAATTTATTCCAGTTTCTCATTATTAAGTGCTTTTAGACTAAATCTTGTTGTTCTAGAGTGTGAATTTGGCCCAAATAAGGACTTCAGGATTGTCTCTGAAGAGAATTTAAGCAGGTATTCTGCAAATTACCAATGAAAAGATGATAGGAAGCCATACCGAGTCAGTAGTAAGGTATTGTTTCTCAGTTGTGGCCAGTAGCTCAGCTACAGTTTCTGTTTGCTACAAGGTTTGTATTTCAGGAGCGAGTAATGTATTTATTCTGAACAATCTGTAATGATCCACTCAAAATAATTTTCTCCAAACACTTTGTTTTCCCTTATTTGTTTAAATTAACTAAGCCTGGGACTTCATGAGAAGTCCACAATCCAAGCCTTGGTTAAAAATTATTAGAAAGTAGTTTTGTAAATATTGACAAATCAGATTTTTGTGAGAATATAGAGTAAAAATCTACTTTTAAAATACTTTTCCCCCATATTCTGTGTAACTCCTAAGTTTTGTCATTTCATAGAATTTATCTTTTGCTTTTGTGTTAACTGAGCTGGCCCAGTTAACTTTGCTGTATAAGATACTCTAAATTTTCTTCATGAGTTTGCCAGAGAAATTGATGGATGCAGAAATCTTTACTTCCTACACGTGGACTTCAGTTAATTGGTTGTCTGTTGTGGAGTTAAAAGTTGGACTCAATGATCCTTGTGGGTCCCTTCCAACTCAGAATATTCTGTGGTTATACCTACTGTATGTACATAGCATGGTAATAGTAACAGCATGAAGAAAAGAAAAACAAAGAGGTTTTTTTAAGTATTGTTAGGTAAAGACTGAAAGCTGGGATGCTCCACATATTTCCTCTTCCTCTTTTCCCTTTTCTGTATAGAAATATTTCTTCCCTTTCAGTGCCATTCTCCTTCCCTGTGGACTGGGCTCTGAAGCACTTTGCCTTCAAGTTGAGATAATGATTTATAGAAATATATATATATATGTATATGTATAAATATACATAGAGATATGTATATATACAGATGTATAAATATCTATCTAGGGAGATATATATATATATATATACACATTTTTAAAACCTCTTGAGTTTTAAGCATTTTTAGTGGCCCAAAGCCATGCTCTCAGTACTGTAGGAACTGTCTCGGCTTCCAGACCGCTGGTGCCAAGGACCCTCAGCTGCTGCTGCTGGGGATAACTCTGCTCTCTGCACCTCTCACAGTATTTGCAGACTGGGTAAACTCTGCAGAGAATGATTCAGTGTTAACTCACACAGTGACTGCCCCTATGATTTATGGAGACTTTCAGTAGGAACTTAGTATGTACAGTGGATTCTTTCTATTTCTGTCTCCTTCTGGACAGCCGTAACTCCATTTATTCCATGTAAAAAGTAACTGCTTGGCAAGGAAAGCCATCTCAGAGATGTGGTGGGGAGGCTTAGAACTTCTAAGTACTTTGTCCTGGATCCACAGCTGGTCCAGCCACGCTACTCAAGCATTCCTTCTTTTGACAATGAGACAGAACATGTCCCTAACCTGGCCTTTTATGCCAGTGTGATGTAATGCTTGTGGTAAATAAAAATCACTGTAGTTGTGAGTTAATGTTAACTTTGATTATTGACACCTCTAGTTGACTAAGACAGATCTCTGCCTATTAGAATTTTCAAAATAGTCTTACAAAGATACTGAATATATTTTAAATTCAATCTATTGAGTGCAGGGGGAGAACACAGTTACATGATTAATAACAATTACTAAAGCACTTGATGTGGCATGTAACATCTTTCCCTTTATGCTATGACAGTTTCCTTTGCTGAGGAGGTAAATGAGTGTCTGTTACAGCTGCCAGAGTGGGAAAAGAGCACTGGAACTTGGACTCAGTATCAGATCATGTTTCACTAACGGAACAAGATTGATTTATTGTGTTACATCAGGGTTAGATGGACCTAGTACTGCTTCACCACATGCTATTTCATTCCCTTGTCTACTAAGTATGCAAGTACAAACAGCTTTAACACAATTCTTTACCTAGAAACAAGCCTGAGGCTTCATCCAAATACTTTTAACATATGAAAATTGAGCTGCTTTGAACTTGTATGTTTTTGATAACTGCTTGGTATGCTTCCTGGAGGATCACCTGTAGGCTTTTCTTTCCAAATCCTAATCCCTTTGATTAAGTGCCAGGACAGATAGCTCTCATTGAATAACTCCAGTCTCATAATTCTTCCTTCATTCAGAGTTGAAAGGGAGCTGCTCAAGCTTCAATAGGTAAATCCTCAGATTTAGTTAAAG
Organism: Corvus kubaryi; assembly: GCF_017639235.1. NCBI lineage: Eukaryota > Metazoa > Chordata > Aves > Passeriformes > Corvidae > Corvus > Corvus kubaryi. The sequence goes on along the minus strand of NW_024581093.1, from coordinate 9,611,595 downwards.
TAATTCAGACACTTAGAAACTGAAATTGTTTTGTTCTGAAACAGGGTTCAGATGGGCTACCGAACATTTACATACCACTTGCTGCCAGAAGCTGTAGGATGAAAAAGAAACAAAACAAATTTTTTTGCAAGAAGGATTAAGAGTAAGCAAACTTTGAGAATCAGACATTAAAGACAACCTGGCATGGAAATTTAAACCCAGAAATAGGAACAGAGTTACTTTGCTTGACTGCTCTTGTGGGTTTTTTCCTGCAAGATCGGACTGTGGTGCTGGGCTAAACATTCCATTCCTTCCTTGGCCCTTCTTGTTAGGAACTACCAAAATAGGGAGTAAGCAGGGGAAAAAAAACTCTAGTCTTTTTATCTTTACAAGTATGCCTGCTGGGAAGAAACCTGAGCCAGTTCAAGATTCTTCTATTTAAAAGTGTTTGTGGCAGACGAGTATGACGGGGAATTACAGCTAAACCTGTTAGCTGCTGATATCTGGGGGAAATAGAGCTATCTATTGCACATACAGTTTTGCACACGTCAGTTTGCCTATGTGCATAATAAAGCAGTTTTCTCTGTGGAGGACTTGCTGTTCACCTAGGAAATTAGAATATTTCCACATGGATAATTTGCCTTGGTTAATTCTAGTACAGCCAGAAATGGAGCAGAACAATTAGAGAAACTACACTCAGTTCATGTGATACAGATTTTCATAGCTCGTTCAGCCTGAAAATTTGCAGAATGCAACCTGCTAAAATAGTACATGAAACTGAGTATTGTGGCACTGAAGAACTGCCCATTCTGTGAACAAGAGATGGGGCTTCCATAGCTATAACCACTTTCTAGTTAAACTTCAGCAAAGTGACTGTGCACCTTGCCAGCATTAGACTTTCAGTCAGATCCTTTTGCCTCTTTGCTACCAGATTGTTCCAAAATATTCATATGCAGTCATTTACTCTTGTAGGTAAAAAAAGATAAATTCTTACACTGTCTTCCTTGTTCGTTGTTGCCATGGCAGGCAGTAGTGTTATTTCTGCAGCTCTTTGGCAGGTAAGACATGTGAGCCATTTGAAGATGTGGCTTTACCATGAAAACAAACCACCACTGGAATTAAGTATAAAACTTAATTACAAGATTAGATGAAAAATTAGGAAATACGTAAAGAAAGCAAACCCTACAAGTCTGGGATAGATCTGACTGTTCAGATTGCTTTCCAGTGTGACAGTAAAGTTCAACTTGATCTTTTTCTTTTAAGAAGACTGGTTTTTTTCAGATCATATTCCCAATATCAAGAGATCTGTAATTGAGTTGCAGTTCAGATACATCAATATGATTAAGTTTGGTAAAAGAATGGAATGGTATCCAGCTGCAACTAGTAAGCAAAATCGAGTAGGCAGGATGACATAAATGAGCTAGAATTTTTAAGGATACAAGTGCTAATTTCTTCAATCTAGAAAATAATTACATATGGTAGAGGATTAGGATTTCAGTCCTTTCTAGGAGATCTTGCTGCAAACAGCAGAGCAACACCTATGGTCTCAAATGAGTACAAACTCAGTGTTACATCCAGATGAGTTCATCTCTGTCTAATGACATTTTTTAAGTTCTTAGGTCTAGCTTGTTATTTCATTCCTTAACTAATTTAATAAATTAATCCAGTAGGTATTCAAATTGTTATTAGGGCAATGACAACTTGAGGGTTCTGGTTAATAAGATAAAGTAGTTTGCTTAAATAAACTTTGAAGCAGAAAGCCTGAAGGCCTCTTGTTATTACCTCATTAACAAGAAATGCCATTAAGTTATTATTATTATCCTGTAATGGTTCTCCTTCTTATCACTCTTGCATTCTGATCAGCAGGGATATTTAATGAAATAACAATAAATTTTAAGAAATTGCATGTACCCAAGGAACACTATAAACTAAAAATGGAAATAGAAAGATTTCACTTTTGAACATATATTTTTGAAATGGGGAAAGATTCTGCATGTTCTTGCGACAAGGCTTCGGAATGAAAGCAAAAGTTTATGACACATTTTATTAGACCTGTAAATCTGAAAGCTTAGCTGTAGTTTTTAATTTTTATTTTGCCTCCATAACTATTTTCATACCCTCTTTACAGTTGACTGGTCCAAATAAGTTCTGCTAGGAGTCTATGCCCCATTAGTCTTCTATAATAAAATGTGAACATGGCTAAAATAAAACATGATGCCTTAAGAGCAATTAAGAATGGTCTTTTGTAGATAACTGTAACATGAAATACAATCACTGTTTTTATTAATGGATTTGGGAAAAGCAGCTCAATGATTTATAGCAGAGAAAAGGATTATTTTACATTTTTATTTCTTTTATTTTATGTCTCACTCTTCAGAAAACCTTTTAAGACCCCTGAAATAATCAAAATCTGTATTTCAAATGTTTATCATGTTAATGTGAACCTTGGTATCCATTTTATTTAGGTAGTGCTATGATGTCAGCTAAGAACGTGTCCTTTTTGCTGTTACTCCATTCCAAAAAGTGTTGTTTTAGAAAGAAAATCTTGTTGAATGTTTTATAAGAGTGCTAAAATGTAAAAGCTGTGCATTGTACTTTATAAAGGCAGGATTTGAAGGACACAGACATAATCTATTGGGCATTGTCTGACCATAAAGCATAGCATTTAATTCATACAGTTTCATAAAAAGTATAAACACAGTTGACACGTCTCTCTAATTGTATAATAATTGTTTCTTTGTGATTATTACATTAAGCTTCTAATAACTTGAAGTCTTCAAGATCAGAGTTTAATATGGCTGGAAATAGAATCAGCACTGTTAAACTTGGAGATGTTCTTATGTTTGGCGCACTTAGAAAACTTCTGTTTGGATTTACATCATACTAAAGATGCTACTTGCAACAAGCAAAAAGTGTAAATTTGCCATCATTATGAATGGGGGAAGAAGGACAGAGAAAAGAAGGAAGATCTAAAATGAACAGTGTCTTTTCTTATCTCCTTGGGACCATAAATGCCTCCAGTGTTCTGTGGGCTGTGTGCTCCTTAGGAGGCCCTGGTTTCACAAAGCCCTGAAAGCTCCTTCTGGGTTCCTTCTGACAAACCAAGTAGCTGGGGGGGTGTCACACATTGTCCTTTACATCTCAGTCTACATCTGTGGGGACTTGCAAAATCTTGAGGCACAGAATCTTGGTTACACAGAATTTGGAGCATATTTTCTAGACTTTGTACTAGTGTTTTGATATCTCAAATAAGAAATTGATTATTATGTGATATTAAGTGTTTGAATAAAGGCAGCTCATTTTGTCTATGAAACCTCTTTTTCCACAGCAGAGCTGAGTGTAGCTTTAAAAACCATCAGTGTAGAAAGAGAAGGGCCACAGCAATATTCCTCACGAGGTGACTGCTGGCATTTACCACATGCAGTATCAAAATAGAGTACGCCTTGTAAAGAATGGAGTATACACTACTCTAGGCTAGATAAGTCTAAATTTTAACTGATGAACCCCAACTAAATTTCATGTCTGATATCAACATTTGGAAAAGCATTCAAAATCACATTAGCTAAACTTGTCTTCAATTAAATATATGCAGTGTTTATGTACATATATGTGTGTGTGCATATGTATATGTAATTTATGCATATATATTTGAGGGAGGTGGGTATTTTAGTGTACAAGAGGCTCTTTATGCTTCTGAAGGGTAGTAGGGATGTGATCACTGGCCTTATTTGTGCTCTTTGTTTCACCTGCCTTAAGAAAGAGCAAGTTTTAAATGAAGCTTCTTCTACAGGAAATTCTGCTTCCACAACTGTGGAAATACACGATAAAAATCAGTAGCCTTACGCTTTGCACTTACAGTAAAGTGTAGTTGCAAATGAAGCAATTTATTTAATTTGTAAGCACATTCACAAATGTTTTGACAACCTTCTAGTTTACACCACAAATTGTGTGGTAGCAGTGACTTCTGGAGTTAAACCTCCTGGCCCAAAACCAAGGGTGGCCTTAACTGTCTTTGAATGCTTGGCCCAAAGTATTATTTGGTAGGGACAAATAGTAGCTGACATACACTGTGCTAGTAATATCCTCTGTCTGCTGTAACAAGATCCTTCCCCAGCCAGTGCAGTGCCCTATTTTTGGAATGTGCTGGCTGGCAGTACAAAGTGGGCAGTTAGTCACCTTGAGTTCCACCCGCTTGACTTTCACTCCCCAGGGTCTCAGCTCCGTGCTCAGTGCTAGCTGCTGTTGGCACGGGCCTTGAGTCAGTCAAAATTCTGTTCATTCTTCAAGATAAGATCTGAAATAAATGTGCCTTTTGAAAACTTACATGGTTGCCATAGCCATAGGAATGCAGCCTTCATTTAAAATCAGCAGCACATCAGAGTCACTGTCTGTGTCTTTTAGAAAATGTTACGTGGGGTTATCCAAAGATTCAGAGGCTAGAGAATGAGGAGGACGTGTATTTCCTTAGCTTAGCCTACTTCAGAGAGCTAGCCAAGAAATGTTAGGTTAAATCAAGAAGATTCAAAGAATCTGGCATGTATTCTCTTTAAAAGTGATAGGATTGTGCTCTGAACTCACCTAGGACAGCTCTGAAATTGCCACAGAAAGTCAAATGGAGCTAAAGGGTAAAGTAGCCTAGGAAAAAAAACTGTGTTGAGACTCAGCAATCCACCTGTGCAAATCCATTTGCCCCAAATACACCTCCAGAAGCAGCAAGGGAACACAGGGTTCTGTGGGAACACTGGGGTTGTTACATTGTGCTGCATCATCTGAGATAATTTGGTAATGAAGAACCCAGTTCTGTCTCTAGCAAATCTGAATATAATGGCTTTAATGTAGATGATAGAATGATCCCCATTAAATTCACATAGGGATGTAAAATTTGAGGAAAAATATTTACCTTGGCATCATACCACAGGAGCATGAATGTAGTATGTTACTGGTTTACAAAGATTATATGCTAGATATTTTTCTTTTCTCTGCATGGCTCTGAAAATAATAATTGAAATGAATGATAATTGTCATTTTGCTATAGCACTTTATAAACATTAATGTAATACTTCTTGTCAGCTTTCACTTCTAATGTCAACATGGCCAATTTCCAAGGGTTTGTGTATGGTTTGTGAAAATGTACTTTAATGTGATCTTTCTCTTATTGCAACTGTCAATATAGTTGGGAGGTCTGCAGGATAATTTAATTATCACTGGGTTTTTTTCACATTAAAGCAATTAAAAACAACTTGCAGAGCAAGTCAAACAGTTAAATATGCTCATACAGTCTAAAAAGAATTCTTGAAGGCAAATAATTCATATTTGGAGACAGAAGTGACTGTAGCTGAAGAGTGTGTGTGATTACTGTAGGATTACTGCTCATCACAGAGGACCACTTTTTTCTTTTTCTGTGTTTTCCTCTTTGCTAAGATGATTATTAAATAGTTTCTATAAATGCAATAATTAGTCTTTTTTAACATTTAGTATTTTAAAACACTTCAGATGTTTTTGAAGGACAATGTACAGTGGAATTACCATGGATTGTATTAAACAAAATGGGTGCTTTGGTGTTTTAGTAGTAGTATTGACTTGAGAGTGAATAATAATGAGATTTAAGATGTATAAATCCGTTCAGGGCCTTTGCTTGAGAATTTGTCTTGATGCAGTTCCCATGTTTTTTCACTCACCCTATCTGCTGCTCAGCCTTTTACTTTCGAAACAGGCAGTATGATTCAGGCAGCATCCTTTTTTTTTAGTTTTCAATGGAACTTGACATTTTTTATTAATATTTTGCATCATTTGAGTTTCCTAACTTGAAGAAGTTCAAGGCTATTTGGATGTCTGTGAGAACATTGCTATTAACAACAGCAGGGGCTGGGATTTCATTCAGGAATTTTATAGAGATTTTGCTTGTAGCAGGTGCAGAGCTTCAAATGCTGTCCAGAATCATAGAGGGCATGTGTATCACATCTCAGAGCAAGTGACTAATAATCTTTTGGAAAATGAGATGCATGCTAGAGATCAATTATGTAGAAATGGGTGTTGGGACTGTTCAGGTTTAGAATTCAGATTCTAGATACTTGGTTTCATTGTTTTCCCTTCATGCACATACCTAGCCAACACCAGCTAATTATTGTGTTACAGCACAGTTCATGTGGTGGCTGTTTACAAATTGGTCAACAAAAATTGTCATCACTACTTTGCATTCTTGGCATTTTCCTTTGGCATTTAAATTCTTTTATATATTCTGATACGTAAGTATTTATTATAGTATCCCAGAATTATTTTTTCAAGATAAAGAAAATAGAGAAGCATTGGCAGAAATGATATCACTATGTAGAATCAGTAAATATATTTGTATGTTCATTGAGTTCAGTTATATTTTAAATTCTGTTGCTGTAAGATATTCTGTACTAAAAAAAGGTTTTTTACTCCTTATGGACAGGTAATAGGTAAGTAAAGCTTAGTTTGATTTTGATTTATGGGTCTGATCATTGATATTCATCTTTGATGCACAGTGCCTTCAGCTCCTTCTATGTACAACAGATCTCCAATTAACTTTGTGTTACTTTGCACATGTGCAACAGCTTTATTTTCAGCCTACTGTGTTTCGACTCAAGTCTCTACCTACAACTGTTGACTGTGGTGGGGTGCTATTTTCAATATTTGCAAGTATAGAGTACTTGGGGTAAAGTTTAATTGTTAAGATAATAGTTCATAAAAGACCTATACTTTTATATAGAAAATGGAAAATATGCATTTTCTTATCCACTTAGTTGTTGAATAGAAGAAGCACAAAAATACTTCTTAATCGATTTCTTTCAAGTCTTTGTGTTCTCTGCTAGGAAATTGTTTTGCTTTTTCATAATTCACAGAAGTTTGTGCTTTTATGGCCAGTGTGTGTGACACTCAGTTCTGCGCTGCTTGTACTGAGACACCTAATGTTGTTTATGTTGTCCTCGTAAATACCATAAGTGATATGAAATATGCACTAAGGACTTCCATAGAGAGATAAAGACTTCCTTAAAATTCAGTTTACACAGGTTTGGGATGAAACAACCCACAGAGCAGTTGCTGAGATCGCATACACAGACACTGTGCTTTCTGTAATTTTTAATTGCTTTTTAAATTATAGACTAGAAACTGTTTGATGTCTTGAAAAGGGCTGAGTCTTTCTGTGGTTCGTGCTCTGGTTTGGGGGCTCTGGCTGAAATTTCATAGTCCTTTCAGGAATTCCCTCAGAGAGTTTGGAGGAGTCTCTTCATGAAATGTGAGAAAGCACTAGTTAGCTAACTGTGCAGAGCAGCTTGTGCAGACAGGAGAGTGGATGTCTCCAGCCTCCATGCATAAGGTATACTTAAAATCACATTTACTTACAAGCTAAATGGTATGTTTGCACTACACTAACATATTATGTTTAATGGATGCTGGAAACACCACCAATAATCAAAGGATTTTTAGTGAGATGTGTTAGTGTCTTGAGGATGGGTTAAGATACTCGAGTATGAGCATTCTTTCAGCAGGAGATAGCAAACTTGTTTGTGTTCCTTCGTTTAAGGCCAAATGTCAGATCATCTTTCAGTAATGCTAGATTTTTTTTATTTTTTTTTTGCTAGGGCAGATAATGTTGTGACAGTATTTCAGTGTTGTGACAGTATTTCAATGCTGTTATTGCCATAAATTCCATATTGAATGAAAACGTTTCAAGAGTATCAACTCTGCTTACCTGAATCTTCCTATTTCCTTTGCAAAATTTCTTTGAAAGTCTGGAAAATCATTTTGTCTATTGTCTATAGAGTATAAGAAAAAAGGTACATAGAAGAGGGGGATAAAAGAGCATTTCAATTATGTGATAAATAGAAGAGCTTATGTTCTTTTTTGTAAAAATAATCAGCTCTGTGTATTTCAGAGTATATTACTGGAGTGGCACACTGAGAGATTTCCTGCACGAGGGTCAATTTAATCTTTGTGTTTTGTTGGACACTGCCTGCACTGGCTCTGAAAGCTGTTTTTTTGAGAATCTAGTTGCTTTGAGTCAGATGAAAAGGGTACTAAGAATGCAGTAATGTTGGTAAAATGGAGTTCTTGGGAATGCTGCATTATCCTTGCTTGTGAACTTTTAGTAGTTTGATTTTCTATCAGAATAAACAAGGGTTGAAAGATGACTAGGTCCTACTGATTATGTGCAAACTTTATCACTCAGCTATTACCAGCTGAAGTCTTGTGTAAACAGCTGGACCGCAGGGGACGTTCTCTAAATTGCGAGGTCCTCCCACTTTGCTACCACAGAATGCTGTCTGCAAGTCAGTCTTTGGCAGCTCATGTTAAAACAGACCCAGTCCCTGTGTTAGGTCATCTATTAGAGGTACATCTCTCTTGTAAATCAAATTAAGCTTTCTCTGGGCATCTGCTTTTTATCATCAAGATTTTTAAACTGCTAACACTCATTACCATGAACAAAGTTGTCTTACTGGAGGACTAAGTAGCTGCATATGGGTTTCCTATGCTGTGGACACGAATTTCCATGCTGCATCTACGTGCCTTTGAGGAAAGAGCGTTTTGTTGATCTGCTTGGGCTTGTGTTTGTATTATTACTGCAGATGCTTTGAAGAAGTGAAATTTGCATGTGATCTAAATTTTGAAGTTAAGGAGACTTCTTCACCTCAATTGTAAAATTTACTGTGAGAGCTACCTGCTAAAAGGGCTGAGCAGGACTGGCTCAGAAAGCTACAAGAAGGCATTTTTTTTTGTTTTTCCTCTGCAGGTCTTGTTGCAAAGGTATTAGAAAAAAAAATTATTAAGAGAAGTAAAGGTCTGTGTTGTTCTTAGTAAATATAAAGGCAAGTATAAATACGCTATATAGAAGTTAGAGTAAGTAAAAAGAAAATCAGTGTAAGGAAATCAGTAAGCACTGACATTTATATTTGCATCATTTTGCTTTAAAATAAATATGTAAAAATAAACATGAGGCTGTACAGATGTCTTAAGATCGATGAAACCCAGTAATGAAGCAGCACACTTGTTTACAGCTCAAGTGGTAAAGTCAGATGGCTGAAGGAGTTAAACACCTGGAGCAAGGCTGCTAAACTGCTAAGCTGGCTTTTGGCAGCGTGCAGGGAGAGTTTTTCCTTCATTATGGTTCACTGACTAATTCATTCAAAGCTGAGAAACCAATTGAGAGTTGAAAATGCAGGAAAGCTTCTTTTCCTATTCTAACCTTTATATATATTGATATATAAGAGGACTTGAGCTGCAGGTTTTAAATGCTTGCTGGACATGAAAGACAAAAGAATTAACTTTTTTTTGTAATATGTCCAATGTACTAAGTTTTATTTTAATTAAAAAACAACTATTCAAAAAATTATCATCTTGTAATTTTTCAGTTTTTCCTAACAGTAAACCTAAATCTTATTTTTGGTTAATTTTACTAGTAATTATTTCCAAAGTAGTAAAATATATAGAATTGGCTAAATAGGTATGCGTTATGTAGAATTGACAAAATGCATTTCTATCAAGTATGGTAGTTATCATATTGAACTGTAAAACAGTTTTTTTAATAGTTACTAGTCAATTAGCAGTATTTTTGTAAGAAAACAACTGAAAGTTTTAATTAGCACTTCTTGGCTTCTTACAAATAATCCCTTCTTTTGGTGCTTCCATTTCTATTTATTTTGTTGTTCCTCTGAGCTAAAACTATTCTTTCATGACAAAATATAGGTTCATATGGCAGATCTTGAGCATTTACAGATAGCAATAACTGGTTTATGAAAGTGTCTCAAGTTTGCCTATTTGAAAATAAATACTTCTTTAAAAAGGCTAGAGGTCATGTATGTTTTGATAAATTATATTTTTCAATCAGATCTTTTTTATCCTGCCTATACTTGTAAAGGCAAGGAAGAAGTCTCATATACGTTCTCAAATTCAATTTAAGCCCACTGCCTAGTATGTTGAATATGTTTGGGAAGTTTGGAATAGAGTTTTAGATAAACGGACTTACAGAGAATTGAATTACAGGAAATACTCAGTTTGAAGTTTTAATTTTAGTTTTTCCTCACCTTTTGATTTGGGAAGTTAGATATAAGTTAGAATACCTTTAATCTAATATCTACTTTTGGCTCTGATCTTTTAGTTACCTAAACAAAGACTTAGATCAGTGTTCACAGGAATGCATCAAGTATTGGTTGATTAAGATTTCAAAGGTTTTATTTTTTTTTTTTTTAATATAAGATTGCAATTGTAGATAAATATTTTTCTAGTTTATTAAGCTCTATTTCATCTCTCTATAATTTCAGTTTCACAACCTTTTCCCTCTTATTTCAAGAGATATTTTGAATATGAAAAGATCATCTCAAAACTTAGCTCTACCCTTCATCAGGCTTTTTAAAATCTGAGTTAGAATTCTGTTTCTAAGATAAACAGATTTGGATCAGAAAGATTTTCAACTAGCTAGTATTCATTTTGGCTGAGTGTTCAAGCAACGTCTTTAATCATATTTTTGTTGATTATTTATTAGTTTCTGTGGGAAATCAAAGGACAGACAACCTAAAATACGTCTTCCGTAAGATACATCATGAATCAGAAGCTGTAGCAAAGAATTTCTAGGATGTGCCTTTCATGTACTTATATGAACTGATTGAGAGATAAAATATACATCTTTAGTGTGTGTATAACATGCAGATGAAGGCTGACCCAAAAATGGAAGGCACCACTATCTGGCTGGAGTATGATTTGTATTTCATTACCAAAGTAAGAAAATCTGTTGTGAGAGAAAAGAGTATTTCTGTTCTGTTCCTTGTCATCTGAAGGGCAGTGGTTATCACTAATGCAAAACATCAAAGAAAATTGGCATAAAAGTGCACATTAAGATGATATTGGCTACCTTTGGAAATCTTGCAAAATGTGTTTCCATAATTGGCATGTACTTGTATAGGGTAGTAATAAAATTTGATATCATTCCACAATATCTATGAGACCCCCATCAACTTTTAGCAGTCACTCTTACATAACTTTTGAATGATGGCAGTCGAAGACTGACCTTAGTACTGACACTAATGAGGAGACAACAGTCTCTTCTTGGCATTGAAATACTCTGTACATTTTATTGCACACATCAGTGGTAGAAAAAAAAAATCAGTTGATTTAAAATGTGATTATGTAAAACTAGTTCTGTGTTTTGAATCTGCTGCTGAAAAAAATACCATTCTAAGATTTTTACGACTTTAGTAACCCACATTTCATTCCGGAAGCTCCTTGGCCAGGGAGAAGCACCACTGTCTAACAGAACAAGTGAGAAGCATTTAGCTCATTTCTAGCTGCCAGTTCATGTCTTTGAGCTTTTCTAGCTTCTTCAGCTTGCAGGGGATTTGTCTCCTTCCTGCCTTCCCTTTCCCAGTCCTTCTTGGTGCACATTTTCTAGATTTCCTACTTCTCTAGTAACAGGGTACCTGTCATCAGTGATGTAAATTTTTGCTGCAATAATTTGTTGATACAAACTGAGCAGACAGAATGTCCATCATCAAATGCTCTGCCAGGATGCTGCTGGCTGCCAAGAGGAGGATTGAAATACTGAAAAAGTGATGCATGCCCCTAGCAAGAATACTAGAGAAAAAAATAAATGGTGAGCAGATCCATGCCAACTTCGTGGTGGAATTTGGATTTCATTCCAAAATGTACTGACAGTTCAATAAAAATAATTTAGAGTATGGAATTTTACCATTAAAACCAATTATTTTTCTCATATTTGTTTCCAGTGTGAGTAGCAAATACATTTTTCTCTGTGTATACCAGTTTGGCAGTAGAAGTAATTCTGATTTTTTTTCCCCTCAAACACAGGATAATAGAAACCAAAAGACAAATATACAATTTTTATAAAATAAATAGTATAACATGTTCTTAATTTTTTATTGGAAAGCAATCAAATATCTTGTTACAAGAATATTTTCTTTCTGTAAAATATATTGAGCTTTTTTTCAAAAAGCTCTTTCTTATGGGGGGGAAGGTAATGATTTCATTTAAATCTTTAGCTTTTCCTCATGAAGGTTTCTGAAGGGCAGAGTCTGCTGGAGTATTAAAACAGAGGTTTTTTGCTGCATTTGGAGTTGGGTGCTATTTGGCAGTCTGAATATCAGTGCTGCCAAATATAATATGATTCAAACACTACTAATAGTTTCTACTTAGCCATATGTGCGATTTTGTAAATGTCTATGGAAATTGTGCAATACTCATTTTTTGGGGATGATCTATACAGGCAAAAACACAAACTGTGTCCTCATTCTGCATCCTAAGGCAAGACCTCCAAATAAGTGAAAGTATGAGCCACTAGCTAAAACACAGCATAGCTTTTATTTTGAGAGCTTGTGTCATCTTCAGTGTAGAAGTTCTGTCTATCCAAAAATAAATTCATTACCTTGTGCTTCATTTTCATCCAATGAGCCAAATACTTGAGGAAAGCATCAACTCTTAATTAGAGAATTAAATAAGAATAAATAAAGAATAAATTATGTACAGCCCCATGTTAGCATGCCTTTGTCAAGAAGGTGAGAGATGCTACTGCAGTTTATTGGACTTGTATCTTAAAGTGAGAGCAAAGCCTGCTGTGTTTTCCCCTGCCCTTTTCATAAATACTTCTTTTTTTATTTTATTGTAGTGATTTAAAGGCACTTGGGACTAAGGATTTTTATTTTTTTTAATAGTCATTATTTCGTTTCTAGATGTATTGGTGAGGAAACAAAGATTACCTTGTTCATAAGGGAATTGGTGCCCCAGGTTAATGTCCAGGTGTTCTTTCAACTGATGGCTGAGACTAATTTCTTCCTGACCCTCTGGTAACCAGCTGAAGCAGGAGCCCAGCTGGTATATCTTCACTCTTGCATACCAACATCTTTCACTGATTCACAGATTTCCTTATATCCTCAGTACTTCCTCTACTGCTTAACAATCTTTGAACAGTAGTTTGAAGATAAATGCTGTTTTACCTTGCAATGGCTGCATGTGAACCAAGGAATGAATTATTATTTTTTTTTTAAATCATAATCTCATAATGATCCTTGTAAGCTCCATTTGTCAAAAGGTCATAAATTTGAGAACCCATCAAAGGTTTGCTAAAGAAATACTTAACACTGAATATTATCTGGTTTGAATCTTGTGAGTTTGGATGGCATTTCAGCAGGTAATGCTACAAAGAAGAGTTCCTAATATGTTTAAGTCAAGCATTCAGTCTCTTATTTTCTCACACGTGCACATGCACACTTATCTGCTGCCACCTGTCAAAGTTCACAATTTCAGTCAGACTTTGCCTGCTACGCATAGACTATGTCAATCTAAAAATACACTGAGCAGCAGAGACATCTGATGTTTCTTTGTTGCACTCTGAATTTTAGGGTGCATTTATCCTGTGCTTAGTTTTTAAGCTTCCTCGCAGGGTTTACAGATCTTTTGTATTCACCATTTAGTGTGTGCTCTGTTTGAATAAGGGAGGTGGTAAATGTTGGATGGGAGCAGGTGAGGGGACAGCAAAGGGGATGACATCAGTTTTAACTGCATCTTAGGAAAGAATATGCTTACCCTGAGGGTATGTGGAAAGTGGAAGCTTTGGAGTCGGAGTTTCTTGTGGGAAAAGATGACAAGCAAAGTGATCTTTGCAGGTGCTGTTGGCCAGTGAAGTAGGAAGAAGGCAGATCACTGTTTATGTGGTGGAAAATATTAGATGGGAGTGCACAAAATAGAGAGAAATAAATTTAACCTCATGCTGTAAACTTGAGGAAATAGACTCTGAAGACCATTGTCAGGAAAAAACAGCAAAGTCACAAGGGATTCACTGAAGTAAAAAAGCTTCAGAGTTTTCATATGAGCCAGGATAAAACCTCACAGTTCTGAGGGCTTCTCAGCACTACTGTAGATGTATTTGTGTGATGTTACTTAGTTGTATATAATTGAATCGTACAGGCTATGTATATTTGGACATTTAGACCAAATTGAATTCAGAGCAAATTACACATAACTGCACCGGCCATGAAGGACTGGTAGTTAAGATGTGGAAAGAGAAGGAAGTCCTTATTCACCAGAACGTCCATATAACTCTATGTCTGCTTTTATTGTAGTCACTCAGACTTTTCCTCCCTGTCAGCATGAGAAACATTTAAATCACTATTGACAAATGTAGAAGAGGGAAGGTGGAAGCTGCTTATAATGGTTTGTGTAAAGGATTGTTGTTTGAACAGCTCTTTTGAGAGAACTTCTGAAATTATTCCTTTTGTGTTGTCTTTAAAAACTAAAGTGCAGTTCAGTGAGTTATGTTAATTCTCTCAGGTCTGTGTACAGTATCATCTGGGGATTCTTCAGTTCCACAAGGACCTTCATAGCATAACTGCATGTTCTAATTATATAATCACACATTTATACCACTTATATCATTAAGTATAATTGCACTTGCCATGTGAACATGCAATGATAGAGCAAAAATTACTTTGAGAAAAATGATACAACAGAATCTTAAAAAAAATTAAATATGTAAGACATAAGTACCAAAATAGAGTATATACTAGAGACTAGAAACTCCCATGATGCACAAATATTTGCAAAATCTCAGTGTTTTCTTATGCGAGCACTTGTGAAATCCTTGCCTTAATTTGGCTGCAGTTTTTGTTGTTAAACTCATCTAATGTCTGTGCTACCTAGAAATAATACTCGTTGTTGAGAGCTGTAGTTCTGGATGTAAGCAGTCAAACCTCTGTGTATAGATTCTACCATCATATTTAGCTAAGGAAATATAATCTAAATGGCTTGATAGTTTTACAAGACTTACGTAACAGAAAAACATGGTGCAAGAGTTAGTGTGGCACAAGTCTGCAAGTGGCACTCTCCATTCTATCCCTGGTGTGGTATTGTCAGTGGGAACTGTTGTTCCACTGCTGATGGAACAAAAATATTTTGGATGAGGCAAAAGTTCTGTCTTTGAGGTATTGTGAAGATTGCTAGCATATATTCCACAAGCACTCTGTGAAGAGAAGAGCCTTGGTCCAAATAGGTGTACTTAGACTCATTCCCCAGACTGTTTCAGTTGGACCCCGATTTATCTTTTCCTAAAACTATTGATTTGTGTTAAACAGCTTTTGCCTTTTATTCAGACCTGGCCGGAGTTCAGGAATTTATCTGAAGTTGTGAAGGTAGTCTAGGACAACTCATCAAAGGCTCAGCAAAAACAGTTTCTTAATGGGAAGTAATTTTCCAATCACCATTTAACAGAGCCGTAATAATACATTGGAGTATCCTTTGATGTAGCTTGAGGCAAACAGTTGCCTAATAAGAATGCCTAATTGTGTAGGTTTCATTGTATACAGCTCAGGAACAATTTTCAATAGCTTCTAAGGTATCATGAGTTACTTTTGACTGAAATTTAAATTCAAGATTATATCATATAATGAAAATGGAGACATGCTGCATTAGCATAATTATATCTCTCTAGTTGTAAATATTTATATAACAATGGTGCAAAGACCAAATATAGTTATGTGCTTTTCTTCCAGTTGGTCTAAACATTCAAGAAAAACTAGCTCTTCAGCAGTTCTAGGAATAGTTTACTTGTCAAGTTGCAAATAAGCTTTTAGAGGATTTAAGCTCACCTTTGTAACACAGATTTATTTTTTCGTATTTATTTGCTTCAAATATTTCACTTTTTTTTTAATGGTATCCCATGAAATTTCTCGTACTTCTAAAAAGAAAGCCCCTTTAAAGTGAAAGTTTCTGTTGAAAAAGTATGCTTATAAATCTCACCTGTACCTTTCTTTTAAAGAGAAGCCTGGAGAAGGGACATTGTCTGCTAGGTATCTCTCTGAACATATGGGCTGAATTACTCAGCAAAGAATTGAACTACACTGTTTCAGATTGGTTACGGTGGTAAAAACTGCCTCACACTGCTCTGCAGAAGAGGGATGGATAAAATGCTCTTTGAACAGTCAAGATTTTTTTTAAATGTCAGTGCAGAGGGCTTGCATTTGTGTTTGGCTTTCTAGACCTGCCTCTTGACCTTCTAATTACTTGATTTGAAACAGCACTGAGGGTATAATAAAACTGGAGGTTGTCTCTCGTTTGCTTTATCATAAATTAAAGCTGTTAGTTTGGTGAGGTGAAAGTAAAGGCAGAGTGTTCATTACTGCTCAAGTGACGGCTTGTCAATAGCACTGCCTTTTAGTTTGTTCTAGTCAGCACTTGCTGTGCATTTTGTTGGACCACTGGGAAATAAATACAACAAGATTATACATTTGGAATACCACAAGAGTTCATGAAGGGAAAAACCAAAAAAAACCCCAACCAGATGATAAATTATACACTTGGTAGAAAGTGACATGCTATCTTGTGCTATTAACAACCAGAGATAATTGCAGTGAATTGTAATTGCAGTTTGCAACTTACAGTACAGTGTGTCCAACATCAATCTTAATAGTGAACAAAGCAATTTATATTAAAAGTTAATTCACTTGGTAAGTTTTGGCTGTATACAAGGGAGCTAACAGATGTAGCTTTTCAGAAAGTTCAAAGGCGTTTGGAACATGGAGAGAAATGCTAATGTAGTAAGCCTCAGAGAAATATTGCATTACTACTTGTAATGAAAACAAATGTATGCCATTATATCCCAGTTTGTGTTTATTTAATAAACTATGCAGTTTTGTACATTGAAGAAATTCTGTTTCTGAATGTTACAGAACCAGATTTTTAGTCACAGATTATACAAGAATAGCAATTACATATGTATATAGCAAATGGGGTCTAAATTTCCATGTATTTGATTCTATATTCAGTTTTAACATACTCCTTTCGTGAGTCAGTGCTGAAAAGAGTGTGTGTATGTGTTTATACATACGTATTACTGGAATTTTTAAATCTAGGCCTTTATTCTGGAATTGTTTAGTAGTGCCCAGGGTATTTTGCTAGGTTGCCTGGTTATAATTACTCTAGATTTTGAGTGATATCTTTAATCAGGTTTAATTAAAATGAAACTTTATTTTGGGAGAGCCTTACACTACCCTTCTCATGGAGATGATAATCTGGCATTCACTGACCATCCACTGGTGCCCTCCTGTCTGGGAGAGCTTCTGCGTACTCGCTGAATTTGTTTTGTGGGCTACAGCACTTCACATTTACTTTAACAAGCACTGCCATTCTCTGAGTGTTGTGGTCAGTCCTTGGTGCTCATCAAATGATGGAGAATTCCCTGATCTGCAGAGTCATGTTCCAAACACGTAGTGCTGTGCTCTGGGACTGGCTGTGCGTTGGTGGGTGACCATTGATACAGTTTGAAAACGCAGGGTGAAAGTGCTGCCATTTTTGGTAGTTAGCTGGCAAAGTATGAAAATCTCCAAATTAAGACATAGTTAGATTTGCCTAACTGCATGATTGCTACGTTTTTTAGAATGGGGAAAAACACTGAGAGGGAAGGGGATTGAGAAGGTTTTGCTTACTGTCACCTTACGCATCCCCATCTCGTTCAGAGGGCTCATCCAACAGAAGGGAGCATTGCTCCCCATTTTGTACCATCTTGCTTTTCCATAAATGTCTTGACCTTATGAGAGAGCAGAGTTCATTCATATAGAAGTCTTGTCTAGGGTTTCACCCAGTGTGAGCTGCTTCAGTTCTACTGAATTCAGTGGAACAAAGACATTTAACACTAGCTGATGATTGATTCTCGCAGGAGTTTGGGGAGTAGCTGAAAAGCTGGACTGAGGCTATTTTTCTTCTTCATGACATTCTTTTTGTCAGGTAGGTAAGAAGGTGTAATTCAGAACTAAGTCTTGTTTAGATGGATAGCTTGGAGCTTTGCTTGTCTCTGCTGAAGGAAATCCGGAGCTGCACTAAATGTCTTATACATGTATCTTATATTGTCTCTCTTATACAGTGTACACATGTGCATTAGGCAGGGTTAGGGTTTCAGTAAAGATCTGTCCTATTAAAAAGACAATCTTAAATTATTTGATCATTAAAGTTTTCATGTGGAGATAAACTAACAGTATGTAGTGGCACACTTTTAAATTTGATTGCAAATACTTGGCTGGAATTTTTAGAATGATATAGAAGATAAAAGAACCTTTGCTTTTTTGCTGGTAATTAATTTTCTCCTGTAAAACAACATACTGAATCTGACATAAATTGGCAGGAAAAGTAATTTGAGAAACACAGCTTAGAAAAGCTACATATAATTTTCCATTTGTTTTAGCAAAAGTCATCTATAGATCTAAGGGGTGTTTTGACAGCCAGTCATTATGGATATACATTATCCTATTCAAGCTATTTTTGTTTACTTTTTTATAGGTAATAGTAGAATTATTAAAAATACAGAAAAGTATATTTTACTTCATTTTATCAGGAGCAAGTTTCTGCATATGTGAATTACACTAAGTTGTGTAATTCATTTTTCAGACAAGGGCATGTGGTGCTGGCTGTATATATATTTTATATGTCATAATAGGAATTGAGTTCTTTCCCTTAGCTTTTTGACTGTAAGTGCATGTTCCATGTATTATTCTGCTAGCAGAACACCTATCCAAAAAAACATCAAACCAAATTGATCCTAAAATGTATGTCTAGTCTGTAACCCATTTTACATTGAAAAGTAGAGGGAAGTTGGGCAGGGCAAGGTGTAGAATCACTGCTCCTGGCACTAGAACATCTGCCTGCCAGCATGGGCAGGTGGATAAACACAGGAGTAGTGCTGTAAGTTCAGAGCAAGGATCCATCAAACTCCTGTTCTGCCTCCAGGAGTGGCCACGTGCAGATACACAGGGAGTAAGGACAGGGCAGGTACAAATAGTATTTTATTCAGTCTCTAGGTATGAATGAAGGGGATTCTTAGCTGTGATGCCAAGGCCCCAGTGCTGTGTCTGGGCAGCTGCTCCAGATATGTGCTGCAGTAGCCTTGGAGTGACTGACTCTTGCACTGGGGCGGTGGTGGAGACCTGCCTGGCAGGGACTTGCTTTCCCTCTTTTTGGGTAGCACTGGGATACAGTAGCAGTGCATGAGGCTGGGAAGCACAGGCTGGAATGGGGTAAGATTGTCTTGCAGGAAAAAAATAATTGGAAAACACAAGGAATCAAATTTTTGAAAAGCTCAGCAGTTAAAACCTTCTATTTAACAATCTGGTTTAAGGAGACAGGTTTTCACAGGAGTTCACGTACCATGTATGGATTTACTGTTCTTATATATACATTCCATAAAAAGGTGTGCCTGTCTTCTTCCCCAGGCACTCTTTGAGAAATGTCAAAAGTGCAATTATAGAACTAGACTACTTGGGACCCTTCATTCACCTAGAAATTAACATAAATCATAATCTGGGAACAAACTTTATTCCTAGGCTTTATTGTCTCCCACCAGAACAGTTAAATGGCCAGACAGCAGAATTACTGAGCTGTTAGAAACTCTTCACACAGAACAGAATTTATTTGTTTTTTGCACATGGATGTCCGTAGAAGGAAGACTCCTGAAAATTAGTCTTGTGAGTCAGATGTGGCTTAGTATTGCTCTTTCTTTGTGTAAATTATGTCACTTTGTCCATTAGTAAGAATGTTTAGCATTAATTTGTTGTATGTTCAGCACCTACTTCAGAGAAAAAGTTGCAGTGTGTTAAAAAAAAGAAACTTAGTGTCAGGAATTTATTAATAATGAAAATGAGCAACATGGGAAAAGCCTGAGGGATTCTACAAGGTAAGTAATGGAGCATGCCATGAAATATCTTTTAATGTACTTGAAATAATTTAAAGTATTCCTGAAACAGAACAATGTAAGTAACGGAAGGATCTACTATGATATTTTTACTTCTTCAAAACTGAAATATATTAGGGATAAGGAGAGGGACAGGAAGCAGAAGACACTGACTAGCAACTCCTTTTTAAATATTAGGATACTAGAACTAGATTAACTGATTTGCCAGTGGAGTTGGAGAAATAAAAGCAATAAATACGATAGTTGTAAATTTTAAGTTCCTATTGTTTCTTTGCAAGATTCCAAGAAATTGTATGCACAGAGGGAAATACTTGCACATTTTGGTAAAAATTCGGTACCTTCAATTATAGTTTTATGTTTGCATTCTCTGTTCACTAATACAAACATCATTATGTTAGTCCTTCCATATTACTTTTTGGCCGTAGACCTCTGAACATCTTACTGAGAGGTAAATAATGTATTTCAGGAAACTGATGAACAGAGAACTCATCCAAAGTGACTTTGAAATATTGTGGTGTGTTACTTTATTTAACAACTTTTAATTATCCTTTCAAACAGTAAAACCAGTATCCTATTTGGATAGCATGCCACATAATGGAAATGAAAAATACGCACTACAAGAAACAAGATTACAGAGACCGTTGCCTGAAAACAATTTGCTGAAAGCATTTAGGCCATTCTTGCAAAATAAAGATGTGTTAAAAAAAAATTATATTCCTGTAAGGAATTTTAATAAGATCCTCTTCGAACTTGAACCTAGTTCCAGTTCTTAGGACTTTTGTGGGGAAACACAAGTCTAACTCTGGTTACATCAAGACAAATGAAACCAGGTCAGGAAACCCAGCTCCACCACCACTACAGTCTGTGAAAACACGATCCAGCCTGAATATTTGGTGTGGTGTCTGTGCTAGGAAGAAGCATGAACAATTCTGGTAAAGTAGTGAAAATAGGAATTTGGGGTTTGGAGGGCTTTTTTTGTTATTACGAAATATGCAAAACGGGTGAAGTTATTGCAAGCTGGATGTTTGCTGCTGTGCATTTGTGTTTCAGGATCGCAAGTAGCTCTCTGGTTTTAGATATTAGAAAAGAGATGTCAGTGGGGCTATTTTTTTTTTTTCCCCAAAGTAAACAAACACACAAGTAGCAGGGTAAACAAAGAAAAGTTTTGGTTATTAAATAAAGTTCCAATACTTCTTACTCGGTCAAGATATTTGCAGCAAGTTCTCTGGAGTAGAAAATGAAGGGAATGTGCCATGCAATTTTTCTTTAGCCTTTTTGCAATGCAACAGGGCAATCGATACAAATCTTTGCAGTAATCATATATTGATTTTCCTAGAATATAACTCCATTTAAAGCATTTTTATCCCCAGGAGTGAAAGCATTGGAGGCTATCAAAGGAGGAAGTAGCTTTTCTTGACCCCATCTGCAGTTCACATTGATTAACAGAGGCTAGGTAAAATAAATAAATATGTGTGAGAGAGAATAAAGAAGAAAGAGTCACAGAAAGGTTAATACTGGCTGGGGAGAAACATAATTATAGTGCATTAGGGTTTTTGTAAAATTATTAGGTCAGGATAAGCTAACAAGTGACTTGGAGGAGGTAGATTCTTCATTAAGTCAGAGCCAAATACTGCAATACTCATTTTTCAGTGACTGTGCTACAAGTTCAAATAATGTGGAGCTTTCTAATGATCTGCCCCTGTGCACATGCAGGTATCAGGACAGTGAAATTGAGTTGAAACTGGTAGGTTTTCACTTTACCCTGTAATGGAACGTCTGTTATGATATACTGAGCCTGGGACAAATTCATAGTGAGTGTGCAGAGGTGGCATTGAAAGAAGCTTGATGAATCCATGACATTTTATTTTCACTAATTGTAAAAGTGCTGTTGTTGTAGATGGTTTTTAAAAGTTGCAAAACCACAATAGATTTGTTCTCTTTTTTATTTAATTTTATGAAAGATTAAATATCATGCAAGATATTATTTTAAGATCGTTTTAGTAACGCTGAAGCAAGTCTCTTCTTCTTTCGTGTGCTGAATACAATTTTCAGCGTTTAACCTCTTGCTTTATTCACTGGAACTGCAAAGTAGACGATGTCACATCTCATGTAAGTGTCACACTCTCCTAGGAGACAGTAAAACCAACACCGTATGCCATAATTTTGGAATCAGATTTTTCTCAGAGTCAGGAATTTTGGGATTTTGTGATTAGTCTTAGCTGCCCCAAAAGTCCCTGCAGCCTATCCCATGCATCTCTATATACTTTCAATCTGGCAGTTTTACCTCCTCTCCTGCCACTTTGGTCATTTCCTGGCCTTTATCTTCCCTTCCCTATGTTTCTTTGGCTGAAGCTAAATTCTCCTAGATCAGCCTTTATTAAATTAAAAGGTGTGTGTAGCCTCATTATCCTTTGCAGTGCATTGTAGTTGATACTGTTTGTTTTACCAGCAGCTTCAGAGCTATTTTGCTTCAGGCAAAGCAACTACTACACATTGTCAGATAAAGTACCTTATCTGTCAGCAGCAGTCTTGTGAATTAATCATAATTCAATAGGTTTACTAATCAAGATTTGAGATGAATGTTTTGATAGAGCAATCAGATTTGTCCAATCTATCATTACTTGACAGTTGCTTTAGGCAGAGTGCTAACTTGGCATTAGGACCTAGTTTGGATCAGTTTGGCGTGGCCCCACCAGTCAGTGGCATCAGTTAATGAAGCGATGGACATCTACATAGATACTAATTATAGTTCTTTTTCAGTTTGAGAGGGACTGGAGTGAAGCTGAGATCAGGCAGCTCACACCTACCCTGTTCCACATTATCAAAACATTTTTGAACCAGGAGTTCACTTTGTAATTTTCACAAATAACAAAACTATTCCAAGTTTGTTGACAAATCTGAGACATGATTTATGGTAGCATATGCAAACATTGCTTAGGACTGAAAGGGTCACTGAAATAGAAAGGAGATAAAGTTAATATATTGTTAAGTGTTGCTAATTATGAATCAAGTCACGTCTGATGTCACTAAAATTTGTTCTTTATTTTGCCCAGTTAAACATTCTTGGGGGTAATTTACAACATAGCTTGCAGCAGTTTCCTCAATTTGAAAGCATAAATGACGGCTTTCATTGTATATTGACATATTTTTCTTGTTAAGCAATGTTTAAAGTACTGATACAAGGTGCTGCAATAGTGGGTTAGACTGCAAGTGCAAGTTTGGTACATTGTAGTCAATAATGCATTAGTGTGAGAAAATGAAGAAGAGAATTGATGTGTTTGGGGTTTTTTTAAGATGGGTGGGGAAGGAAAAAAAAGCCTTTAAACATCCACAGCTAAATATAGACCTATTTTCCTAGTTCATGTAATTTTAGGGTATGTGTTAGTAGTATGAACACAATACATGTGTGGACCTCTAGTTTCATCATCGTTTCAACATATATTCTTTCTCTCATGCTAATCTTATGGTACTTGTGACTTTGGGGAGAGCATGTACATGGTGATGTGATGGGAAGCCCACTGTGCACTGTTCTCTGTACAGAGAGTGGCTGTAGCTGAAGCTTGTTCTTGTGCAGCAGGTACAGAGAACTGTCTACCCATTACATCCTCTTGAAGCTTAGCACAGAGCTAAAACCAGTCCCTTACCAATGGGATGTCAGCTCTTCTGTCTACGTACAGTTTCTCTTTTAATAATTTGAAAACTTGAAACACATTAGGTGAAAGAAGAAGCTAAAAAGTACTAATTCTAATACAGATATTCAGCCCTAAGCCTCAAAACCTGAAAACCTACAGGCTTAACATTTTATATAGCAGAAATTAAATGCCTATACTGTTGCAGTCAGAGGAGTTTAGTACAATGTCAGGGTAACTTGCCTTGCTGATATTTTGGTAGCAGTGTCATTTAGTGATGACTTCAGAAGATCGTGGTATAAATACTTGTGTTCACTTGATGCTAAATAAGCAATCATAATGCTAGATTGTTGCAGCCCTGCTTTAGTTGCTTTCCTGGAGTAATCTGTGAGCTCCAAAGGTTCACTAACTCTCAGAATACCTGCACAGCTGCTTTCTAAAGTCCTGGTGCAAATACTTCTTGGAAACTGCACTGGAATAAGGCTGCCAGCAGCACTAAAGACTATTGGCAGATGAGCTGAGTCACAGCCTAATGATCACCTGACCTGTATTGAATCTGTGGCAGACAGTGAGGACAATAACTCCTCTCAGTAATGATCAATTAGATACTTTTCTGGTTAACTTCAGCAGAAGTGGAATGCCTTCAGTACCTGCTGCTTGTCCGGGAGAACGTTCCTGTGTCATCTTGTAGAGCAACATTGACTAGTAAAAAAACCCCAAAGTGATACTCGAGTGCAAGGAAAAATGAACCTCTAATTTTAACATTTTGGGTGTTTTTTGGCGTAGCCTGCCAAAGTTTAAAAAAAGAAAAAAAAAATACCATTTTATGACTTTTATTTTAAAAAGAATTTTTTTAATTTTTGCCAGTCACTACTGTGCTAAAAGCCAAAGTGAATATTATTTGTACTCACTGGTCATAAAATACCATAGGCCTGTTTCTATGGAGTGATGAGAATTACATTGACTTTGCCACCACAGGATTCCTTCTAATATCCTGTCAACATTCTCATGCCCTGCATTTACTGCTGTGCTCAAATCCCATCTCTCTGTAACATTTAAAAGGAATAATGAAAGAGCATCTTTCCCAATACCAAACTACCCCGTTGTTTCATTTGTACACTGAACTACTGTTGATTACTTTGCAAGTTCCCTCTGCCTGGTAAACCACCTGGGTGAGAATTTTTCCTGTGGAAATTTAGATGAAGAAAGCTTTTTGGTGATCAATGAAGTACCATGTATGTAAAGTGGTTAATTAAATTTCTTTCCTTCCTCCATCAAATTCTGCAAGTTAAAAATCCCATTCTGAGGTTCTCCACTCACTCAAAACCCTAGTGCCTTGACAGCCACCTTTGACTTCATTTTCTTCTTGATAAAATCTATCATGACATGCAAGAGTGCCTTGCTCATGTGAGATGAATGATGGTCCTTCATGCTTACTACAATAACATGAGATTAACATAGATCAAAGATTTGCTAGAGTTATTAAGAGTAGGCAGTCTCCACATACTTAATATATCTGGATTTTTTTTTCTCTTTTGCTAGTTAACATATCAAACTAATAAATAGCAATGAGTCATTCTGCTTTTTTTCCTTTAGAGCGCTAATAAATGTATATGAGTTGACAGTTTTATAATGGTGAAGAGATAAAAAATGTTCTTGGTAAAAAGATGCTCTGTGTGAATCCTTGTATGAATTTCTGTTCACATGGTCATATATCTAACACCTGTGTGATCCCTCAGGCAATTCAGTCACTCATTTTTCCTGCCAATTTGCTTGCTTCATTTTGATCTATGTTTGCTATCATTTGTCAACTGACACCTTTAGCATGTTTTCACATCAGTTGTTTTGAGAACACGAATGCTGATAATTACATCAGTGCTGTCCCACTGCAGAAGTATAGACTAGACAGTCACCTGGGACTAGTTTTTATAAGTTATTTAACAGCTATTAATTTCTGATTTTCATATGGTGCAAAATTGATGGTTGCTTATCAATTTCTCTCATTGCAGATTTGTAGTGGTAACTACAACTCCTCCGTTAAGTGCATATAACAATGGCCTCAGTATTTGAGCTTTTGGTTGGGTCTTTTCCCCAGCTGTACATCTCTTGCCTCCCCTCAGATAGATGCCAAAGACCTAAAGAATAGTCTCAGGTTTCCAGTGCCTCAGTTTTTCTCAACTTCCTTAGTTTAAAGCAAAATTCCCCAGAGTTTCTGCATGCACACAGCCGCCATCTCTGCATTCCTAAATTTCCATGAAAGATCAGTATTTTTCATGACTTACTGAGGTTCCCTAAGGGCTTCATGCAGATATTCTTAATGGTGTCAGGCATTCCTTGTAAGTTACGTTTTTTGCTCATTACCATGGTAGTTCCATCATCCAGTTCCAGGTTCTGGTTGTTCTTCCTTTCTGTGGGAGCAGTCTTCTCTCTAGCATTCACTTTTAAAAATGAGTGTAGGTGAGATCTAGAGAGTAATTGTGGTTCCCACTCATATATGGCTTTGCACAAACAAGATATCCCAGGAGACTCCTTGCCAAAGTTAATTTTCATTTTAGTCAACTGGTTCATGTGGTTTTCTTCCCCAAACCTCATGCCTTGAGAATGGAAGCGTTCAGTGCAAGGAGTAACTTGTCTTTCTGTGTATGTGGGACTAAACATTTCACCAAGCTGTTGTCTTTTTATTTAGACAAAGATCTAAAGACATTATGAAATAAGCCAGAAACTCATTGAAATAGAATGACATTACTGTAACAGAAACACATTTTGTATCTAAGCAGTAGATGAAGCTCCTTAACACAAGTTTTAAATAAAA
Source organism: Corvus kubaryi (assembly GCF_017639235.1). Classification (NCBI taxonomy): domain Eukaryota; kingdom Metazoa; phylum Chordata; class Aves; order Passeriformes; family Corvidae; genus Corvus; species Corvus kubaryi. The sequence continues at coordinate 9,585,473 of NW_024581093.1, read as the reverse complement.
CAAGAATTGTTCCAGTAGTGTTAAACAGTGCTACTGCTTTAAGAGACTTACCCCAAAGGGCTTATTACCACAATTTTCCAAGTCTTTAATTTATTATGTGCTCGGTGTTTTACTACCTTTCCCAGATTTTAGTTATCTCAGCCCCACTCTTGAGTGCTGAAAGGTCAAGAGGTGCACTGCAAAGGCTGTGAGTGGAAAGGCACATCAATGCTATAATGTTTAGACTATTTGAAATCAAGGAATACAATATAAAGCTGTTTACTTCTGAAGTGCTTGTGCATATTTTGAAATCTGGCATAAACCTTCTTTAAACATTGTACTGCATAATTAGCTTTTACCTTTGTATCTACGCATTTCTTCATAAGTGTCTAGGACAGGATTTACTGGGAATTCAGTATGAGTCCATCAGGTTTTCAGCCTGAAATCTAAATGTGTGAGTTGTGGACTTATGTTTTTACTTTTTTTTTTAAATTTGGGGGGTTTTTTACTGAAATTTTGGCTTTTAGTGTGTCTTCCACAAGGAGACAAAGTGGTAAGGCATTCACAACAACAAACATGCAGTCTGCAAACATCCAGATGTAAATGTGTTATAGGGGACACACAATATTGTTGTTTAAAAATACAAATAAATAAGTATATAAATAAATCTATGTAGCACCTTTTATCCCCAATGATCCCAAAGTATTTTAGAAAACTCTAAACATATGTTGGATCATCTAGCATGCCACTAGAGTATTAGCACCTGTGTTACAGACCACAATGGCCTTTAAAAACAGTAAAATCCTTTATAAAAATATAGGTTCAAAAGATGATAAGCATTCGGGTCAACTGCCACTAAAGTCTTCCCATCAATTTTGATGGGAGTACACAAGAACAAATTCAGGGTATTTTATATGGCAAATCGGAAAGAAAAGCATTTTCCATTTTTCTCCCCCCAAAATCTGTGGTTTTACAGGATCATTATACTGCTTATGGTTTCAGATCCTAAGGAAACTTTTTAAAATCATCTCAGTTTAATTTTAATTGTATGTACCTAAATTTGCACTGTCCAGCTCCTGCATCTGGGGAAAGGGACAGGGTTTGGGACAGAAGTGCTGCTGGCACCTGGAGACAGGGAGCAGATAAGGATGGCAAGATCACTCCATGGTAACACCAGTGGTGTTAACTCTTTTCTAGAAAAAACATATCCTTTATCAAGAACAAATGATCTTGGTGAAGACCTCTTATAATATACAGTGTATTATCATTACTAAATATGTATTTCACTTGATTTGTCATAATAACACTTCTTGGAAGAGAGATGAAAAATACTCTTCTGAAAGTCCGGTGGATTTAGCTTAACTTTGGGAAACTTGGTACCCAGTAGCAGTGGCCAGCCCAGGCATGTTTTTAACTCCGGGAAACATCTGTGTGAAAGAGGTTTTTAATTTCTGATGTAATGGTTTTGGTTAAGAAAACCTCATTTTTTTGGCAGTTGCATGAATGAGCTTAATTTTTATAATTAAAATACTTCGATTAATTTGTTTCATTTTAGTGAAAATGTCAACAACATTGATTACATTTAGATATTTTTCAGTCTAAATTAAGTGGTAAATATTTTTGTAAATGAATTCATCTGTTGTTCAGAGAACATACAAGTGTAAAAGAAAGCAGAGTTAATTTGTTTCTTACCCCATTGACCATCCTGCTAATATTCACCATCCCTTTGTAGCACAAGTTACAAAGTGTTTAATACCTTAAGTCAGAAAACTATGTTGGCATTTTTACAGGGCCCTTTTAAATAGGTCTTTGGCTTGGGAATGTTTCCACACCTGTCTCTTCCTTAAAGTCCCCTCCAAAGAGAAGTAGTTTTAAATCATGGTTAGTCTTTATCTAAGACTAGTGTTTACTTGCCTTTGCAGCCCCTGCACATGTTAGCAGAGTGGGATGGAAGTGGAAAAATTACTTAATGTCATTATATATAATGTAAACCCCACTAGGAACATAAAGATGTGATCCTTTTTTTTTTTTAATTCTTCTCCTTACAAAGGTGAGGGGCAGCCATTAATAGGGCAGCCATTGCTGTGGGAAATAATTTAAGAAATATCCATGATTATGCTGTATCCGTTTCATTGATTTCATGCAAACCAATGGCTTTTGCATGTTTTTAGAGAAGCTGGTTGGGTGTCATAAGAAATTAATATGCTTTGGAAGATGTCCAAAACTTTGATAATGCCTTTTTTTTATTACTAGTTATTAAATATTCTACAGTTAAAATAGGTGACAGCTGAGTGTTGATTAGGGTAGGATAAATCAGAACAAGTATTAATAACTTGCTTGTGTTCTGCATGGGCAAAATTTCAAGTCAGTGGTAAAATATTGTTAATCAGTGGATTGATTTGACCATAAAGCAGTTGTATATTGATGCAATCAAAGCATTAAATTTGAACATTGTCATTTCTGTGTGTCTGAGATTTGAAAGCTACATTGCAGCCTATGAATTCTCCATGATTGATAGTAATCAGAGAAGGGGATTTTTAAGGGAGATATCCACCCTCAACAGAATGGAAAGGGGAAAAGTTCTCTAATGAATATGATGCAAGATGATCAAAGCAGATCATCAGAGTATGGAGGAGCTACTGTAACAGTCATATCCATACTAATGGCCCTTGCTGTCTGCCTGTCACTAAACTGTAGAGAGAGGGAGGGGAAAAGTAGTTCAGAGGACAAAGTAGCATGGTGGGGAGATTATTTTCCCAAGCACATTCATGATGTTTGAGTCCCTGAATCTGAAATGGTTAGTCGTAGTATTAAGCAGTGATTTTAGATGTATGACTTTTACTGAGCTGGAAGTTCTAGTTCAGGAGACACTGAAGTCCAGGTTTAATTTTCCAGGAAGTACTATTTGGATATTTGGTGTATTGACATTAACCATACACTGATTCAGAACCAAAAGCTTTGTCAGCTGTAAATAGCTGATCTTTTCCTCTTAGAAGTGAGTTTTCATCAGGTGGTCTCTCATGACAAAGGAGTTGTACTGAGATTAGAGAATTTATTCTTTATTTCAAAATAAAAGGACATTTGAGTCTAGGCACAAGGGAAAATGTCTACTCTTTGCCTCTTTAGCACCTCTCAAATCTATTGGAATATGTTTATTAGTTCTCTGAAGACTGAAAAGGCTTTGAATTGTCAGTGGCACATGTACTCACAGAAATCTGAGAGAAGCTGGAAATTTTTTTTTGTTTTGACTGGCACTTGCAAGACATCAGCTAAGTGAAATGCAGTAGGTAGCTGTGAACAATTTCCTCCTCCTTTTTTTGTGTTCATATTTTATTTACTGTAGCTTGCTCTCAGTGCTCCAAATAATCTTAAAATAAATCTGTTCGTATTTGGTAAGACCAACAGTTTCTTCCCATCTTCTCTCTTCAAATCCAATCAAATTCCTTATCAACCTAAAAATAATCAGAGCAAGTCTCTTGAGAATTCCACACAGCCATTACTTGACTTTGCCCAGAATATTTCCTCATCTCTTAGGGAGAAGGCAGTGCCAAAAAAATGCCAATAGTTGGGCTTCAAAGAGGAGATCTCACCCACTGACTGCTATTGCTTCTCCTGGGGGTTTCTTTTGTGAGCAGTTGCAGCAGTTGCTACTGTGGGCAAATTAAAAAGAGAGGAAGGCCATCTAGACAGGTAATTTCTCACAAGTTTTGGTGATATACAGGAAAAACTGCATTTAAAAAGGTGCTTAGAAGACAGCTGTAAATAGAAATTTCCCTTGCAAAGCTTTGCAATGTTTAGGGAACTACCACTTAGACAAATTGCACACTGGTTACATTTTCCAAATGGACTGATTATAGATACAAAACATTATGGAATTGTCATTGCCATGTTTTCTAGTGTAAATGAAGTAATCATTCAGCAGAAAACAAAACCAAACAAAAGCAGGTGGTGTGGTGTCCATTGCTAGGGAACAGTTCTGAAGCATGGCAAAGCAGTTTCAATAAGCAGAAAAGTTGTGTGGTATCTTAACCCAGTAATGCTGCATTGCACGGTTAAACATCCCAAATGAAGTCAGAACAATTAAAGAATGAAAGACTGGGTTTAACTGTATTTTTTCAAAATCTATGCACATGAAAATAACATATAGAAGAACTCCATTTCTAATTGGGGCAACATTGTGTATAGTGATGAACAGATGCCCAAGTGTCTGAAATTAAATGACATGAATGGCCCTTTCTGTAGTCACAACCATAAAGGAAAGAGAGATTTACACAAGGCCATCTAGTGAGTTCCTGGGCATGCCAAGGAGAAACATCACTCTTTGGAATCTCAATCCAGAGCTCTGCCTACCTTGTATGGAGACATGCTCCAGCTTCCTCCAAGTGAGCTCTCTGATTCATGAGCTCTGAACATAATTAAATTATGCTGTAGATGTAGGATGTGAATTCTTACATTTTTACCTCTCTAAAATGTAACTTAATGAAAGTCACAAACTGAATGGGAAAGCTGCCATTTTACTCAGGAGTGCTTGTTGTCTCTTTTGGGCTCAGCAAAAACAACAGTAAGGGCCAAGGGTCATTTGATCACCGTTATGTGTAGTAATTTGTCTGAAGTTATTTTCTCATTGTGCTTTGGAAAATATTACAGAATAGGGGTAGAGGGGACAATTTACAGCTGTTTTTAATAATTCATTTTAGCATTGATATATGACAGAAAATCTCCATTTGAGCTCAGAGGTTGAAAGCTATTTCATAGCAAAAGGAAGCGACTTGTTTGCATTGGTTTCTTAATACAGAATGCTTAAAGCAGCAGAAACTACATTAGTAAAACTGCATGAAATAACTACAAATATATTGAGGGGATTTGGGAAATGCAGTTTGTGGATGGGTCTATATGACAACAGAAATGAGACCTGTAGTATTTGGGTAGAGATTGTTCCTCAGGCTGCAAACTGCCTTTAGGTCCATACACTTCTCTCATCTGCAAGTACAAAGGAGTCTGTGCACAGGGGAGGAGAGAAATGTAGCCCTTTATGATGAGTGAATTGAGAGCTTGAGTACACATAAGCACTGTTCTATTAGCACAGCCCAAGACCAAAGGTATTGCAAATTAATTGAGCAAAAGAATTTGTGTACAGTTGGCATGTCTGTTCTTACATGAATCAAAAGGAGGAATTGGGCAGAGCTCCTTTTAGGAAGAAAAGAAAAACATATGTTAGTTATTGTATTGAGAGGATGTTTTTATGAGAAAAGGGGATGCTGCTTCATTAATAACTGACATGTCACACCAATTCTGGTAGGTCTGATAGATTAAACATGAACCTTTCATTATTCAAGCAGCAGAAATGTATTGGCTGCTTTACCCACCTAATATTTATTCCTTGCACAGTATAACTACAAAATTGACATCTTCTTTTAAAATTGTTTGGCTGTAATAAATATAAAACTTTCACCGCTGAAGTAAAGCATTGCTAGCTGGCATCATTTCCTATCCCTTTTTAATTATTCTTGACACTGTGGAGAAACATCTAATATAAATCTGTAATGTGCTCTGATGACAAACTACACGGTTGGAAGACCATGTAATCTCTCCACAATTAATTAAAGTGCACAGAGCTGCTTTTTTTTCCCCTTTTTTTTTTTTTTCTCCTTATTTTCCACCCCCCCTTCCCCCACCCAAGCAACCAGATGCCACTGACTGGCTCGAATAACGTTGCTGTCAACTGTAAAAAATTAAGATCCAAACCCTAAGAAAAGTACTTAAATAAAGGAACCAGATGCCCCAGATGCCAGGTTACTTTTTGATATTATGGCATACATCTTGGTGGAAGGCACTATTGTTCAACATCTGTAGCTTTACATACTTAATTACTGACATAGCAAATCTGTTGGCAGTTTTCTTCCGCAAGTATCTGTCACTTCAGCAAATCCTTTATTGAAAACTGAACGATGCCAATCAGTGTGAATAGTTCACCAGCACGCCTAGAGCAATGATATTAAGGAGGGTTTGACTGCTGTTTGTTCAATGGGCATAGCCTTTTGTTTTGCAATGGGTGTGAATCTGCTTCAGAAGAGCTTCAGCTCTCTGCTAGAAGCACTTAGCAGTCCTGTAAGGCTTGTGGACACATGGAGTCGATCAAATGCAAATTAATAACAATTTTTAGGCCACATATGAATGTTGCTGTAACATTTATTGACTGTAATAATACTGTGGATGGAAGACAGGTTAATAAAAAGTGTTTATTAAACATTATTGTACCACCATATGACTTTCAATGGTGAAGTCTGTAGCCACAGGAAACTGCAGGTGCAGGTTAATTTGCAAGATATCAGCAAAAGTTCAGATACTATTAATTAACATTACAGGAAAGAATTTCATAAGCACAATCATTTTTTTGTTGACATTACGGTATGAAAAAATCACCTCAAATTTATTATTTAATGTGGCTTTTTTGATAGAAGTGTTTGAAATGTGTCAATGTGCTTTCTGCTCTTTCTGTAAGAATAGAATGAAAAGGATGATATGCTGGGGTCTGGTTTTCCTACCCACCTGGCAGGTATATTTAGATCAACAAAGTAAAATGTTTTGGAGTCACAGTTATTCGGAAAAACTCCACTGTGCTTCATTACTTTTCAGTTAGGGTTGTTTTATTATTAGATTTTTTCAAGCATCACAAAATAAATCATGATTGTTAGTGGGGCTTTTTGTGGGTGGAATGTGCAACTGTTGTGACAAGTGGGGGCAGTTTCCCATCTCCAGCACCTCTGCTGTGTGCACACAGCTCGTTCTTCGTGCACGGGACCAGCTGTAGGGCAGAAGTCCCAACAATTGACCTCCTCAGGATTAGCAGCTCCATAACTATGGAGTCGTGTGACCCCACTATCTCAGCTGATTATGCAGTGCTGAAGGCTTCCAGTGCAGTAGAAGATCTTTAGTTCTGTTGTGTTTTGGGGAGATTTCTCCTTATGGAACAGTGTCAGTGTTTGTAAACGGTTCTCTTAACTCACCAATTTTGATTCACATTTCACTTTATGCCACCATTCACTCACTCCTCACGGATAATAAATCAATAGGATTACAGTCCATTTCCTTGCTGTGTGGTGTATTTTTTAAAAGAAATTACTGCTCTTGCTAGAGACAGAGGAGGGTTTTTTTGCTACAAGGCAGTTGGCACAGCTAGAACCTAAGCTACACTACTTTTAAATGCTCTTCTTGGAGAGGAAACTCCTTTTTAGCAAACTGTACTGACTCATCAGCTTTCTGATTCGGCTTACAGTGCTTCCACTGAAAAGTTTTTTAAAATAGAGTGATCAAAACTACAGAGCAGTTCCTAAACTGTGACTATGGATGCAATGTGGTGGTGTAAATCCATATGAAGCTGATACAAACAATGTATAAGCTTTTCTGTGCTGGTTATTTTTGCTGTGTTTTTTAAAATACTTCATATTCTGTCAAGGGATTTAGTGCATTCTCAATTATTACATTTTTTTAAATCATCGTATTTGGAGTTATTTACAGTATAATCATGTTATTTATACTTCCATTTTAGTTGAGGGATTTACAAACTGTGGATCAAATTTCACTATCAAGTACTTCCAAGAAATCCCATTAGTTTCACCCATTTTAGTGGGCTAAGAGCACGTAGAGACCCAGATGAATGTGTTTGCATGCAAGACCTTGCATGTCCTTGCAACCATTTGAGGACTGGACAGAGCACCCACAGTGCAGAGCAGGCAAGGGGGACTTCTCCCTGCAGAAATCAGGAATAAAGCATAAAACTTGTACATTAAAAACTTTCCAGTTTGGACAAAATCAACATTCTAAGGGCACAGTAATTGCCAGGGGGTTTTAGTGACCACAAATGGTTAGGAACTTGGTTTTACATCTCATCTGACCAATAGTTTATGACGCGCTGTGGTTTTTGCTTTTCTCTAACAACATGTTTCTTGGATCGTTTAAAGTATTTGGCTTGCAACACCTCTGAGGCATGGGTTAGCTTGCAGTAATGCATACTTTGATGTCTCTTACTGTTAAATTATATAGTGCGTACAATATTTCATTTTATTTAATACAAATCATTTTTATTTACTTAAAAGGAGCAAGCTGTCTTCTTATATGTGTTTGGCTTAGAAACAAAGAAATTATATTCTTTTAAGAGGTGTTTTATGTTTTATGGTTACTGAGAGAATAAATGGCCTTTTAATAGGCATTTATATAAGTGGGATCCATGTCTCCACTCTATTATATATTTTCAAATAATTAAAAGTGCAATACAAATGCTATAAGATAGCCTTCAAAAAAAAAAATAGAGGCCCGTGTGGTATAAAATATCAGGAAAAAAATCCTGTTTCTTGGGGAGGGGGGAGGCAGAAAGGTTTGTTAGGGTAATTTAATTTCTACTGATGCTACAAACAGGCATGGGATGAGGATGTGGGGGTTCAAGTGTAGACGCTGCTTGCACTGTTCCCTATGGTGACCTGTTCTTCATTGAGACAGTCAATTGACACAGACGCCAGTGCATTTATTACTGAGTCTACTGTAAATGAGACTTTCAGTCTTGCCAGGGATAGATCTTTTTCCTGTGTTCACCCCTATCACACATCACATTCGAGGACGGGGGAAAAGGAACTTTTAAAACAATAATATCAAACAACTTGGGGGAAAATGTTAAATATTACCATATGAAGAACTGATTAAATTTGTATGGTTTTCTTTCAGTAAAAATTGATATGTGATGAAACACAGTACAGCTGGATAACTTGTTTTGGCTAACGTTCCAGTGTTCTCTGATCTCTTTACCCAGCTATATATAAAAAAGAAACCATATCAGCATCCTTGTTCCTGTTGTACAGGTTCTGACATAAATGCCCCCTCTCGGTTTGCCCCATACCATCTGGACTGCAAAAAACTTAACATGAGTTTTTTCATGCCAGTGAGGTAGTTTATCTACATATCTTCTTCATACTCAGATCTACTCTTAAATATCATTTTTTTAAGTCTACTCATTGCAGTTTTCATGCATTTAATTTGTAAAAACTACTGTACATAGGTATTCCCAATCCATCAGTGCTGGAGAACCAAGGAGCAGATGTTACTCGTGCTTCCTTTTCAATGTAGCCCAGAGAAAATTTTGTTCTGATAGCTGGGAACTAAAGAATAGGTCTCATATTCAGAACATTGTCTGAACATTGTCTTCTGCAGTCCTTCAGACTTCATGGGGTCTTATACACAGTCATTAATTAGTGAAAACGCCACAGTCTTTACGTACCGCTTACTGTTTCATTGCAATACAATTTTTGGTTGTGCATATACTGGGCTTATGATTGTGGTATTTTTTGTCTGTTGAAGAATTCAGGAGCACTTCTTCCATGAGGATAATGTGTTCAAAAAGCCAGCTAATTTTTGAAAAGGCTCTGTCAAAGTAATAAACTTCTGCTTGTCAATATCAGAGGTTATTTTTAAATTGGTATTCCTTATGAATATTCCTCAGCACCTGAAATGCAGGATTGTGAGTTTAGGCTAGTTTGCTTACTTTAAATTCCTTTCTTCAGCCAAATGTCCTTATATTGCAGGCTTTTTGGCTGGCACAGGAAGATCAGACTTCCTGCTCATTGATGTAAATAGAATTTTTCTTTTATTTTGGGAGTGGCAGGGGGTTGCTACAAAGTTTAATTTTCCATTTTGTTGACTAAGAACATATGCCAAGGGTCTTGGACTCTCTGAAGTACTGACTGACATAAAATATAATGGCAATCCAGCATGGGCTGGGGCTGAAAAATTTTGGATATTGTCCCACTAGATACTGGAAGACTGCAGATTTTTTTAACTGGGATAGATAGCATGGGTAATTTGCTCTTCACTTTGGCACACTCTGTTTAATTGCAACTACAGCAGAGCAAAACCATCTGCTAAAGTGATCAAGGTCGTAGATTTTGAGTTATGAACATTAGAGGAAGTCATAGATACAGTTCTTCTTGTCATTTCTTGTGGTGGAACCCCACGGACAGATCCCCCATCCGTGGTCTGTAGTGGTTGTCTCTATTGTTTGATAAGTGCCAACCATGTGCTCCATCCCCTGCCAGTCCTGTGCTGCTGCAGCTGCCACCACACTGTGCTGCTTCTGCTTGCTCTGCTTGTCGGTGTTGTTCCTAACTCTTCCATATTTTTCAAGGGTGTTTGATGCAACCCTGTGTTGGAAAATAGGAAAAAAAAAGGAAAGCTTCGTAACCAGTGTAGACTCCAGTTAGGAACATCTGGAGCTGTGAGGTTTTCCACACGTTGTAACAACAAAGCTCTGTTTTAGCCATTTTAATAATGTTTTCTGCTTTTGATGCTATTCTTTGCTTAGGAAAAGTTTGTGCCTGTGGCATCCTTGGTCTGTCCACGAGGACTGCAAATGAAATGATTCCTCTGTTCTTGTGTTTGTCACTGCTCATCACTCTTTATTAGCTTTCAAATTGCTCTTCATTCTCAGCATAAACTTGCTCTGCAAACATCTTCACAGATTTCTCTTTTTTAGTATTCAGAATGTTACACTTTTATGGAAAAAACTTTCCTGGGAAAAAAAAAATAAGGCTCCCAACGGAGAATTAAATAAGAATGGGAATTTATATCCCTGCAAGAATTATCTGGATTTAAAAGGAGATATCTGCAGTTCATATACTATTAACACACTAATTCTACGGCAAGTTTTCCATTTCTATTAATTTAATTCTCAGGAAATGCTAATGAACTTTTATATTAAATTGGATACATTTTCTGTTTTGAGTGAGGAAGGCATATTATTACTTATTGAATGGCAGGACAGAAATTGCAATGTACCTTTATCCCCAAAACACTAGGACTAGAATTCTGGCATTCTGATGATGTTCTCATTGTGTTTAGCCTTCCTGAACATGATTGTTGTATAAGGATATTACACCTTCTTTTTTGTCACTGCAATGCACAATTATACTTGTGGATTTTCTATGCTCAGAGTTCATACTATGTAAATGAGAAGTGTTACAGAACCAGCCTTTATTGTCCAAGCTCCTAACCATGGACAGAAAGGCTGATATTCTAAAAGGAGCAGTTACTAGCTTCTACTTTTTGAACAAAATTCTGATGCAGTTGTAGCCATTTTCTGTACACATAAAGAAAGATCATGGCCTTTTATGCCCTTTAAAACTTGCTTGTTTCATTTTTCTGTCTTGCCTTTGCTACTACCATAGCTCTCTTTCTGTTCATATTAATGTTATATTTGTGTTGCCAACTTAACCTTCTAGGGTAAAGAGTATCTTAGTCATAATAATATAGAAACTGTTATGAAAGTTCAGGTGAAAGGTTCACCTAATTCAGCAATACAGTGTGAACTGTGCCTAGTTTTGGAAGCATAAAGAGTGGAGAGAAGATGCTTGAATGCAAAAACTGTTTTTCCACATCTCAAACTTACTGGACATTTCTTGTATTGGTATAACTAAGTGGGAGCTAAATCTGTTGAAATACAGTAGAACTTTGTAAAAATAACTTAAAAATTAATGTGCCATTCTGTGCCCGTAATTTAATTCAGATGTGTGTGTATTAGTTATGATTTCAGCATGGTGTGATGTATATGCTAAGTTATGACTGACAAGCTAAAATTAGAATTGCAGTTTGTACAAAGAAAACCAAATTATTTAATAGATGTACAGAACTGAGTAAGTAATTATATAAGTTCTGTGATACTTTTGTTCACACAGAGGAATAGTACATGTTCTCCGTAGTAAGGTTCACTCTTTAGATGTAGAGGCTAAATAATAGACTTCATGAAGTCAGTAATTTTTGCAAGGCTCTGTCGCTTCTTTCCACAAGAGCATTGTCTGATCTGTAAACTGCAGAACCAAAAAATTTTCAGAATTACTGCTAGCCCCCAAAATTACACTGTGTTATCCTAAAGCTCAGCCAAGCAAAGTACTGTATCCATGTGTATATGGGATGATATGTTTTCACTGGAAGAAAGAAAATGTTCAATTTTTAGACTCTTTTAGAATACCTTTTACATTTTTCCTTTAAATAACATCAGTCCCTAAGTGTAACTCATTGGAAGGAGCATATTTTAAAATGGTGTATGTGTGGTCCTTAACTTCTGAGAAGTGGCTACTGCCTGAGCTTTGTGGCTACTGCCTTGTTTTAATTCTAAAATACTGGTTCTGACATGATACAGAGACAGCAGAAATGACCCAGAGAAGGTAGGAATCAGCTACAACAAAGGAAAGCAAGTGCAAGGGAGCAGTAAAAGAAATTTTCTTCTACCAGTTCAAAGTCTTGTCCATCTGCTCTTAATTTACTGTCGTGCAGACAATGGATCTTCCACTGCTGTTGGGCCACACAATGAATCAAATCCTGTTTCCTAATTTCCACCATTTTAAATTATGTTCCTAGGAAATGGAATTCTCCAGTTTCTTGCCTCTCTTCATGACAGCTGGAGGAAAGGAATGAGGTGAAGAGAGGAAGCTGGCAGTGTAGACCTTTCACTTGGGACTTACCTGGGTCCCTCCCTTTGACTTGCAAAGTGTTGAGGTTTTGTACGTCTTTGACAGACTTTAGGTAAGGGCTTCCTGTGGCCATTGCATTCTCTCTTTATTTGGATACAACTGTGAAGAATTTGTCTTATTTTTGCTAGATGCTATCCAATGTTTAATGGTATTTCATAGAAATAAAGGTGAAAATGTTCTATGGCTGAATAGAAAAAGAAAACACAGATGGCTTGCTTCATGCATTGCTTAGCTGTCCTCTTCCAATAAAGTCAAAATTACATTAAAAGCTTGGAGTATCCCTTCTCAGATTTTATTTGATTATTTCAATATGCCTGATTTCTTTATTTCAATGATGTTGAATTAAGGGTATATATAGTTGGGAAAGAATTTTAAATAAAGTTTGGGCTCAAAAAGACTCCAAACCAAGTTCACGGATTTGCTTAAAGGTTAACTGCTTTTCATAAGATGTGAGAGGAATTTGGTATGAAGTGACAGGAGTCTGGGTATTAGGCTTGTTCTAAAGATATGAAGCTGTAGTCACTGCTCTGTTGTGTTCTCCAAGTGTCTGTGCATCAGGATTTGCAATTGCGGCGAAATTAGAGTGCCCACACTTCATGCATTGACTAGGCAAAGTGCAAATAAAACTAAGACAGACATCTGATACTTCTGGATGACAGAGCAAGGGAGGTTTTGGCAGATGGTATCCAGGTCTGCTTGGAGTGCCTGTGTATGGTATGTGATGAACCCACGAAGAGTTTGTGATGCTTATGTTTGATTTCAGCCTATAATTACATCGTGAGGTCATTATCTGATACCTTTAGTTTAAAACTGTCAGTTTTAAAATATAGGTAGCTTGATGGGCAAAATTGTGGACCACATCACGCCACAGTCCAGTAGCATTTGAAGCAAAAGAAAGGCTGCCAAACAAGGAAAGACTTAGTACGTAACTAGTGTTATGTACTGCAGTGAAGTACCAGCTATTGTGAAATTACCTTTACTGTGGTGAATGTCTGTGGCAGACTTCCTTTCCCCAAAAAAGCATGTTGAGAAGATGTCATCTCAACTCTCAGAAGAGCTTTCCAAATTAATTTTTAAAATCTAAGCAATTAATTTACTTATTATGTTACATTTGTGTAAGCTGTTAAATGTAAATGCTTCGCTTTCAAGGGAAACCTAAATCATTTGTACATTGTGGTGTAATTGTTTTCCATCAGAATCAGAAGAGTTTCCGGCGAGGCTTTCTCCCACACAGAGTCAGTATGCAGCCCCTCTTCTTACACATCCTGGTGTGGGTTTTTCCATGAACACTTTTTGCTCTTTAGTTATTTGTTGTAATTATCAAGTTCATTTTTCTCTAATAGATGTGATTAAGTATATTTAGCACTGTGTAATGAGTTTTCTGCCTGGTTGCATTCTGGCTAATAAGGAATTCCTCAGAGTCTCTTCTGACAGCTGCTGTGGATCCCAGGTTTGTGCTGCCACAAGAGACCTCTTCCATGAATTGCTAACATTAGAGAAATTAACTCGGTTAGACTAACCATAAAATCTGGGCTGAAATTTGATTACTAATAGATCTTGTGCTAGCTTTCGGCAGCACCGATATTGTGGTATTCTCTTGCACAGAAAAACCCACAAAAAATCATCATAATTCAAAAATACTTTTGCATTCACACAGAGTATGTAAACTTCTTTGTGGAGGCTGTACTGATTAAAAAAAAAAAGGTTGAAAATAACACTTCCAGTAATTGTTCAGTGTTCTTGTTACAGTAGCTTTTTTTTTTTTTTAGCTGTTATGATCCATCTGCTAACTTATCGGTCTATGGATAATGGTTTTGTTATCCATACTACTTCCTATTATTATACCAGCTCCCAAATTTGTGAGGCTGGAAATGATGGGAGCAATCTGTACTTGGTGATGCAGTGCTGTGGCTGAGTTGCTTAGCAACAGCGGCTGCAGCCCCTGCACCCGCTCTCCGGAAGGGGGATACAGAGACAGGGAGATGGAATAAATACACCTTCAACGGGGCTGACTTGAGGAGGGAATGAGAAGGGTTGGAAGTTATTTTTCTGCCAAGTGCCAGTGACTGTGGGAAAAGTCTTCTCTAAACAGGTCCTGTGAAAAAGGAAAAAAAATGGAAAGTGGTCACTTGGCTTTCTGAATTACTGGAAGAGAATGAAAATCCAGCAGTAAAAGGGTTTTCTTGCTAACTGTGAGCCTGTGCTGCATTATGAGGTTTTTTTCTACTATGGTGCCTAATCATTACAGAAAATGCGTAATCATAGCCATGTGTCTTCTATTTATCACTACAATTGAGTACCAAATTCATGGAGAATAGGGATTGAAAATTAATGCCAAGTACCTCTTAAATTCCCTGCTGGTATGTTAATTACATAAAGACTGTTCATAATAGGGTTAGCGGTAATGTAATAAATATGGATGGGTCTACAGTTTTAAATTCTTTTGAGATCTGAACAACTCTACATTTAGGATCACACAGTATTAATTGCTAGGAACTATATTTCAATCCTCTTCTGGTTTCCAGTCAAATATTTTACAAAGACTTGTGTGATTACTGAAGTATCACAGTGTTCAGTGTTATTTTCAGTTCCATATATCCCACACCCTGAAGCCTTTGGAAATCATTTGTGCTTGAAGCCTCTCTGTAGTGAGGTATCACTTTGCTACGACATTTAGTACAAAATATCAGCCTTTAGGAAGCATAAAATGTAGAAGGGAGTGGGAAGTAAGTTGATGCGGATACACCCAAGTTTGTTAAAGGGCTCTTATCAGCAGTCACCAGCATCACACGGGATTTTTCCAAGTGCTGGTTATTGCTGCTAGTCAGTGCTGCTTTGCAATTAGTGTGGGACCACCTCGATAAGGTGGATATATAGGAACTAAGAACAGATAACATAAATGCAAACAAAGAAATTTCAATCTTTTAACCTCCTTTGTACTTGTTTACTTCTGAATTGACTCTTAAGGAAGCAAGCAAAACGGAGTTGCTTTTTTTGGTTCCTTTGGAGGAAAAATATGTCTAGAAATTTAGAAAGACCTTATTATTTAGGAGCTTGTATTGCTTCACTTCCATATTTTGCGGATGGTGCTGCACTTGTCATAAGCCTGGTCCTAAAATTCATCGTAAGAAAGACATTGCTTATCATAAAAGCCGAGGTTTTGATCTAAGTGGGAGTCTGTGGGCTCATTTTTAGAAGGTCAGATTGATAGACAATATCTCACAGTCTAGATAGTGACTCTATCAAACTAATTCTTAAACACATAGTAGTACAATGAATTATTCCTGTCTTGGAAGTATGGTTTATGACCTTTCTGCCCCAGGTATTATTGCTGATTATTATCTGAGAATGGGTTAGTAGCATGCTTTTTGTTTCATTGGGTTTTGTGGTTGATTTGCGTTTTTTTTTATTTTAACTCAGGCTGTTTTTTAAGCAAATCTGTTTTATGAACCACTTAATACAGCAGATTTATGATAAAATAAATTTATCTTATAGCATGGTAATAAAGAAATGCCCTTCACCTTCCTTTTCTCCTAGAGGTTATTGTTTAAACTAGTATCTCAGGTTGTATAGATAAATATTTCTGTGGCCTTTTGTTTTCCTTTATTTTTAATGCCGATTTGCAGAAAAGTGTGAGCATTTTAGAATATTTTAATTTATTTTGCAAAATCTACAATTGCGAAGTTCCAGCTTTTCAAAAACAAAATGGTAGAATTCTTCATACAAGGCTGCATAAAAGATGGACCTATTTTGTATATAGAATATTGCCTGTCCTTTAGATCTATGTGTTTTGCTTATGGAATAAACCAAAATAGGAGAGATAAACTAATATTTTGTATAAGCTCAGCCAGACAATACACATGATAAAGATGTTTCATCTTCTTATGTATGCAGAAAATATGAAAAATTGTAGTTTACACATATTTTCTCAATTCAAGTGTAAAATTGGGCCCCCAGATTGCCCTGGGCCACGGTGGTTGTGTTAAAGAAGCACTATTTACCTAGCAGCTGAGTGAAAAATGATCAGAATATTAGACTCATCTAGGCCACATTAAGGAGCCATTGCATTTCCCGACAATTTTATGCTATCTCAATATGAAAACAGAGCAATTTCAGCTCATATCAGGTTATGATCGGCAATTACAGTTGCATAATTCACCTAGTCGTCTCTTTTCAGGGCCTTTATTTTCCCTCTTGGTGACATTCCTGAGAAAGTGCCTGATAAAAATGTCATATATCATCCTGGCTTTAAAACTCGTAAGGGGGTAATCTGCTATGCCTTGCTGAGCCTATATTCATCACTAGATTTTTGACTTGGAGGGGTCATGACACTCATAATTTCCTTTTTGATATTGTCCTCACTAGATATGACAAGGGGCTGTAAAAGCTCCGTCGTAGGCTGTGGTTAAGAGCCGTTCCAGTGGGGCTCATCACCAGCAATAACAGTGCATTACTGGGGATTGTGCAGTACTTGGCCGTTTCGAAGATAATTAGATTTGATGTCAACATTTCTTTATCACCTGCATCCTTTTGTGCATCTGCATGTCAAGTTGTTATTTCCGGATTTATTAGCACCCTCAGAGCTACTATCTATCTGTCAGCCTGTGTGGTGTTTGTGTTGACAGTTGTAAAGTTAATTACTAGTACTAATGAGCATCGGGCTTTTGGTGGACATGGCATTTTGGGCATTTAAAACTGTAATTAGATTTTTTTTTTTTTTCCTTTGTGTACAGCCACAGGAAAAATGCAGAAAAAGAAACTGAAACTGAGCACCCTGACCTCAAATCTCCATCTCCAATTTGACATTGTTTGCAGTATCTCTAATTCAAAAAGCTCAAACAGGCAGCCTTGTTTGCTTTTTGCTACATTTTCTTCTCATCATTAACTCTATGAATATTTGTTTTATCATGTCATCCAAACTCAGATCTTAAGGGAAAAAAAAGTTTTGTTTTCAGATGACTTTATTAAAAACATGTTCAGATAGCATATGTACCAGCCATTCCTTTTTCTTTTAAAGTATTTGTATTTTAGCCCACAGACAATATAAGTATTGTGGTTAAAAATAAATTTGTAACAACATAAAAATTAGCCCATCCTCTGATCCCTCTCCTTTTAATATAATCATGTATTAAACCCAGTGAACACATAGACAGTTCTTGTTTATTATGTAATTGTAAATCCAGAGTAATTTCAGTGAAGTGGGATTAACAGAGATGTAACAGAAAGAAGAATTTTGATACTTATTTGCCTTGCATACATGTTAAATTTCCTATCCTGTAAATCATATTACCAGCTCTTTTATGTGATGTTCCAAGTAACATATAACTCATAGGATTTAGAATAATGGCACTTATATGTGACATATACTTTATGTAAGTATATTGTTTATTCCGCTGCTGCAACTAAGAACCACTCCTTTGCTGCTGTTTCTATTTGCTTTCTATTTATCATTATCTGCCATTTTGTTAAACAACTACCCTTCCCAGACATAAATCATCTGTAAAAATGCTCTGGCTCAGAGAAAATTTCACCCTGGCACTGAAATGATGAGATAACCATTTTCATCTCTTGTTGAAGCATTGAGATTTATTGGGCTTTGATGGGCTACAGACCAGACATCATTCTCTGCTAAACAGACTCCCACTTGCATTTATTCTTATTGCATTTAGCAATTCAAAATGGAGCTCCCGAAGTCCCTGCAGAGCCCCTTCCCAGCTTAGGTGGGGCACAGGACGTCAGTGTTATTACTTTATATTAGATAAGGAAGGGACACACACTGAAGCATGTGGTGATTCAAATGATTTTTTATTTCCGTTTAGCAGTGATGACAGAATGTCATAGTGAAGTGGCTTCAAAAGTCATTTTTCCCTCTGCCCTGGTTCTGCAGCCTTGTCCCTCGAGGGCACTTCCATTGTACAGTTATATTAATTCTGCTAACTTTCAGACTTCATTGCTGACAATAGGCCTTTTGGCTTTCTCAGACTATTACATTAAATTTCCCATCAAACCATGTCAGCCTCTGAGGTCAGAGATTCCAGGAGAAGCTTTAGATATTTTGCCTTTTGACTTCATGGGCAGGTATTTCTAAATTGCTTTTAGCTTTGTTTTTCCAATGTCAGAAATCATATTGAACCTATCTGAGAACTCAGACAATGAGTGTTTGTCAGGTGAAGGACAAATGGTCCGAGGGGTGGGGAGGGTGTGCACAGACACCCAAACACGTGTTTGCTGGAACGCTCCTGTCCTCGGTCACGCCAGTGTCAGCGAGGGTCAGGTACCCTTGGTCCAGCTGCCTTTCTCAAGGCAGCAGTGCCTGACCATGCTTTTCACACACACAGGCACCTTGGGTCATTCTCTAAAGATTCATCTTCCAAACAAAAGGCTTTTGCTTTATCTCAGTGTACTTTTAATGTTGACTAGTTTTGCTACTCTGGAGTTCGTTTGCCATTTTTATAGGAAAATTGAGTGTAATGATCTTCAGTTCACAGCTGGGGAAACTGAGGCACAGAGAGATGAGCTGATATAGCAGGGTGATGAAAGGACAAGAACACAGGGACTCACCTTCAGAGTCCTGTCCAGTGTCAGTGTCTGGAAACACTTACCTTGAGGATGTTTTGAAGAATTGAAGTACAGTAGACTTAAACAAAGCAGAACTTATTTGCATAAAACCTGGTTCATGTAAGAATCACCAAAATCTTAGATTGTACTATGTGACCGTGAAGTAGTTTTTAGATTATTGAACAAGCTTTGCTGCTGAAGCATTCTTTTCGTCTGTATTTATCAAGATTCTCAGCCTTCTTCAATTGATATACAAATTGTTTTAATTTGATGGATTTATTTTTTTTCCTCTTTGGAATGATTTTACATTATAGGGGGGAAAAAAGTTTTTAAACTAGCGCTTGTCAAATGAAATTTTAAATTTATCACAGATAAGCATCCAGTGTTGAACTGGAGAAAATGTTATTCTAAAAAAGGTGTTACTGCATGCAAAATATAATTAAGTAAAAAATGCAACAGAATTATAGGGAAAAAAACCCAGGCTTTCATTGATAGACACACATGAAAAAACTAAGAGCGTGGATGGCATATAGAATTCAGCAAAAATCAATGTGTGCAGATTTTTAGCCACTATTTTGAATTTGTAATCATGGTTTCTGTGTTTAGAAAACAGACATTCTGCAGTGTATTCTTCCCCCAAAATCCTATTATTTAATAAGCAAATGAACAGATTTTTCAGAGAAAAATATTTCACCTTGAAAGCAAGCTCTGCTCTCTTTTTTTGGTGGTA
This sequence comes from Corvus kubaryi, assembly GCF_017639235.1. Classification (NCBI taxonomy): domain Eukaryota; kingdom Metazoa; phylum Chordata; class Aves; order Passeriformes; family Corvidae; genus Corvus; species Corvus kubaryi. The sequence goes on along the minus strand of NW_024581093.1, from coordinate 9,565,694 downwards.
ATTTTAAAGTACCAAAATTAGAACTGTCTTAATTCTTAGCTGAGGTTTACATCCGTAGAGGGGAATGTGTGTGTGTGAGTGCAGAGTAACGGGTGGGTGGCAGGGCTGGAGAAAGATGAGCTGAGGAAGGCAGTGTCGATGTGTTACTACCTGCTTGCAGCCATAAGGCCGGGGAATCATTTGTGACACTCTGGGGACAATTTTGTCACCCTGACAGTAATGCTGTTATGCACCAACTTGACACACAGGAAGAATCCATAAAGACAGATAAGTAACTGTGAAAGTGGCTGGGGATCAGCCTGAGTGCTACCACTCACCTGCAGTGACAAATAGATAGTCATGAAGGATTGAAAATCCTGCCCAACACAGAGATATGTCAGTCCAAAGCCAGAACGGTGCGTGGTTACACAGAGGTTGTAGTAAAAATACACATAAGGCACATGCACAGAAGGGCCCCCAGGCGTAAGTATGAGAAGGTTAACTTCAAAGTATATTAGTTCTTCTTTGTAGCTTTTTTTTTTTCTGTAAGAATACTTGATGTGTTTCACAATTGGACCAAATTCTTATATTAATTGCATTTGATTGGGCTAATTCCTGCGATTTTAATTGAAATGGGTATATGTTAACATTGGTGTAATGAAGATGAGAATTTGGCCAGTGTGATTTTTGTGGGAATCAATGGGTCTGTTTCCAAGTGTCATTTTTTTTTAGTAATTATTTTATACCAATAGAGGTCCCCATCTGCAAATCCAATGAAGAAACTTGTGACTTAAGAAACACATTCTGCTTTTAAAAATACTGTACTTTAGCTGTTGCAGTCAACCATAAGTGCTAAAAATCAGTACCAAACTGTTTGCTGTTTGTTATGTTATGCAGTTTAAAAAATATTTTATAGAAAGCTAATGGTAGTCTTATTGCTTTTTGGTTTGTTTGTTTAAGACAAAGAGATGTAATCTAACCTTGAAGACCACTTCTGAATTCAGTCCCTCTTTTGTGACTTCTGTTTCATTATTCATGTTTGATAATTTCAAGTTTATTTCTCAGGAAAGAAGTGAGTTACAACCAAAGATAGATGATGTGCTTGACTTCCTATTTTGCTTACTTTATAATCTCTGCTTTTCTCCTTTTCTTTTCAGTCTGGCCACTGGCTTTCACTTTTAAGGAACTTCCCTTTGTAGGCAGTCTCTGAAGTAATTTTGATCCCTGGAAGAGGGACTAGAAGAACCTGTCAACCCTACATTTTCTTACATGCTCAGGATTATTTTTTTTTTCCATGTGTTTTCTTTTTTTCTTCCAATCTGGAAGTTCCTTGTTGTGTCCTCAATTCCTTTCCATAGTGGCAGCTTTTGAGCAGAGCGTGCAGAGCTCTGAGGTGGTGACTGCTCCCTTCAGTCCCGTGCAGTGCCGAGCTGGAGCTCAGCAGGGTATGATGGGTCTGATGCCGACTGCCAATCCCAGCCTCCTTGCTGAGCACTTCCACACATCTTATGCACATCCCATTGAACTATTTATTTCATACACTGCCAGTTTCTTTTTTATTCTTTGCCTCTTTGGCATAGTGTTGGGCACAGACTGCCTGGATGGTTTGTGCAAGGTGAGTCGTGGTGCATTTGGCCTCTTCCCCACATGATCTGCACTGACTTTCCTCCAGTCACCCTTTTGTTGAGCTGCTCAGGCATGACCATTTTATTCTCTTGATAATGCCCTCCTCTGGAGATGCTGAAGAATAAGAGTTTGGGTTAACTCGGGAATCAGTCCCAGTAATGACAAGTCACATAATGACCTTTTGTGCAGTAAGATGCACTGGTCATCATCATCAGCGCTTTCAAACTATTTAGCAAACACCTAGCTGGCTTCTCCATCACTATATCTTATTTGAGGCACAGATAAAATAAACCTAATACACCAAAATAGCAAACCCTAATAAAGAGACTTTAAAACCTATTTTCTCCCTTGCCCCCTGCCCCACCTCAAGTTCCTCATCGCAGAATGCTTTTTAGGCCTAAGTCAAAACATCTGTACCTGCTCGATCTTCCCCCTTACATTCCTGCACTGTTTTATTCCTTCCTTTTGGTTTTGTTCTTTTCTTTCCTTTTCCCCACCACTTGTGGTAGAGTACCTGTTCAGACAAGCCTTCCATTGCTTGCAGGTCTTCTCTTGTGCACTACCAGCCTGGACAAGTGGTCCTTTTTCTTTACATTCTTCCTCCTTGTCCAAGGCTATAACAAGCCTTTGTTAAGAATCATGTGTAGCCACTTTAGCCTAGTGTAAGACTTCTTTGTGATTTTTTTCTAGTTGTGACAGCAATTTGGAGTACCTAGAGAACAGTTTTACTGTAAGAAATGTCTCAGGAAAAAAAGGAATTTATAAATTTGGGTTAAACAGGCATTAATCTCTCAACTGTTGATGAAATGGTGTCATCCCCCCTGTTCAGGTTCGGCCTGACCCCCAGATATACATTTTCAGCTTCTTTTAAGACCGTTTCTAATGTGTTTTCAGCTTCTATTTTTGAGCAGGTAGGGTTTGTGTTTCTATTGCAATCTTGAACAGTAAAGCCTTTTTAAAGAAATCAAGATTCGTGTCTTATTCAAGTATAGGAATTATTTAATAAAGATGCAGCAAATACTCTGAAATTTTTGTGGTAAGAATTAGCACAGCAGTATCTAACTTCCCATTTCATCATATTTTTGCTGAGTTAAAATTATTTGAGCTAATTAAAATTAAGGTCAAATATTTCTTCACCAAAAAGTGCAATTTTTACAAAGCTATGGTTTCCCATGATAAATGTCTCTGTTTTATTAAAACAAAATCTGCTTCATTTTGTATGACTTTGATCTAAAGTTCAGGTTTTTGATTATTCAAAAAAATTTAATTTTGTGGCACTTGAAATCACCTTCTAGAAGGGTAGATCAAACTCCCATTTTGTTCAGTTTGTTCAGCTGCTTGACAAGAATACTGTATCTTTGATGTATTTTGGACTTTGTAAGACAAAACTGTGTAATGGCCTGTAGGAGTTAAATGACTGCTGAATAAATTATGGGAGATGTCAACTCATCCCACAAGGGATGTCAACTATGGTGGGAACGTGAACGTCAGGCTCACCTGCCACAAGTCCCATCAAGCTGAACATAACCACAAAGAAATCAGCCCAGTGTTCTGCTGACTAAAAACCAAGTGTTTCAGCTCAGTTCTACGAATCAGAGGGAGTTTTGCAATTTGGAATTATTTGGCCGTTATTTGATAAAATAAATGCAATGTATAAAAAAGGAATGGAAATTTCAAAATTTCCTCTGGCATGGAGATTTGCGGTTTCACTCAGCTTATGTGCAATATGCCATTGGCAAAGCAATTCCATTCTATAGTCAATTGCTCTTGTTGGTTGAACTGAATGCTAATGCAGGAGCTTTTATCTCATTTGAAACATATTAGTCAGAACCCAGAGAGCAAGAGGATACTGCCAAAAGGTGTCTTGCATTGACAGCAAAACTTCCAGCTTTGGGGCTCATCTCTCCTGTTTCCCTTCTAATCTTGGCTCTGATTGGAGTAAGGAAAATTCAGTTGTTTCCTGTTGCTGCCTAGGAATGCATGAAAAAAAGTCTGTTTCACATTTGCCTTCTCTTTTTGTAGTGCCTCTCCCCAGAAGGTACATAATTACTGCAGTGTTTATGGTTTGAATGGTGTTAAAGCAGTAGTTGTGCTTTACTAGCTCATGGATTTGCAAAGGGTATTGGAAGACTTTTTTTATACTGTATTCCATACACTCATGAAAAAATTGAATGTAATAATTGAATGGATTGGAAACATATTGCTTAGCCAAGGTCTTTTTACCACCGAAGTCTGAACCTCACAATGAATACCTCTTCAGACTGGAAATGAGTAGAATGCTGTGGTTATTTGTCATTAAGAGATTGAAAATGATAGGCTTAGATAACCTGAAATTCAGTATGTATGGTGATTGCTACATCTTCCTTTGTTAACTGTGATTATTCTGTATTTTCTTGGTGATTGCAAGCAGATTACTTCTACTTTTGTATTTTCTTTTAAAAAAAAGGTATATCTTCTTTTTAGCAAAGATCCATACTCAACTCATAAGTCCAGTGCTTTGGCTGGTACACATTCTTCAGGCACAGTGTAAATTGGGCTGATGGGAAAACAGTACAATCCGGGAAAAGCATCTCATCTTTGACTGACTTGATCCCAGCTAGGGAATGTTTACTGTGCTCCACTGACTGCCATGACACTCTGAATTTATATTGTTTAATGTTACTTTCAAGGTTACTATAAAATCTAAATGGAAAAAAAAAGGTAGGTTGCACACTCCCTGGAAAGGCAATGTGTTAGTAATTTTGTGGCAGGAGACTTACAAGACTAGATAGTTTTCCATAACACTGCGCATTTTTGTCTCTATACAAAAGGAAATAAAGCCTTGAGCCATCGTGCTTAGTCATCTGCTGCAAACCTCAGTATCCAAATTTTTTACTGTCCATGCTAATCTAGGGCTCTTCCAGAAAGGAAGAAGCATAAATTGGTATCAGGAGAATCTGGATCGTATTTGTTTCTAAACTTGCCTATAATTTGATGCTTCAAGCTGCTTTATCAACCATCTTAAGCATTTTATGAAAGACACCTTAAATCATAATTTTTTAGTTGGGTGGGTCTGTAGTCATTGTCTACAGAAGGTACCAATGGGGTCACAAGTGAAAAGTGTAGCAGATTTTTTTTTTTTTTTTTTTTGTAAAATCAGGAAATTTGATATGTTGGTTACTGTGGGCCTTTGTGGTTACTACAGGCCTTATTGTAGTTCCTGGTTAGTAAAGTAGTTATCTGTGAAGTGTTTCTACTAAGAATGCCTGACCAAGGGCAGGGAATGGGAGGAAAGCTGGATTTGTGGTGGTTTGGTCAGAGAGACCCACGGTGCTTCCAAGCCAGTAGGACATGGGGTGGCTGACAATTCAGGAAGAGTGCTGTGAACTAAATAAGCAATGTGGACACAAGGAATTGTTTTGCAGGGATGTTTAACAGGAACTGAAGTTAGGAGACACCACACGTGTTCTACTGCAGAGAAGGCTGGAGTTGTGCACAGAAGCAGGAAAGTCACAGTGTTACGAGAAGGGCTCACAGAGGTCAAACCCTCCATTACAAACTGAATAGATTGTAAATAATACGTGTAGGTCACAGAGATATCTCTTTTTCCAGTGATTAATTATGCAAATCTGGTATTCTATCTCAGGTCAGATCTCTGACCATGTATGTAGTTTGCTCCTTTTTTGTGGAAAATTTCTGAGTTCTACCCTCTCCTCCCTAAAAGGAGCTACTAGAAGAGTTTCAGAACTTTCAAGCTGCATTTTTTGCTAATTTATTTCAAGCAAAGTGCCTTTTATGAGCTTATCTACTATTTTTTTGCATTAAAACACAAGCAGAACTCAACCAACTTGAACAGGTTGGATGCCACATCTGTGCAGAAGATACCAGCACACTTATTTACGGCTCAAAGAAACAGAGTCTAAATTAAAGCAGCTATTGCTATAGAATGGATAAGCGGCCATTATGAATTATCCTTAATTATAGTGATTTCCTAAACTAATAAACCTGCTAAATCTTTTTTGCAAAGGTTAGTTTACACAGTGCGTATAAAATCCGCATGTGCTGCGCATCAACCACCAGCTGTCTGACAGTGTGTTGCTATTGCAGTGAGTGTTCACATAAATTTTATGTTGGTTATATTAACAGTCAGTCCATATCACTACCCACAGATGCCAGTAGACATAAAAATTGCTCTCCAGTGAGCCTAAATATCCCTAGAAGCTAGTTGTGTCTAATGTTCCATGTAGTATTTGTACGTGAAAGCAGCAGATTGAAAAGTTATTTACAGATGAATATTTCAATCCAGTTAGTTCATATTGGCCTACTTAGGCTTCTTTGCTGGTTTATTTGTATGCTAAATAATTCACTAAAGGTTCTTGTTTACTTTCAGAAGTAGTTTCTATGAAATGCAAACAACAGAGCCAACTTTAGGTGCTCTAAAGGCTAAGCAGCCCTGTTTTAAATGCAGGTCAGAGCTACAGACAGCATCTTGCAGATGGGCTGTCACTCACAGTTTTACTCTTTTAGTTGCTGGGTCTTTAAAGAATTTACTGGGATTTGATGTTTTAATATAAATATTTTGCAATAATGGGTTATTTTTTCTTACTCAAGCCTTTTCTATGGACAAATTTGAAGTCCTTCAGTGTCTTCCCATTAAGCAGACAGAGCTGGCATGTTGTGAGCTAGTTAGATGGATTCTTGACAGCGCGCAGGACTAGCAGGTGCAATAGATATGTGATTCCTCCTGCTGTAGGACATAAATGCATTTTCATGTGAATGTCTATGGTCTAACGTTTGCCTACCATTTGTTGTATACTTTGATTTCTTGATTAATCAGAGCACTGGACAAATGCAGCCGTTGTCTGTTCCTTTATTGAGATCCAGGAACTTAGCAACACTCCTAACACAGCACTGTCTACATCACAGTGTTCATCTGTGTGCTAACTTTTTTATTTTATAATATTGATTTTATCATTTTTACTGTTTGTAGTAGGAGTTGCTTTATTGATATTTACTCAACCCCTCTTTGTGCAAACGCTGTGGAATACTTTGTTGCAGGTATTGACATACATTTGCTGGTTGCTTCACCAGCATCAGCTTATTTCACCCAAATGGTATTCAGATGCTGTAATTGTTTCTTGCTATTGATTTTAGATTGCATTTGTAACGTGCTTCTGGAGACTGTGGCACACATGCTGAGTCTGGCTACAGCTTTAGTTCAACCTTTTCAACAATGTAAATCACATGTATTAAAATTGCAACACATAATGTTTTAAGTCTTGATTTGCTTTTCAAAGATCTTTCAAGAAAGATGGAGACCAGTCAGCTCTTGATAGATTGTGAAGGAGTATCTTACTGCTTCTTAAAGAATTCTGAGCTATTAATGAATATTCCAGCATAATACTAGGGATGATGTACTGTCAATGCTGATCTGTTTTTGTACAAATATGTCATTGCTCGGGCATAGGTTCACAAAGACATTTAAGAGTGAGTTATTTTGTTGCCTGCATGTCCTACCATTTGTAAAATGAGGGCTTTTGGACAAATCTTATCTTCACCAATTACTCTGGATGGGTGTAGAGTGCAGCATGCCTTTTGCAAGAGTTTCTTTAAAGAATGTGTGGTTTCACTTGACTTATGCTCAAGTACCACTCAGTCTTTCCACAGAAGTCTTTATTAATAAGTTGACCTGCCAAAGTGCCATGGAGGCACGGGCCTTTAGTGGCATCACCCAGGGAATGAAAACCCCGAATACAAGTTAAAATAATTTCACTAGGAAATACCCAAGGATGAAGTAGAAGCTTATGATACTACCTAAGAAAGTTAACTAGTAAAACATGCATAACATGTCTAGTGACTTTTATCTATTAAATTTTTATTTATTAATTAGCCAGCAACAGTAGAGCAGAATTACAAATTTAGATAAAATTTGTAAACTTGACATGACCTTCTAAAAAATCAGAGTAAATGTAGGTTCTATAAAGTATAGGAAAATTTCTTCTCTTGTGCCCCTAATGTATGAGATGGCTCCTGATTTATTACTCATTTAACTGGTGGTGCATTTTGCACAGCAAGTGCTGTGTTCCCATGCTGGTATAACTTTAGGTATCTATAGAACATCTCTTTGAAGAACTGAGTAGCAGCTTTTAGAATTAATTTGCATACTTGTTTTTGAAAACTGAGTTGCATTTTAATAAAAAAAGGATGGTACGTTAAATACAGTTAAAAACAGAATCCCTGGGAAGGTTCATGAGGGTTTGCACCAAAAGTACAGATTAGTACAATTGGGCAGATTTGAAAATTTCGCTTGCATTAAGAAAAATTTTAAAAGGAGCATTTCATAAACATGCAAGAGTGTACGTTTATGTGGAGGGAAACTTCATTACATGGGGAATTCGTTGTCCCAGAAGATGAGTTGAGTGTTGTTGGTATTGAAATACAAAACCCATTTGCCAAGATACCAGCAATCAAATGCAGTCCTCATGTGATTGCACCAAATATAAAACTTGGCCCCACTGTGTTGTCTGTGAGTAAAGACAAATCAGCAGTTCTTCTACAGCAGACAGGCAAGGAAAAAAGCCATTATGAAATATTAGTGAACATGTCATGAGACATCAGTAGTTTGCAGAAGCTGTCCTGTTTGTCAGTGCTGCTCTAGTTTCTTAGAATACATGTATTTAAGAAAAAATTCTGTGTAATTTTTATACATAAAAAACCGCAAATTCATTCCAAGTCCTTGAGAAACACAAGTCTTATGAAAGGAATTAAATTGCATGCTTTTTATTTAGATCAGAATGTATATGTTTTGCAAGTGTACTAAATATTTTGAATGCAGCATTTTAGTGTGGAGAAATTGTGGCATCTTCAGAGTGATTATCAGCTTTGTGCTTTTTCTGAATTCAAGGGAAGTTTCCTCTGGGCAAGGAGCTCAGGACTGGGCTCCGTCATCGTCAGTTAATTGGGCAGAAATCTGAAAATGGCAGTGTTTGAAAGAAGTGTGTGTATGAAGGCAGACAGGCATCCTGCAACAACTAATTCGCCCACATAGCACATCTTTGAACTGTCTAAGGCATAGCTAACTGTTTACATGCTACCAACAAGAGTAAATACTCTGAACAGAAGGAAGAGACAGAGTTGCTGTGAATAAAGAAAAAGATTACAAGACAGCCCATCTGCTAGAGTACCTGTCACCTCCAGTTACAAGCTGGAGGCAGCCCTACCTCGGAGCAACTAGAGACCAGTTTATTATTCAAACGGGAGAGAAGGAGAAGCTAACTTAGACCTCCACTTTCTGTCTGATATGGTGTCAAAATATCAGTTTCAGGGAATTCTGTGGACAGAATAGTGATGATAAGTTGAGTCTAAACACTAACATGAAAATAGCTAAGAGAACTGCTTCAGCAGAGCTAAATGGCTCTCCTGGCTAATAGCTGTGCAGGGGCTCTCAGGTGTAAACAAGAATTCTGCCGAGGAATGTACTACTGGCAACATGGACGAGAATTATATTAATAGCTAAGGTAATCTTGTTATCCTTAAGAATCCTGATTATAGTAATTTAAGAAACAATCACCTGGTTGTCATTGTACTGCAAGCCTGACAAAGGCAACTTTAGAGAGCCTTAAATTAAGCCACGTAATTTCCTTTTCTCTTTGGAATACCTATTGTTTGTATACATATATAATATAGCAGGGATTGGAATAGCTATTGTCCTTGGAAACCTATTCTAGATGTCTACAGCCAGGTCAAGTTTCCCTCCTTCCATTACCATTGTCAAGACCAGGTAGGGTGGTCACAGACAGTTTTCACTGTTCTTACAATGTGTGAGGAACCAATTTAATTTTTATTTTTGCCTCAACGTTGCCCAATTTTATTTCTCGAACTGTGGGTTAAGAATCCATTTTCTGAGAGCAGGAAGAAAATTACTAGAGGAGCTGTACACCACGTGCTGAAAGTCCTAACACATGGCACATGCAGAGGTCAGCTAGCATGTGTCAGGGGGTGGAGACCGCCTACGTCGCAGTGTCTGAGCAGGAACCCCTTTAGAAAACGGAGGGAAGCTCTGTCTCTGAGGAGATCTCCCCTGACAGACAACCAGGGGAGAGAGGTCCCCAGTGGGGACCTCAGCCCCAGCAACAAGGTGCCCTCTGTCTTTAGTCTTAGGCTTCAGAGAGCTGTTGAGCCTACAGCTCCAGGGACACTGTCACTGGAAAAGGCATTGCAAGGGCATCACAACAGGGTGGCATAACATTCCTGACACTGCACTGTTGTAATGTGGGCCACCTGTTGTGATCAGGATCTCACCTGGAGTGCCAAACTGCCATGAGTGTTAGGGTTAGGATTTAGGGAGTCACAGAGCCTACAGCTCTAGGAACACTGAGGCTGGAAGACGCATGCCATGGTGATCCCATCCCATCCCATCCCATTGCTGCTCCTACATCTTTCTGACCTTCACTACCTGATTTAGTCCAAGGATGTCACCCAGGATTCCCCTCCTGTTCCATCCAGGATGGGTGGGACTGCCCACTCACAAGACAGTCATTTTGGTCACAAGGTTGGCAGAAGGGAATCCCAAAAAAACTAATGAATGGTCTCCCCATGGACATGTTGGAGAAGGTGGTACTAGAATGCCGGACGAAATGTGTGAGAAACCAAGCTCAGAGAAATGTAGTATGAACCTGAGCACACGCCCTTTCAATGACCTACCCAGGGAAGAAATTGTGCTGCCACGGCTCGCAGCACGCACCCTCTACCTGCTGGTTGGAAGCTGACGGTGCACCCTGGGATTCTGTCCCTTTCTTTCTGTTTCTCTCTTGGTCTCTCTTTCCCCCCTCTCTACTTAATTTTCTCTTCCTCTCCAACAGGGACACATACCCTTCCTTATCAATAAATGGTTCTCAGATACAATACTTGCCTCATTTGTGCTTGATTTCATCCAAGAAATCTGTTAAAAAGAATCCCCCCCATGATTTCCTCATAATAGAACGTGACACAATGTTTTTGTTTTACCTAGTATCCCTTGGGGAATGCACAAATTGGGTGCAGACATGTAGCAGGCCATCTTGACATTGATTTTTGAAGGTTCATTAGATAAATGCTGACATCATAGATTGATGTCTCTTTAAAACAGTGCCTGGCACAGAACCATTGGGAGAATCAAAAATATCGACTTACCATGTTTGTGCAGGAGGCCCATGGAGATCTCCTGCATTAATGGGTCTATCAATTTGGGTATTCTTTAATTATTCTGATTGTACACCTTGCAGCTGGAAAGTGGCTTTATTAGGACTTCTGGCTAGGTAGTCACACCTTTTAAAGAGGAGAAATAGTAGTGAATTATCTACTTTGTCATCACCTCTTGAATTGTTCAGGGAGTTATTTAGTTTGTTTCTTTTTCTTTATTATGTGCTAATTTGCCTGTGTAATGTGGTGGTAAAAATGAATAGGGATGCAGTGATGGGCCAATGCAGAGGCCAAAATGCTATGTGGTAGTTTAGAGAAATAGTTGCTGGTAAAATAAAGTTGATGGTTTTGTTCGTGTTTAACCCCTCACCCTGGCACCATCAATAGATTGAAGACATCATTTGTATCTGCAAGTGTTTGTTTAATTAAGACCTCCTAAAAATCTTTGCTATTGATTCATTCCATTATCTTATTGATTAACTGCACTGGATCATGTACTTGCTCTTTAGTGGAAGGCAACAGTTTCAGCCTGCCGTCATTTACCCACAGATGTGAACAGTAAGCAATGTTCAGCATCCATGTCTGCCAAAGTGTCTTGTGTTTTAATGAAGTACTGGCTGCAATTCCCTGTATTACATGAGAAAAGCCAGTTGTCTCCTGCTGGTGGTGTGACCAAGCATAAAGGTTTTCTTCCAGTTATTCATAAAGCAGCTGCTTACCAGGGAATGTTGGAAAGTTGTGCTTTGCATTTCTATGTTAAAATCTAGAGGTTTGAGTCAGAGCAGCAAATTAACACAGATGACCTGCATATCTCATTTTCACGGTTTGTAGTTTGGATTTTTCTGTACTGGAAAATGATGTAAACCAGGATTTTTATAATACGATGTCATATGTGTGCCTTGCAGCTTCACCTTGTGGAGTTTTCTGCATAAGCTACTATTAATATATGTGTATATGTGATAAAAGCAGCCTAGCACTGTCTCTCTGAAGATTTTTCTCAGAAAAATGATTCAGTAGCAATATTCTGGCTGCTCAAGAATTGCACTGTCTGGCTACATTTGTGCAGGCACATGTGCCCTTGTTTGTCAGCTCTTTGTCATCTTTTTTTTTTTTTTTTATTTTTATTAGAGTCCTTTCCTTATACCATTGTGATAGCAGTGTGGCATGTAGTACCTTATTTTACAACTCCAGAAATGAGTTTCTGTGTTGGAAGTGAGAATCCGACAACTCCAACCTGCGGGGACCAGCTGCCACAAGGTCACACAAATGTGATGTCCTCGGCTGCTTGCCCACCCCAAGGTGGGCTGAGTGCTGCTCTCAGAATTGCTCATGCCACCTCTCAGATTTTTAGGGGATACCATTAGTGGCAAGAAAAAGGTGGTGACTGACAGTAAAATTATTGGTAAGTCTAAAGCAAGGGAAAAACCCCCAGCCCAGCATTTTCTCTTTCTGTCCTGACATTTGAGTGACAATCCAGATTGGACCAGGGTAACAGCCAATATTTCAGTGGAAAATTTTAAGACATTATGCATGCCATATTGAAGTGTTCCATAGGAAATAGGGCATATATTTATTTTCACATGCAGCTCACTCTTGCCATTTCCAATATACTATAGGTACTGTGGGTGGTCTCCTAGCAAATGCCAGTGGGTTCTTTGCTGCTCTTGTGAAGGAGGGGCTCAGAAACTCCCACCATGACAAAATCACTACTTTTTCCTGCCTTTTTTATATAAAATGAAAACTTCTCCACTTGAGCTGTTTTAAAATTCTAGCTCAGTTGAGACTTTTATGTTTAGTTAAGTTTATATATCTGCTGGCATGCTTTGTTAATTTAAGCCAAACCCTCAAATTTACCTTGGCAGAGTCACTGATTTTGTTGGGTTCCCTGCACCCTATTAAATGACCTAGCACCAAAACAATATCCAGCGGACAGATGACTCTGTTCTGATTACTTTTCAGGGTCTTTGATGGCAGCAGTTGGTCCTGACTCAGCCTTTTTGTTACCTTATCATGGCAATTTTTAGTGCTTCAGGTTATTTGTAACTGCATAAATGCTAAAATTAATTCACAAAATACACGTTCTTTAAGTTCTTGTTCTTTAAGCCATCTCTGAGAAAATGTCATACAGCCTTTTTTTTCCTTCTTTTTTATGTGCAAGTAATAGGTTCTTCTGATTGCTATCATAAATAACTGTAATATTTATGATTGAGATATGTAATATGTATCATATATGAGAAATTGCTCTTCAGGTTCTGGAATTGTGCAAGACAGGGTAGAAAGGATTACCTTTTTACAGGAATCGTCTTTGTTTCCCTTCTGGTCCAGAATCATTAATTTTTTCTGTTTATTTAACCCAAATTACTGCATCACTTTGGGGTTGCTGTTGTGGGAGGTCCTGGCAATCTCTTAGGTGGCTGGTAATATCCTAGGAGGCTTTGTCTCAGAGCAGATCTAGAACTGAATTTTGTATTTGGTGGGAATCAGTAGGAACACAACTATTTGCCTGACAGGCCCACAGGAGGCTGAAGGACTATGGCAGCAGCCTGGGGACATGGGACAGGGTGGGACTTGTTCCTTCCTTTGATAGGCCTTTCTGAACTGCGTGGCCTTGGCATCTGTATCATATTCTTTCTGTGCCACGTTTGGCTTGGATTTTTTGCTTAGCTGGAGTCTGCTCCTTTTCTTAGGTTCTGAGCACTTAGTGTGATTAGAGAATGCTCAGCCAGGATGGGCTCTGTCCAGTTCTTACCAATTATTGAAATGATGGGAGAGAAGTTCCACATGTCCCTTCTTATTTCATCTGTGGGTAGGCTGATCAGACCCAAATTGCAGTAAATTCACCTTAGTAACTTGTACCCTTGGTGGCTTTAAGTGAGCTTCAGGAGGTTTTGGTGAAGCACAACTACACCGTGTCCGTCACCTTGTTGAGGGCCCGGTTTACTTTGCCAGATGAGAGACACACACTTTATTCTGGGCACTGTTAGATAAACTGTTAGGGGTATCCTGGCCAGCTCAGGGGTGCTTAGGGAAATGGGATCACACCTTTGCATTGTGAATTAGACTTTATTAGTTTATGTTCAAATAAGTAAAGAACAGTAGAGTTCCACGTGTTTTTGTGGAAAACAGAATGGTTTTGTTTCCCACTGTTACAACTATTCCAATTATTATTATTCCAATTATTTTGTATTATTTCTATTTCTGCTGGAAAATGTAAATAGTAGTAATGAATACTGATATAAAGGGCAGTCATAAGTCCTGTGGAAAATATCAGCATTTGAGACAGTTTCTATAAGGACAAAAAGTAAAATTCTTAAAAATTTACTGTAATCTTCAATTCAGAAAACACTTCAGCACAGGTTAGTGAAAGTATTTTGTGTTCCAAAAATATGTCTTTTGAGAGATCTTTTGGATATATTTAGCTAAATGTAAGTCAATTGTTTTGAATATGTTAAAATGAGATTTTTTTACAATTGGAAATGTCTTCCCAAAATACCTTTGAAGCATTTAATGACTTGAAACCAACCCCTTCCATGAACTTTTATGCTTTCAAGAAATTAGGATTTTCTGGGGAAAACATATTTCATTGAAAAGATCCCAGCTAAATCTATTGAAGATTTATTATTTATCATGGACCAAACCTTGCTTTCTGTACCTACATAAATAGTTAATGAAAGTGCTTCCAAGCATAAAGCATGAACTATTTGGACCAATGTTATAAAGTGCTTTGAGCTGGGAGAAATAGAAGCTGGAACATGGAAGTTACATTATAAGCAGAGTTATTTTTGTTCTGTAGAAAAACTTTTAATTGTCAAAGACTTAAAAAGAAAGTACTTTTTCCCCCTTTTTCAATCCTACAAGAGTTAACTTCAACACACGTCTAATATTATATTGCAGTTGTCAAAAACACAATGCTACTGTTTTGATTGCTGAAACATAGGTGGAGATCAGTTGAACAATTATAACCTCCAAGTAATATTTCAGGAATTGTCAAACTGAGCATGAGCTTCCAGTGGGAAGGACTTACTTTTAAGGTTGAAATTTTGGTGTATAATGTCTTTGCCAGTTTACGGCTTTGCTGACTGGAGTATACAAAGGTATTTCACAAAACACAACATCTTGGTCTTTTCTAGAGAGTGAGCTTACTACATTCATATACTAGAAATCTGAACTCATGTATCTTTATGTAACATTGATTAAAATAGGGTATTTTATGAAAAATAACACTTATAATTGCTGAAACTGGCACAAGTGACTGGAGTACTTTGAAATCTGAATAGAAAGAAAAGAACACTTTGAAGTAAGGTCTGCAATAAAACACAAAGATAATCCAGCATTTTGGGGAAAGAAAATGTATAGGATTAATCTTGCTGGATTTTTCCCCAAAATTGCTGTTCAGCATTTAAGATAAATTCTGAACATGCTTCCTATATAATACTGAACACTCTATCAAAGTGAATGGGGGTCTTGTCTGAATGAGAACAGCAGAAGACTGTATATGTTAATATGAGGCATTACAAACTGGAGGATGTTTGAAAAAATTAAAGCTTGATGAATCTTTCTTGTTAACTATATGCACTCAACACAAACAAGACAGCTTTCTCAACAGATGGGGACCACGGATAGTAAACATAATTGGGCAAAGTATGTCTAAGAACTTGAGACATCATCCTATTCTGAGCCCTTCATTGTTGTCAGTATATTAGCAATTTCCAGGTTAATTTTCACATGGAATACTACAGAATAGAACTATCCTAAAATATATACTTCATATTCAGGCACTCTTTGATTTCCTATAGAACCTATAGAGTTCAAATGCAAACTGTGACTATGATTCTATCTAGCATGTTTGCCAAAACATGGCATACAAAACTTTTCTGAAGATAAGACAGTCAGAATTTTCACTGCTCTGGGTAGGTTCTTGTTACTTGCTTGTATTTGCTTATACTATTGGTGAACTTGCCCTTCCAGCAGAGAGTTTGGTATGTCATTCCACACCAGTGAGGAAAAAAGTGCACAACAGCACTAAAAGTAAATAAACAAAAGCCTCAGTGGAATTTCTGCTCAGCAAAACACTGTGTTGTGAAGATTTCTTTCTAACTTCCCTGCTTTTCCCTCCATCTGAGCCCAGATATGTGTCCATTAGGATTTCTTGTAGGCTGTAGCAGGCTAAAACAATCCTTGCTGTGATTGCTGGTGCACTTACGTGGTTCTGTCCCTTTTCTCCTGTAGACAGAAATGTAAAGTTTTCAGAATCTTTGGCCAGGGCTACCCTAGCAACCTTCTGTAAATGGGAGATACTTTGGAAGAAGGATCCAAAGATGTATAGCTGCATGTTGATTTTCATGCACCCCAAAAGACTGAACTGTTTCTGTTTTTCCCCCAGGCAATTACTCCATCTCTCTGTAGGTAGGCAAATAACTTCTCACCTGGAAATGAAACAATGAGCAAACTTGTATAAATTGCTTTTATTTCCTGACCACTTACTGCTGAAACACTGAAGTTTAGTTTTAATCTTGTCTATACTTCTACAGAGTCCCTAGGGAAAAGGAGCTGTTTTATGTACAGCTTAGCCTGAAGCACTTGCGTCACTGTACAGTTTTGTACTGCTTGTTTAATAGACCAAAAAAGTTAACATCTCTTTGGAAGAACAATTTGTGCTTAAAGTAGTCGCAAATTCCATGAGATCCTGTTGAGGCAGAATGTTGTGAGAAACCCAAAGTTGGAACAAAACCTCTTCTTCCCTAATTATAATGTTAATACTTGGGAAAACTTAAGTCATTCGGTGTTGGTTTATGTCAACAAAGGTTTGGGATTTTTCTTTCTTGCCCATCCTGCTTTGGGAAGCTGGAAGTAAGTCAACGTTTTTACCTTCAATGTAAGAATGTTTCAGTTGCATATTATTATGGAAACAGATTACATCTTTGAAAAGAGACAGTCTGCATTTAAAATATCTTTAATGAAAAGAGGTCAAAAACTTTAGTTCTCAGATTTATAGAATAAGTGAAATTGAAAGGGATTTCAGGAGTTGTATAGACCAACCTCTTGCTCAAAGCATTATTATCAATGAGGTCAGATCAGATTGCTCAGGGCATTTACCAGTCAGAGCTTGAAAACCTTCAAAGATGGAGATGGTGCAACTTCTTTGGGCAACCTGTTCTACTACTTGGCTGTCTTCATGGGAAGAAAGATTTTTCTTATATCTGGTTAGAACTTCTCTTGTTTCAGTTTCAATCTTTTGCCCCTTTTCTTCCTCTGAAGAGCCTGGCTCCAGCATTTCCTTGCATGAATCTCTATGGTACTTTGTTGGTTTTTGTCACGCAGGTAGAATGCAAACCATTAACCTTTTTGCTCTGAGCCCCGAGTTGTCAGAGTAATTTTTGTTTTGCCTTTCTATGTGTCCATTCAACCTGGGATGACTTTATTTTTTCTGCAGTGGTTTGTTGTAGGTGTCTGTCAGATAAATCCTGCCTTTGGTCACAAGCACAAAACATTCTGTTGTTCAGTGTCTTAGTTAGTGAAATGCAACTAAGTCACTACTTTTCATGGAATGGGGCATGTAGTGTATGCACTTTAAAAAGTGCACAGTATACATTTACACAGGAAATTAAGCACTGAAGCCAATATAAGATTGATGAGAAAAAGCTCACTGTCAGCATGTCATAGTATTACAAGCTGTATCAGATTTGTGTGCCCAGCATTAGCTTTAAAGAAAGCACATTAAAAGCAATGTATGGTTGCCTGGTTTCTTCAGCTATCAAATACAAAGCCACACATGAGCAATTTCGAGAGCTGAATATAACCCCTCTGACAATATCAAACTCTTGAGTGCTTCTGACAGCCACTGTTGAAGCCAGCTGATTTGTAGAATAACACATTGTCCATTCCTTCAGAAAAGTGAAATTACAGTCCTCGCCTGGCCATATTGAAATGATTTCATTTGATTTCAGGTAAATCCATCTCTAATCACCTACAACTTTTTAGCAGTTTCTGTTGTGATTATAGTTTTACAGATTTCATACAGCAACTAGAGCTTCTATCCTCCTATAGAAGTCCTGAATAGTTCTATGTATACACTCACATCTATATTAGGTGTGTTTCATTCCACAAATTGCTAAACATTCCAGGTCTACTTTTGCAGGCTGTGTGTAAGAGAATCAGTAGTTCTGTTGAGACCCATGTCTGACAGTGAGTGTATGGTGAATGACTCAGAACCAGAGTATGCAAAACATTGTGGGATTCTTAACAGTTTATTGAGGTTGACAAGATCCTAAATATCTGGATTTTATATTAATCTTGAATTTTCAATCAAGAAATATTTCTGCAATTGTGCTTTCACTCTTTTTGAAGGGAAAAAAGAATATCAGCTTTTAAATGGTGGCATGACCACCGAGTGTCTTAATGTATAGGTACAAGTGGTCTGGCAGCTTGTCTGTTCAGCGGTTTACTATGGAAAATCTACATGTTACCATCCTCCTAGAAGACAGTAATCTGAACTGCAGTTAATCTGCTAGATTTTTGCTGTAATCAATATTATTATCATGTCTTAAAATTATATGTGTATGGTTAATCTGATTGGCATTAACCTACCATATATTTGATGATTTTTTAAGCTGTCTTGTTTCTGTTGGTTTTGCATTGTTTCCTTTCCATTTTAGCATCACCATCATGCAGGTTAATTTGAACATCCTACTTTGGAAGACTATCATGTCTCAATTTAACATCTTCGTTGAATTTATACTATGTTTGATT
The DNA here is from genome assembly GCF_017639235.1 of Corvus kubaryi. NCBI lineage: Eukaryota > Metazoa > Chordata > Aves > Passeriformes > Corvidae > Corvus > Corvus kubaryi. The sequence goes on along the minus strand of NW_024581093.1, from coordinate 9,547,181 downwards.
TTCTCATTCTCAAGCAGAATGTGTATTTTGATTAATTTAATGCTCTGATGTTTTCTTTTTATTACTAAACAGCAGATTCTGTCTCTTGCAAGACAAGGATGTTTGCATGTAATGTTTCTCCCAGCATTCCCTCAGTTTAGCAGGGATGCCTGGTTGGGGTGTAACTGAAAAAAAGAAGTGCATGTAGAGTACCACTGCATCTTAGTCCTTGTTACAGCTCAGCCCAGACAAGCTTACAGTTTGTAAAGCTAATCATGCTATATAGTTTATGTACCTAGAAACATTAATCACTAGCAACTTAAGGAGAAGAAAGTACAACAAAATCCAAGGTACAACGGGTGTTTGCCTCTCACTTTTATCTTCTGAGAAATTTTAGTTTCAATAACCAAGGTAAAACAAGCTGAACATAGGCAAAGCTAATTAAATAGAAAACAAAAAAACCCTGTTTTTTGTCTGTTTGAGGCGTCAACACAAATGGCAAAGGAAATTCAGCAATGCTGTGGAATAAAATATTAAGGCACATTTTTTAGCTGGACCAGAGAGTGGCTGATGTACTAAAACATAATGAACTGAGGGAGATTTGTAAAGAGCATGGAACCAAGCACATTTGAGGCCCAAAGAAGTAGCAAAAAAAGGTCAGAAAGACCAGCAAAGTCTCTTTTGGAAGCTCATTTTATTGGACCTTGATCTTATGCCGGACAAAGAGAACAGAGAGCAATAGTAATTGAGTTGAAGATACTTCATATGAATTACAACACTAGACAAAATGTACCACTGCTGTAAAATGGAGCAAATTATGAGTGTAGCAGAGGACCTTCAGCAGATTTTTTTTTTTTTCTGGATTTTTCCTGTAACGACATGCAAAATTTTTATCATATAGTAACATTTTTTTCATCAGCAATTAATTGAATCCATTATCTACCTCATTATAGAATACATGGAAGGGGGAATTTTATGAAGGACATTATAAAAGATATTACTTATTTGGTCATTCGAAGTTGCTGGGATCAAATTTGAAAGCAGCTTGCTCAAATTTCTAGGCTGCTGTGGCCTAGCACCTTGAAAGGTGCCTGTTATTTCCTACCCATTTGTTATAGCATCCTGTTCTTGGCAGGATGCCTACTATTTAAGGTTACTTTCATTAATCAGCCGTAAGTTAATTTCTTTGCAGGCAGAATCTCTGATCTCATTATGTTGTCTTTAAAGCTGAATACCTCAGGTTGTTTTATTTTTACTTTGATATCACTGTAAAAAGATAGTCGTAAGTTAAAGAACTGTGTCTCTGGGGAATCATTTGGTAGTCTTTGAAAAAGTGACAAATTGGACAATCATGAAGCAATATTCACATCTTTAGTTAAAAGTCACAAAATTCAGTGACATGCATTTCTGGAATGTGGATCATATCCTTAAAATAACCTGCACTCTATGGATTGCCTTGCAAAGGTACATAGAAGAATTATTCTTACAGGCTGCCTGGTGTCAAGGCTAAACACGTAATTAAGTCAGTGTTAACATGGGAAAATCATTTTTTCTGCCCAGTGACATACAATTCTTTTTCTAGGAGTTATGTGCATATTCTAGCTTGTATCTCTGACTCTCTTTGTTGTACTTTTTTCTGACTTTTTTTAATAGCAGTCAACATGTTTAAAAGTTTACATGCTGATCCATGACTCCTGTGTAGTACATTTTTGCTTTGAGATGTTTCTTTTCTAACAGACTGATCACTTTTCTTTTTTTTTCTTTTTTTTTTTTCTTTTCAAAGATAGATGGCCATTACCAGTACATGGGAACAGCAGTCTGGCTTGATATGTTGCATATACTATGAGTTTAATGTTTTTTTCCATTGCACTTCATTTCCCTAATGCTACCTGAGGTACTTCGAGACACATGCATCCCTGTCTTCTGTCTTTGAGAGTTAACTTCAACTGGAGCAATAAAATCTGGGTGCTTTTTAGAGCATTAAATCTGGCGAGTGGATATTTGTCATGATGTCTTTCAGGACCACCAGGTGTATGTCAGGGAGTGGGAAAGTTGCTCCACAGGTAACTCAAATCTCTCTGAGCAAGCCTAGTACATGAAGAAGCCATTTGTATCCCACTGAGTCCCATAATGTTGAGAACGTTGCTGAGATTTACACGAGTCCAATCTCTGCAGCTGATAAGAAGGGTGGCTGCAGCAAGGCAGCATCCATGTGACCTGAATCCCTGTTTCTCGTGCTTCAGAGTGGCACTAGTGGGGTTTTTGGTTTTTATTTGTTTTGGTTTTTGCTGGGTCAAAGCTGCTGTGAAGGGTGCATTTTATTAAACCAGGCAGCTGGAAAGCAGTTACGTGGGAGAGCTCAGGAAAGGGAGCCACGCTGCCTCTTGGGGATGAAGTGGGAATGCTGGGTCAAGGGAGTGTATTGGCAAAGGCCCTGAATGCCTGTTTCCATAGCTTACTTAGGGTTGCCCCAATGCTTTTAGACAGAATTGTTGTCAATGGTATTGATCAGATGTTCTGATAATCCAGCAAGCTTCCTGATGTGTTAAATTCCCTTCTTTCACGTGGTGTTAAGTGTGGAAGAGCTATATGTAGCTCTCAGTGGATACCACCAAAGGATGACTGCTCGCCATCAATTGTGCTGCACATGCCAATTCCAATCAGTCATTTACCAGCCACTTTTAACACTTTCTAGCAATTTGGTGTATCCCTTCAAATATACTGTGTACTTCTAGAGTTTTAATTTACGTTTTCATTGGAAGAATTACACAAAAAAATTTATTTTCATCAGACATAGAAAATACTGAATTAGATTCCTACTACCCATGGGTTCTTAGAAGTGTATATCCAAACTGAAAAGTGGACACAGAAATTATCAACTGCAGAAGAGCAAAATTTTCTATTTAAAGCAATTTAAATACAACAAACAGGACCAAATGTAACATTTGAATGTAAGCTAAAATTTGCAATGCATCTTGGAAGGAATCTTAACTTTGCTTAAGTTTCTGATTTCTTTTTCATAGTTGCTTGGTAGTTGTTTTATGAATAAATTCTTTCCATAGAAAATAACAAGTTTTCAATCTACTTTAGCTTGTGCTTTGAAGCAGTTACAATGAAAGAGGAAGGGTAAGATTTTCAAGACCTCTTCCTTTTTACTTGTGTGCATGCATGTACAGTAACAGCTTCCAGGTTTCCCATTCTCCATCATCACGAGCTCAGAAGAGCTGTTAATGCAGACAAGATCAAATGTCATCACTAGTTTTGTCTAAAGGGTCTTGTGTGATGTCCCACCTATTCACCACCTCCTCCCTTGCTCCGCAGTGGAGAAGGGCAGGAGTGCAGCCCATGAGCCTTGTGCAGCTCACAGGAAGGCATCCAAAATTCCCCTTTAGTCAGAATGAGACTTAATACAGCAAGAAATGGGTTAATTATTGTATCTCCACTTCAGCAAATGCGCAATAAAGAGGTAGATTAGGAGAGATGAAAAATTTATTGCAAAAGTGGCACAGTATTATGAAAAACAAAATGATTTCATTGAGTGGGAGTTCTGTTACCATAATCCTAACAATAAACTCCGTTACAATAATAATAGGAGAAAAACTAATTGCAGCAAGGACAGGACAAATCTTTTTTAATCCTTCTTGTCATCTCAACTAAATCCAAACCTATTTGTATTAACCTTTGCTGACAGAGTCACATGATGGACATAATTTCTAGTAATTTACCAGCAGTAGATCTAACCTTTCTTCATCAAATATTCATAAAGGCATGATTCTCAATGATTTTCTGTCTCTTTTCATATTTACAGCTTGTTGTCTTCTTCCTTTTTACTATAATTTGAACACAATTGAAGTCAGATGGAATTAAAGTGGAATTGCTTTAGTGGCTACAGTACCTGAAAGCAAGGAATAACTAATTGAAATTTCTTCTAAGTCAAGATCATGCTGTACTCTGATGGGACTGCATTAAACAGTCCACATGTCCTTGCCTTTTGAGGGTTTAAAAACCCAGGTTAAATGTCATCAGTTCTTGTCATTTGCATAACTATTTATAGTGTGTGTGTCATGCATCTGCATAAGCAGACGTGGAGTTGAAAGTATGAACTTTTACTGAATCCTTGGACAAGGTATTTGAGTCATGAAAAGAAATGCTGTGGGCTCAATTCTTTCTTTAGGTGTAAATAAGACTAACCCTGGAACTCTATTCAATCGTGCTAGTGTAAAACTGATATAAAAGGTTGAGGATAAAGCAGTTTGATTGAGGCAGTGTAGAACTAGTATGAAACCTGGACTATGCATCTCTTTCCTTCTAGGAAGTTTAAATCTGAAATATATATTACCTGTAGAATGATCACACTTCCCAGTGGATTTTGTTTCTAATGAAGAAATTTGACACTTTCAATGCAAATATAAAGTATAATGAAAAATATTAAACAGAGAATAATATGCATAAAACATTATGTGATAAATTCTCAGAAATACTTTAGACTGGTGTATTTGAATTTAAGATGATTGGACAATTGCTGTAAACATCCTTTGCATCGTGCTGTGAGCCGAAACTGTGCCTGTGAGTAGTTCTGATAGGCAATGTGGTATCACTGTGCTCATTCTCACCAGAAGAGATTGTGGATAAGTGGAAACGATATAAATGATTTAAAATAAGCTAAAGAAGTGCTTTTTCAGTAAGCATAGTGTGCATAGGATTTTCAATTTTTTTTTTCCTAGTTCTTTTTTTCTTCTTGTCTAGTTCAAGTGCTCATTTCCCATGCACTGAGAGCATGTCATTGTGACAGCAGAAGGGGGTTTGCTGTTTGGATAGAACAGTGATGAGGGCATAGAATGCAGTTAAATATGCCCTAAAAGGAGATGAGCTTACAGGTAAATACTATCTGCCGAAGCAGTTGATATGCTTTTGCTACAACGTTTGGTATATTTAGAGTTAGGTGTAGAGGTTTTAAAGAATTCCTTAACTGAAACTAAATGAAATGCTTTGGAAAAAAAATGCAAGAAAGCTGTCTTGGAAATAGAAAAAGTTATTTAATAAGGCATAGAGAAATATATAAAGCTGTTGGTTCACTTCAACTTTGCAGAGAATTAGAGCAAATAGTATGTATTATTTCAGTTATTCTAGCCTTTGTCAGAGAAAAGCCCTTTCTATATCCGTAGTAATTATGAAATAAGAGGAATTATTCCATAAATGACATATATGCATATTTGAATGCTCAAAATTACTAATTTGCAGAAATAAAACTTTTTAATTACCAAAATTAAATGCTGTCCTAATTTTCCACTGTTTTAGAATAAAATTGAAATAAGTGCCCTTGTTTGTATATAATTAGGACTTTAAATTAGTTGTATAGGGCTTTAAATAAACGAATTTTATAGGAATGTGCAAAACTGCATTGCATTTCAGGTGACAGTTTTAACTGTTACAAATAAAATGTCTATAAACTCCATAAGTAACATTAATGGCATTTTCAGGTCTGTCTCATATAGGTTCAGATTGCCTGAACTCACAGCTGGTTTATCTTTAGAGGTACATCCAGTGAACATTTTAAAGTGCAGACTGCTTTAAAGAGCGGAAAGCCAAACAATTAAACATAACTAACATCCTCTCATCAGTTATTGTTATGGAACTATGATCTATTCTTAACAGCTCAGAAGACTGCAGCACCATAAAGTTAGATGAGATGCCCCAGATCATATTTGAATTTGGGGAAAGAGTCAGAAGTTACACAGAGTCTGTAAAAGGAGGTGTGTGCTCTCTCACCATTATTCAGTATTTGCGTCTTTCTCACAAATAAACCACAAAAAATCATAAAATAAACCACACCCATTCACCCACACATCATTTTTCATTGTTTGTGCCTAAATTTTTAGAATTCTACTGGGAAAATTATGGTGAAAATACCATATTTTTACCATGACCAACATGGGAAGAGCTTAGAAGGACTTCTCATAGATTCATGGCAAACACAGTATCTTCAAAGCACTTGGGTAAATACAGAAAGAACCTCGTTATTCACTAGCATGTGGGATGTAATAAAGAGAATCTGAAACCCAATATTGGTGTGGAAGAACTGGTTACAATCTAGAGATTCCCCCCTCTCTTCCATGTCACCTTATTTTATGAGGTTCTGGCAGTCTGCAAGTTTACAATCACCAGGTGTTGATGCAATGAAATGGTCACCAGCAGTCTAATGCAGTTGATTACTCAATCATAATAAAGATATAGAAGGAAACTGTACTGGGTTCTGATACATTTCATATTATATATGTAATTTGTTTTCTGTAGTGAGCTAATTATGTCTTAATAAGTCAAACTGCTTGCTCTCATGGGAATATGAGGGAGGATTCTGTACAGGGAAAACATGCAGAGTTTGTAATTTAGGCACATATTGAAAGCATGGGTTTAGTCTGTTTGTATCGTAAAGACAGTGCTTTAAAGTGTGAGGCAGGTTAACTCCAAGAACACTTCCTTCCTGGTGACTGTGCCAAAGTTATGCTTCTCTTTAGCTGACGGAAGTCTTGACATAGACTCTTGAGTTTAGACTGTCTTCATATTTAGAGAATTTGTGATTTTCAACATAATTATAACGCTCGTGGTAATTCCAGCAGACAGTAGAGAACAGTGCAGTGGGTGTGGCTTGGTGCTCCAGGTGAATCTCAGGCACTTCCTCTTGTGTAACTGCATCTAAAGAGTGTGACCACCAAGTCGTCAGCCTCCTGAAAAACTGCTTTTTCCATCAGTCCCTTGGCAAGGGCAGGAGGTTACTGGGACTAATCAAGTTGGTCTTGTGGGTAGCCAGTGAGGCTTTACAGCTTCCCAGGTGACCTTGGTCCTGTAATGTACCATAAAGGACTGGCTTTCTCCATTAATAGTTTGCTTGTGAGAGCTGGAAAGGCGACTTGTAATACAGCTGCTTTTCCTGATTCTTCCATAATGACATTCTAAACAAGCAGATGATGTCCTTTGATTCAATGTGACCTTGTATTTTTGGTGATTCCATGATGTCTTTAGAGAAAATAAAATTAAAATATAAGTATACTTATATATCAATATATTTAATATCTTTCATAAATTACATCACAAATTGCAGTATTAATTAAATTTTTGCGTGTGTACATACCTTTTGACCAATTCTCTTCTCAGTTAAACCTGTGTATATTAAACATTAGACTTATACCTGTCTAACAAGTCCAAGGAAATGGGGAATATTTTTTTTTCCCTGCATAAGGGCTTTTCTCTCCATGGTTTCAAAGGCTAAACTGATTCTTTTGGGGCTTTGAAAAGGGAACTCTTCTGTCTTCTTTCATTCTCCTGGTGTATCCTCTCCAATTAGAATGTATAATTTTACAGCAAGATGTATTACAAGGAGCTTTGAAAGTCTTATTCAAAGTAAGCTCGTTAAAGAACGGATATATAGAAGTTTGAGTGAGTATCATTGTATTTGGGATTTTTATGTCAGTTGTTTTGACTTCTATCACAAGTTACTAAATTTTGTTCCTTGATGCCTATGCTAGCTGTGTAACTGCATGGTTTCCACGCAGGAATCTTTTCTTGATTTGAAGATGTCAGAAATTAGGAATATTCTGTTCCTTTAACAGTTTGTCCCAGTGTGTGATTGACTTCCCTGTAAAAAACAGGCATATTCAAATTTCTCTGGGTTCTTTTTCGAATTTCAGCCCCCACTGCTAGACAAGACAGCTCTTCCATACAAGGTATTTTCCTTCAATCTATCACTTTTAAATCTGATAAATGAAGCAAATTGAGTAAATAATTACTGTATGTTTTTCACCTGTCTCCACAGTTTTCTCTGTTTTCTTCAACCTACTTCTAAAAGGCTGGAAACAAGGCTATTCCATGTCATTCTCATTTTGTTTGTCCAACAATATTTATTTTCCAGAAAAAGTACACTGATTGTCATGCTTTATACGCTGATATTATTTGTCAAATGAGTCCTGCAACAGATTTTCTATTGCCTGATGATATGCTACAGAGCCTGTAGAAACCTGGAGCATTCCATCTCCCTTTTCATCACAGTAGCACTCTAACAGTCTGTAATTTCCAGAATTCAAATCAGCATTATTGAGCCACAGAGTTCTTCAGTCTGGTCCCAGTTAATAGCACAACATAGTGCCAGACGTCAACATCTCTAAGAGTCTGTGTGCAAAGGTGAATGTTGTTTGTGTGTATGTATTCTGGAACAAGTTGAGAAAAAATAAGTTTGAGCACTGCTGAAAGCTTGATGGCACACCCCCAGGTGACTTCTGCCAAGTGGGGTTTTTACATTGGTAGAAAATTATTTAATTCCTAAAATTCAGTGATGCAGAGAAGAACACCCTTTGTTACTGTTTAAACCCCAAAGCTGTCATAATGCAAAGGTGTTCTTTGAAGGTATTTAAAGTCTTCTCATTAGAAAGGCCACAAATATATCAAGAAGATTGGCATCTAGTTTAAATTACGAGACAAATGTAAATGACAGTATTTTTCTAATATCTTGTCAAGAGGAACACAGAAAAAAAAGAGGAAGAAGTGCATGGAGCATTCCTCAAGGGTCTGAAAAGAACAGGTGTTTACAGTGTGATTTCACCAGTGTTTCACCCTGGCTGTGCAGACAAGGCAGCATTAGGTAAACTGGACCTGATGAAGTCATTAAGTCTTGGAAGAGGGAGATGAAGCTGATAGCTGTTATCAGAAATAGCTAAGCCAGGCCTGTCAGTGTTCGGGCAGGCAGCAGTGTGCTCCATGCCCAGTCGTGGTGAAATGCTGGAAAAGCTCAAGTGAAAGTGCAAAGGACAAACTCTGTAGGAGAAGGTCTAAGAAAATTCCTCATCTTCCTGAGGAATGTCATTAACTTCCCTAGATGCTCCTACTGGCACTTAAAAAGTAAAGCAGGGTAGAGGGTGAAATTTCCATGTAGAACTGCACATATCTGAGAAATACAAACTACAGATTAATAACTCCTCAGGAGCACTTAAGAATGGAAAAAAGAAAAAGGAATACCTGCTGTTCGGACTGAAAAGAGGAGGATTATGTAGCTACTGCCAAAATCCTTAAAGTTTACATTTGTTTCTTGGCATTTTGACAGGCTGGAGTAATAGCATTTCAGCACAGAAAAAGGTGAGCACATTGCATTGTAGATTAATATGATCACAATATTATTTGAAAAAGCAAACAACATAGGAGGGATATTAGGTCAGTTGCATACTTGGGGAAGCAGTGTTTCTTGTAACAGGAAGAAAAAAAATTTCATCAGCAGTTCATTGTAAGGAAGCTCAGCTGGCAACCTATAAACTAGGAAAAATGGAGTCTGAAATACAACATTCCTAGACAAAATAAAATGTATAGAAGACCAAAATCATCCACTTTTCATAAAGTTTAAATAACTGTTCTTTAGAAGACACAGAACAAAGGAAGACAAAACAGTAGGTCTCTTGTGAGAGTAGTGAAATTGATACTTTCCATGATGTATATCTTGATTTGCCATGAATTTGCGCAAAATATGGAGAGATGGACAGTTAATGGCACCCAACAACAGAAGATTTCTGTTTCCTTGGTGTCAAAAAATTACACTATTATCCACAGAATTTGAACCTGACAGTGTAATGTAGGTTACTTGACAGAAACCCCTGAGAAGTTCTTCTGGTAGGTTACTGAAGTCCTGCATTACTTCAGGCAACACGCAGCAGATTTTTGCCCATGAGTTAATGTTCAGTGCAGCACAGGGACTAGAGACTAAATGCAGGGCGAGCGATTGGGGTAGGGGTAGGATGGCTGGCCTTAAGAGAAGTTGCAGATAATCCTGTATGTGTGTATAGCTGTGCTTTGGGCAGAGATGGAGAGATCACCTCCCGGGCTCTGCACAGTAGAGCTTTTCAACCTGTGCTGAACCCGAAATATATTTGAAAGTTCCACTGGGCTAAACGAGTTTTGAATGTGTGACTATGCACTTTCCTCAGAACTGAGAGAAGATTGAATCAGGTCCTTAATTAACTAATATAAGAAGACTTTGGAATTCTGATGTGGTGTTTTAGGAGGAATTCTATGATAAAATAACATGAGTAGCCTTGTGGGTCGATCGGCGCAGCAGATGTTAGCTTCTCTTGTTAGCAAACTTTGGGTTTTGTCACCATTTAATGATAAAGAATAAGTCAAGAGAAAACACATTAATTTGAATTGTGCCTTGCAAATACTAACAAAATAACCCATCTGAGCTACTCGTAAGGCATTAGCACCATATACTTTATTATGATTGCACTGTTCCCTGTGGCAATAACTTCAAGAATTTCAAGAGTAGTTGTGTTATCTATTGAGAAGTAATTTTTTACTTTCTATAGAGGCAAGATAGTTTTACGAATAACTCTGAAGTTTACTCCGAAGGCCATTTCAATCGTCCATAGATCTTATGATATTATGTTACCTTCTTTCGTTTCAAATTCACAGCATAAGAAAGAAAAAGAATGACATAAATTGGATGTTAGAGGAGTTCTGAAGATAGACATCAGAAGAATTCAAGAGTAAGAAGAGAACTCAGCATTATTTGTTATTTTCCATCCTAAAGTAAAAAGAGAACAAAGCATCAAAAGCATCAGTAGTGAGAGAGAGCTCAAAGCCAGGACTATATATCATAGCATATAAAACAAGTGAGTTGGCACCACCAAAAGGTCTAAAGTCTTAGTCTGTGGTTTAAAGTCATTGATATTGCAGTCAGAAAGATCTTTCAACTGCAGAAGTAAGATGAAGAGCTGTATGCATTTGCTGCGATAGACATTTTAGGTTTTGCCTGCTAGTAGCATTTTGGTACTCACTAGGGTGAATAAGTTTTCATGGTGCTGAAGTCTACTGATAGGATGTTATAGATCAAAATCTTGCACTTTTTGTAAGTACTTCTGAAAATAATGGCTGTGAATGTAGGCCAGGATCAGATGCATGTACTTTATCTTGTGTTTAAATTGATTGAATGCAATCATATTTCATAAACGAAAGCATATTCCAGTCTAGTAACTTTAAATCATCATCCAGTCTGTACTGGAATTTTAGTTGGTTTTAAAAAATATTGCAGTGTTACATTGATTCAAAAATTTTAAACTATAGTGATGTTGAACTTGAAAGTAATAAAATACATTTATTCACATTGTATTTGGGCAATGCTAATTATTTTCAAGTGAAAGTAAAAAAGGATATTTTAAATCTCTATATACATGTTTGATGTTATTTGAAATGCAAAGGGTAATAGAAAAAATTCTGAGGTCTTGCTTGGTAGTCAGAAGATTTACTCCACTTGTAGAGAAGCAGCTTGTTGAGCATATTGTTGCCATATGATTTTTATTTGTGGCTGGATGTACTGTAGCATTTCCTGGGATATCAAGTCTATTTCTCTGCCAGAACTGGAATTTTTTTGGTGGTATATTTTTATAGTGATTTATCCATAAAATATCACTGAATAAAGCAGCAGCCATGGAGAAGTTCTGCAGTGGTTGAAATGTGATTAGTTACATGAGGTTTTCTTTTTTTATTCCTAAACTCCTACTTCCTCTTCTTAAGCCTCTCTGCCTTTCTTGTATCTGTTTTCTCATTTCCCTATTATTTGTTCCCTCCTGCGTCCGTTTCACCTCATGTTGACCTAAAAGAAACTCTGTTTTAGCTCAGAGGATTGCCTTGCTCTTTCAGTAGGAGTTCCAATATATGTTATAAACATTCTGGTTGCAGGCTACAGCCAAGGTGCACAACACAGGGAAGACAACGTTCTGCAGCACAATAAACCTTTAGTTTTGTTTGTTTCTTTGTTTCCTAAGCCTCTTAGGAGTTCAAGGCCATAGCTCTTGATAGAAAATGTGGTATAAGCTCCTCTTATATATGTGTGAGTACACACATATATGTATAAAGAGAGAGATGTCTGTATGTACATACATATATTTATGTTCTCAAGGTGTAGTGATAAGCAAGATTTTCATTTCAGTCTGCAAACAGAGAGTCTTGGACTTGTTTGGCTCTTGCATGTGGTACTTGCTATTCATCTATCATAGCTTCCTTTTGGCTATTGAAATGTGCAAATTCACTGAAATGGAGCAAAGGAGGAAAGAGGTGCCTCTTAGTGGGAGTCTGAGAGGATCCAGACGGTTTCGGGGGCAGGATCTCCGTTTGGTGTCACTCTCCCTAATAAGCCGTACATCCACAGAGGACTGTTCCGTGTAAAATCATATGTGGAGTCCTCGCACAGTGGTTACTACAAACATCTAAGGTCTGCAGTTCCATTCAGCTCCCAAGTGCTGCCCTTTCTGGGTCACCCTTACTTTGGTCCTGATGGAAGCTGGGGGATTTTAGGGGTGGGTTGTATTAGCAGCTGGCAGGAGTGATGCAGGAAGGATTACATTGCTTTGATGCTGAAAAGATATAGACCCCTCTCCAGTCTGATTTAAGGATCAAGTAATGCAGTTGCTGTTAGTTGCATTCAGTCCTGTTTCCTTTGATTTTACTTTCCTTATATAACAGGGATTTGTCGTACAGCAGTTGATTTTTATTAACGTGAAAAGGTGCCTTATGGAAAAATACACACTCAACAAGGAAAATGTTTTAGCTTTCTTGCAGAAGGGCAGAGCCTGAAAATCCTGAAGTTCTTTGAATTGCTTATTTTAAATGAGGTGGCATTAAGTGGAAGGGCCATCCTCCTGCCATGTCATTTAAAATGGTCCTATGTTCACATTTTTCTTTACCTGTATGACTTTCACATAAAAAGAGTACAAAAGATAAAGTGAAAGAGTAAATGATTCTGGAAGTATCATTAACATTTCAGGTGACATTCTTTTGGAAAATGTAGTGTCTTTCAAAAAAATGTGCCATATGCATGGCTCAGCCCCAGATCTTCCAGCAGTCTAATACTGCAAGGGAGGGCATCTGTAGCCCCCTGGGAAGTAGGCTGTGGGGATTTCCTTTTCTCCTCTTTGCTGGTTTTTATTTCCATTTCCTTTTCCCCTCTTTTTTTCAGTCATTTAACGCTGTTCTGCACAACAGAGGGGAGCATCTGGCCCCAAGTAAACACCCAATAAAATAAGTGGGGGAAGTTCACAGCTCCCTTGGTGCTGTTGCGTCTGTCTGTCTGGTTGTGGGCTCAACAAGATAACCATGCATCAAATTACATTGTCCAGGCTATCTTCACAACCAGAAGTGCTTGAAACCTTATTTTAATAGAAGCTTAGATTCTAGAGAATACTATAAAATCTCTCCAAAGGCTCCAAATCAGCAATTCCATCTGTGTTTCTGCAAATGTAAAGGAACAATGCCCCAGCTGATTATGCAAACAGAATGAAAATAGTTATTTTAAAAGTGCATAAAATCGATACTTTGGGGAAAACAAGTCAGCTGTGTTTATACTCAGCATATAGCAGACATTTTGTTTCTTTGTCTGAAAAAATCATAGGAAAGCAAGGATTGCAAGTGAAATAAAACAGCCGATATACAGTGCAACAGAGGGGACTGGAACATCAGATGTCTCAGCAAAGGCTTAGGGAATTTTAGGTTCCTTTCGAGAGAATATAAATTATATTGAGGTTGATATATTCGTACGTTCTTTGAAGTCAAAGCCAAATATTCTTAGCACGGTGGGAATAACTCCCTTCCCATTGCTGATCATGAAAAGTATGTAACTAAATCTATGTCTGTGGTGCTGAAAATTTCCTCCTAAATGCTGTCTCTTTTGGACTAATGGGATTTTTTGCAAGTATTGCTGTGAAGGGGTATGCATATAAATATGTATAAACGTGCTTCTCATACAGTCAGGATACATTCCTTGTATACATATTGTTCTAAAAACGGGAAACAAAAGCATCTGAGAAACAGGACTGAAAGGGAACAATTTTTAGACCTGTAAGTTAAATTGGATTAAACTTCATCTTTCAGCAAATGCCATGTTATTTATTCAGTGTTTCTCTGGGGGATTTCCCTACCCCCTACACTTTATAGCGAGTACTGATGTTTCTTAATTAAAAAATCAAACAAACATGGAGTTGGGGCTGCCCCACACAGACATTCTCCTGTGGGAATAGGAGGTGCACTGATTTTCTCATGGGTAGTTTCTTGGTGTGTTGGACACAAAGGAGGGGAAAAGCTCTGTCTGGGGAAGTCAAATTCACATCATGCATTTGATGCCAGGACTATTCTCAGTGCTGCTGGGCCATCTCCTAAGTATTCCACTTTTAAGGGAAGAGCTGGTGGACATGGTAAGAAAGGTCACTGATAAACTCATCAGAAGTTGGGTAGATTTCTGTTTATTAATTACCCCACAGTAGAGATTACTGTCTTGGAGAAAGGAGCTTCTTGTTTCCTCTTTTCTTTCATTCTTTCCACCCAGAGCTGGAATATTTCTGAGGTTTTGGGGCTTTACAGTCCCCACTCTGTAGCTGAAACAAACCTTTGTCCTTTTCTTTAGTTTTCTTACTCTGAAGTACATTTTGACAGATTTTAGTTAATATTGTGGGGGGAAAAGTATTTTAAGTTCTTTACAATTAAGACAAAGCAAAATATATTTTAAAAATGGTTTTGAGTTTTATGTATTTCTACAAATGCATGTGAAGCACATTGGTGCACCACTTGAAAAGTCTTTCGGTTGGATTCCACCAGTGCTGGGGTTGCTGTTATTTCAACATGTGGAGGGTTTTTCTCATATTTACCTGGATTACTGTTTGAGTAATAATAGAAACTCTGACATTTTCAAGCTGATGCAACTGTCATTTCACCCTGTTTAGTGTCAGGTTCATTGATCTCCGCTCTGCCTTTCTGTGGAACAGCAAAATGCACTCTGCAGGCCGGTGTTAAAGATGGATTCTGCTATAGATTCACTTTGTCAAAGTACACACAAGGCTGGCTGTTTTCAGGCTATCCTGCTTTGTCACCAGTGATGCCTCAGGATAATGTAGCCACTGTCTTCATTTCCAATGGAATGGTTTATTTTGGAGGCATAAAGCTCTTGAGTCAGTGACTGTAAACTTTGGTTCTGTGGTAAGGGCCAAAAGCACTAGTGACATGAGTCATTATCAACTTTTGAAAGAAGCAGACAGAGATCATCTGATGTGCCAGCAATGTATTTGTTCTTGTGTCTTTGTGCAGCTGATACGTTTTTTTTCTTAGATTAATATTTAACTGATATTGCCTCCATCCCTTTCCTAAAACTGGCATTCTCTTTTCAAGTTTCTTATCTGGAAACAAACTCATTTTGTCCCTTCTATAAATGCAATCCCAGTCTCAGCCATTATTTATGGCTGGGTGCACTGTAGTTACAGCACATGAAAGAACATCAGCAATGACTTATTGTAAATGGGACAGACTTCTTGGGAATGCACTGGGGATTAGATGTCCAAAAGAATGAAGCACTGCTCTCTTTCCATCTGGCCACTTCATTTCACTGCCTGTTTGGGACTTGTACTTCTAAAATTTAGTTTGCAAAGTCAAATATTGATTTAATTTGTTTTGTTCTTAAAAGATAGAGTAAACCTCAGAAAGTTTTAGTTGTGCAGAGTCACAGGAGGGACAAGCAGAGAACAACTGAAAGAAATGCTCTCTGCCAAAGTTGGCAATTTCCTGATCGTTTAATTAAAAAAACTAAGAAAATCTTCGGTTTAAAGTTTAGATTGCAATCAATAACTTTCAAAATGTCAGTTTTGACATGAAAAATTGGAATATTGTTGGTGATATTGCCATAATATATATTAAAAATATATATTTCAGTATATTCATATTTTCTTCATCCTTTTTTCAGTAAATAGTCTTTAGGATGCAAACTAAGAAAGTTAATACCAAGTGAAGGATTTTTGATTGTTAGCTTCATTATGTTTTACAGAGTTTAAACAAAGAAATCAGAAAGTATTCCACCCTAGCCCTGTGTCATGATGGGGTGTTAGCCAACCCCCATTTTCCAAACATGCTTCAAAACACCTTTGGTGAAGTTCCAGTTGAAATACTGATTCTAGATATGTTATTTCTTCTAAAATAAGCTAATCAGATGTTAAGATTTCAACATTTTTTTAACTATAAACAAGTTAAGCTTCAGCTCCCTATGTAGATCTCATGTCTTGGATTAGTTCTCCAGAAAAGGTACTTCTGGGAGAGCCCAGGGATGGTTTCCCTTGGATATAGGTGATCCAGGCTGGAGTACTGTCTTTGCAGGATGAGGGCACCAGTGACATAATGGCTGTTGCAGGTTTTGCTCCCAATGGAAGAGTTGCCATTTCTTCAGCTGTGTTTGTTTCCATTGTTCTTTGGGAAGTGTGTCCATTCTCAGGAAGGGCATGGAAAGCTGTCACATACCTCACATGCACTTTTGGTCAATTTGAGTTTTTACTTTAGAGTTTTTCTGTTCTTTACTGATCAAGTCAGTTTGATAAAATAGTTTGTTTTCCTTTCTGTGGCAACTTTGAAGTTACAGAACTCACATCTTGTGAGTTCTAATACAACTCCATGTTGTATTAGCTGGCTTACAATGCCACTAATGTAGCCAACATGGTAGTTGGATAAAAGACTTGAGTATACCTTGCGAAATTTCACTTTGAGAAAGTATATCCAGCCTTTTTCATTCCTTCCATAGTTTCTTTTGGATGGTGTTTATATGCTTCGTAGCTCATGTATATTGTGAATAGTTTCTAGAAAAGTGTTTGGGTTGAAATCTTGGCCTTGTTGAAGTCTCTGAAAGTTTCAACAGTTACTTAAGTGGTGTCAGCTTTTAATTGTGATGCTTTCAGCAGCAGAAGTAAATTTGTCATACCTGTCAGTGACATACACTGTTTAGAAAAAAAGAAAAATCAAGATTAATTTATTTATTTGTCCTCGTGTATGTAATCTCATCTTTTCTCTGTGGCTTGTATGATTCAGATTGCTGGGAACACACTGGACCCTTTTGTATATGCTCCGGCAACTAAGAGTGTCATCTTGAAAAGACATGGGATTATCCTAATAATCCCATTATTAGAGTAACTACATGCAGGTTGCATGATAATTTCCATGCGGAGGAATTGTTTGAGAGACGAGAATGAAAAAATCCAAACCTACAAGCAAATCTCTATGTCCCACGTACCTATACTAGCAGGATTTGTGTTCCACAGTAGAGCTCTGTGTTGTAACATTAATAACCCATGTTTGATCAGACCCATATGTGCAAAGTCATTGTGAGTTTTAAGAATGGAAGATGGTGTCTAAAGAGGTTGCTGCTGTTGCTCTTACTCAGAACAGCACCCCCCATGTTAGCAGAGTTTTGCCGTTTTACGCAATGTCAGGCTGGGTTTCAGGAATGTATTTGTCTTAGTAAAGTGATCCAAATGCTTTTTTCACCTGGGCCATTGTTTTAAAAGTTACTCTGAAGTTTTGAATAACAGTTCAGTAACACCTTTATTCCAGCATGAATGGAGGGAGAAAACAGCTCCCATATAAAACGTAAAATTTCAGGAATGCTGAAGTAAGTATGTACAGGTGAGTGTGTGCTTTTGTACCTGGAGGGCAAATGTCCCATCCTCTCCTTCTGACCATACCAGTACATAGGGAAAATGGCCAGACCCATTTTCCTTGTCTTACCCTATGAATTTCCATGTTTCTCCATTGGTCTTTGAACTGCCAGGGATAGGCAACCAAATTAGTACCATCTCAGAAACAGGACTGTTTATATCTTCTCCTCACTCTTAATATGCCTGTGCAGCCTAAGCCACAGATTGACCCCTATTGATCTGATTTGACTACACTTCTGTGGAGTAGACAAACAGTGCAAGAGAATCCAGGGACTCTAATTCACAGTACCTTATTTAGGTTCCTAGGTAATAATTCTTATTTGCATTAACCACATTCATCAGCAGAACCCAAGGCTGCCTCTTCCTTATATGCCTTCCTGTTCCTGACAATGGAACTAAAAGGTATCTACTCTGAAGAAAGTGTTTTAAGTATATTAACACTTGATACTTAGTAGTTGCAAAACTTAACTATTAGAAGGAAGACGTTTTTTCAAATCAATGGCTCACGCATTACTGTAAAATATATTGATTAAAAACAAAGCATAATGTTAGTCATTTAGTCAGTAGAGTGACGCAATACTGAAATAAATTCATCCTTTGACTTTTGCATTAACCTTTTATTGACTGTTCGCATACTCATAATTAACACATACTTTAGCTAGCTTGGTTAATTTTAGCATCATGATCAGTGTCCTCTAATGTAGATGACACCCTGATCATCAAAAATCAGTGCAGCCCAGACAAGTGTCTGTCTCAGTGAATGTGCACCTGCCCATGGGGATATCAGCCACCTTCCAGGGAAAGCATCATGTGGTGTTATGCAAATAGTCAAACTGTCATGCAAATGTTTGTCATCACTTAGATGAACATTGGTAAATATTAACGTGCAAAGTCCATTTGTCAAAAACAGACAAAAAGGTTATGAAAAATCTGAGAACTTTAGAGGGTAGAGGTATTGAGAACATGAACTTCAACAGTAACTAAAAATGGGCTTTTTTAATTGAAACTGTCACAAGTCTTGATTGTTTTAGTAAAAAAATAAGGACCATGGAGTTTTTTACATTCTATAAACAAACAGTTCTTTCTGTAATATGTTGTTGAACATAAGGTGTTCCAGCTAAATTGCTCTGAAATACATTATGGCAGTTTTCCTGTTCTCCTGCTGCAGATAAAGTATTGAAGGCATCTGTTCTGTATTTCAGAGCTTGTGTGATTTCCACTCTTTACACATCTTTTACATATAATAAACACACGTTAGTTCTATTTTTTTTTGGAGTTGTGACTCTATGAACTCAAATAACAGTTTTTAATTGATATGGAATATTTTCATTAACTTAAAATATTGCAAATCTTCATACTTTCCTACTACCACCACAGCTCAATGTTTGCAGTCTTTTTTTGTTTATTTTTGTTTATCAGGAGTTATTGTTTCTAACTCATGTTAACTGTCAGATACAAAGAATTTTAAATATTTTTGTACAATCATTTAGGTGTCTTCGATTGTTCTGCTTCAGTTTAAAAGCTCTGTTCCTCTGCTACAAATTAAAGACCATTGTAGGAAATATTTCTCCTGTAGAAATTTTTTTTCAATCAGTAATATACTCATCTGAAAAGGTCTGGTTTGTGCACCCTAATTCTGAGTGAGAAAGCACATCTTTGACTGTGTTCCAGATTATGGGAGCTATTCAGGTGAATTGTTTATTGAACTGCCAGGTGCAGTGGTGACTGCCTAGAACCAGCTCCATACCTTTGAATATGAGAAACTTAAGCTAGCTTTGATGACAGCGGATCTGACACAGGGATTGTAATTTTGGTCAAAATAGATGATTCACAAATTATAGAAATGTATCCTTCCCTGCTGTTCTTGCTAGTATGGAGCAGAGCAGTAGAAATCCAACAGAAGGATGAAGGCACCATGGGATCACTGAACTTGGAGTGTTAGGCACTGCTTTCCCTTTTTTATATATTTACAGCACATTGATGCCTTTCTGTCATCAAACTGGCACAGCCAGTCTGAGGGCCTGACACACTTCCATTCCTCTAATCCCTCACATGGAATATGCTATGGCTAAAACTTCCCAAGTGCATGGTTGCCTGGAAGTTCACGCACCTGCTTAGTTGTGGGGAGACCTCTCAGTGATGGCTCTGCTGGTAACAAATATAGAAAAGGGAAAGTAGCAAGTAGTGGCTCTTGGGCTATCCAGGCACAGCATCACCGTGACTGCTACCACATTTACAGCAACATAAATGCCCAGATGTGAGGGAAAAGCTGGTCAATCTATTTGTGTGAGAGAGAAGGGAAAAAAAGGACATGAAAGGTAGAAAGAGGGCTCTGAAATGGTGCGGAAGCTAAAGGTTGATAGATCTTTTCTCTCAGCGAAAACTCTTGTTAATAGCAGATGTGAGAGAAAATGTTTATTATTATTATTATTATTACTATTATTATTATTACTACTATCATTATTAGCTGAGTTTTGCAGATCACATAACATGCCTGCAGTATTTACTGGCTGAGTTTTGTGATTTGTCATCTGCAATAATCATGGTTAATTTATCCACTTTTGGATGGAAATGCTTAAACTGGAATATCTTATACTACACACCAAACTGAGTGTATTATTTTGTGCCGAGACAAAATAAAGCAAGATTTTTAAAACTTTATAGAGTTATGCTGTAATTAGTTTCAGCTTTCCCTGCATATTAATTTTCTCCTGGTCCTTTATATAATTTGGAAAATGTCTTCTGAACATGATGGCACAATCAGTTAAGTACCTCTCAGAACTCACACACTAAACTGCATTTGCTCTAACAACTATTATAAAGCAGCCAGCAAAACAAATCCTCTGTTATTCTGTACAGTGCAGCTTATCAATGCAAACAGTTTAATATTTATGCTAAGAGGATTGTCACAAGTAGCTTCTGTTCCTTTAATTCTTGTTTTAAATAAATAATGAGAACATTTAAACACATTACTCTTCCCAGGGCCCTGAGGTCGGCTAATCTTATTATTTATGAAGTGATGTGCTACATAATAGTACTTAGTGCATGTTAACAGATGCTATTATCAGGGGCTGATGTGGAGAGCTGAAGATATATTGGAATGCTATGTGTTAATACTGTCCTTGTAGTGTAATGTACAATGGATTGAGTGCCCAGGATGCTGGTGCAGCAATTAACCACCCAGCAACATGGGTGTAAAGCTGAAGTATGTTTTCTCATGGGGATTACACTGCTATTAATAATTCCCAGGAGAAGAAGACATCTTTCATTTGGCAACAGTCTCTTCCAGAAGGTCAATGGTGTGGACAAAGAAGTTGCATGTGTCAGTATTCTTAGAGTTCATTCTACTGAGATGAAAGTTACATATGTGTTTAAAACAACTTTAAATTTCTTACAAAAATTATGAGCTTTATAGAACACAAATTTTAAAAAATGGCATTCAAGAGATGAAAGTCCATTTCTGCAATTTGGTTGTTATCTCTTTAAAGAGCTACACAGACCTGCAGTATATACCAAAATTAAAGTAATTCTCAGCATTTTTCTTTGTCTTGCCCTATTGCAAACATTAACTAATTAATCAGCAATGTGCAAGTTGTTTGAAGGAAAGGAAAAGAGAGGGAGAGAAATCCTCCTTGAACTGTGGCAGTGTTTTTGATGCAGCATGTATTACAGTCTTATCTTTAGAGATGTGATGGTTGCCACTTATAAAAACTTTCCTCTGCAGGCTGCAGTTCAGTTGAATATTATAATTAGACTTCACTAGTATTGATGAATAATCCATTTAATGAAAAACATTGTAATTTAAACATTTTCTCTGGGGACTAACGTACACTAACCTCTTAATTTAATTTTATTGAAGTTTTGCCCACCTATTCATCATTGGAAGTTGTTATTAACCTCCATTTCCATTTTTCTTTATAGAATTTTCTCTTTTTATATTGCCTTTTTCAGTGCTAAGCAGGTTGATACACTTGTAAATCTCCAGAATCTACAAAGCTAGTCCGGCTTCTTTAATGTTGTTTAATCTATCCCCCCTGACCTTAATGCAGTAAATTCAGTTTAATCTTTCTCAATAATCTAGTAATACATTGGAAACTGGCAAAAATTTAAATCTGATAATGGTTTAATCACATACTTTAAATAACAGCTGAGATAATGAAAAAATAATTCACCATATAAAGGAACACTAACTGAGTTTTCTCTGTGATTGGCTTTTTGAGAAATCCCTATAGAAAATACAAAGCCTACAACAGAAATCAACTTCACTGGAAATGTGCAATCCATTTGGTGTCAGAAGATGTTGTATTTCTTTTTTATTATCATCTTTCTCTTTAATGCTCAAATGTATCCTTGCTGAGTATTCAGTTTCTTGATACAGTTTTACTTAAGTAGTTTATCTGCTTACCTTTCTTTTCAGATGCCAGTCAGATGCAGCAGAGAGCTTGCCAGAAGAGCAGAAACCAGAATGCCATCCCTTCTGGACAGATAATGATGAATGTAATATGCCTCTGCCATATGATCTAGAAGAAGTAATTGCTTATCTACAAAATCTTGTTCAATGGATAGAATAACAAGTGACCTTCCATCCTAGAATTATTGATGCTGGTCATCCAGGGAGAAGCTTTGTAGTTACCATAAATCTTTTCAGCTTTATGATTCTTTGTTATTTTATGTGTCAGTGCAGATTTTACCAGCCTTTACACAGTAGCTTAGTTTCTGTCTCATAATAAAAAAGACCAGCCCCCAAATTTACAGAAGTGTGTGTTTTTTTAACTCCTGAAGTTCAGAACACCAGCCTTAGTTCCCTCCTCCTCTGCTTTAATTCCCATTGACCATCCAGCCCAGGGATATCCGTGTTTCATAGGACAGGATGGGTCAGGCTGGAAGGGACCACAGTGGCTCATCTGGTCCAACCTCCCTGCTCAGGCAGGGCAATCCCAGAGCTCATGGCACAGGATTGTGTCAGTTCTGGAATATCCCCAGTGAGGGAGACTCCACAGCCTCTGGCCAATCTGTTCAGTGCTTGGGCACTGCAGAGGAAAGAAGTTCTTGCTCATGTCCAGGTGGAGCTTCCTGGGCATCAGTTCCTGGACATCAGTTCCTGCCCATGGCCTCTTGTCCCATTGCTGGGCACCACAGAGCAGAGCCTGGTCCCTGCTCTGACACCTCCTGCAGATACTGACAGACATCAATAACGTTCCCTCTCAGCCATCTCTTCTTGAGGCTGAACAGCCCAATTCAGCCAGTGTTTTGACAGATTCCCTTGGTATTTAAATGTCAGCCTCCATGAGTGCCTAGAGCTGTCTCTGGCCTGGCAGGTTTGAGCAACCCAAGGTGTAGCTCACACTTGTGGCAAAGCAGACTGCATGATCTGGGCATCCTAATGAGAGGCCAGCTTGGGGTGAACCTGCTGGAGATCTTCAAAACAGAGCTGTGAATTCTTCATCCAGTGACACAAAGGGGCAGGAGATGGTGGAGGTAGTCCTTTGTACAGTGGCTCCTTCTTAGACCATTTTTTCAGATGGGGAGTTCTGGAGGAGCATTCTAACACAGATCCCAAGATTTTCTTACTGTTTTGCCTCATGGCAACTGAATATACTACTAGGAGAGATTTCTGATGTGAATCTATACCTCCTGGGCTCCCTGGAATTCAGAATTTAGTTCCTAACCATTGCTTTGTTGCTTCATGTTGTGAATCCTATTCTGAGGCCAGGTTTCCTAGTGCATTGCCTAATGAGCTGATGGACCTAAGGCCTTCCATTTGGGTCGTTTGGTCCCCCAACAAACTAGATTTAGATTGTGTGATATTGGGTATTGGAGCATCAAGTGAGATCTATGAGAAAAAAACCAGAAAACTATGAGAAATGAAGCTGTTTGTGATGTTTTGTAGTAACGTGCTGTAAAAAGAATAATTCTGTGTGGGATGATACAGGGTGCTCCTGAATGAGATAGAGAATTTGGATTTGATAAATTGCTATTTTAACTGAGCTGGACTGGTGTCTGACTTTGCCACAGAAAGCAGAAAATCATTACAGCAAAAAAGCACTCAGGCTGTGTTATCACTACAAAAGAAGCCAGTAAGATTCAGAGTTTGACGTTGCCACCAAGAGATGAATATGCCTTCAGTGTTAATCTGGTGTTTAAAGTCTCTGCTGAGGCCAGGCTCACCCAGAACACACCAGCTTTCTGTACTGGCAAAGTGCTGTGTCTGTGTATGAGGCTTGTACTCCTGAAAATTGTGCTTTTGACAGTATCACATATGCCAGACCTCCCTGGAGCTAAGGAAGCTGTGCCAGTAAAAATTCCATTTTAGTGGTATAAAACTGTGTCCACACCTACCAGCTTTTGCCAGGACAATTATATCAGGTAGAGATTGTACTTCATAAGACTTTTGGTATAGATGTGCCAGAAAAAGTATAAAGACCTGAATCAAGTGTTTCCATTTTAGTCCTGGGCTTCTGTGAAAACTTTTAGTTATCCTGTAGAATGGAAAAACTCTCTGAAGAATAAATTATTACTTAAAAAGGTTTTGATAATGTTACCTTGATCCACACATTTGTCTCTTGTGCCACAGATTTCATAACATTTGGAAATACTGTTATGGGCACAGCTTTCTCTTTCCTGCACTGACTAAAACTGGCTTTACCAGTGGGCAAATAGCACATATTTGGATTAGTGCCACACTAAACACTGTTTGCTTTGGAGATCACTTAGAGAAAAGCTAGCTGAAAATGTGGAAATTCTGCTTTTGAAAAGGCAGTTCTCAGAAACAGATATTGCTTTGGAAATGAGCAATATGAATTAACAAGCTAATGATGTAACAGTGTTAACACAGTGTTTGAGGGGACTGTTTATTTATGCTGCTACTTTTTGATTACTTTGTGTTTAATTAAGCGCTGCTAAAAACCATGGGGATCACAGTATTGAAAGGAATCTGACCACCACAAAGGGTGGAGAATGCACATCAGTGTTGAAGTTTGTAGCTGAAGTGGAGGCAAAGCTATTAAAAAAATGATTGGCAAAAAATTATTTCCAGCAGTACTAAAAAAAAAAAAAAAAAAAAAAAAAATCCCAAACCTATTAGGAGACTGCTGACAGTCATAATAGAATTTTTAGAATACATGTTCCCAGGTCTTGCCTATGCTTGAAGATTTAAGGTAGTGAATTAGGTGAACTAGTACTAGTCTCAGTGCAGTCAGATAGCACTTATCTAAGCCATGGATAGCGATGACATGGACAAATGAACACGTTTGGAATTAATAAGACTGCCAAAATACCAATAATCAAGTGGTTGAGGGCTCTGTGTTGCATTCCAGTCTTGCATCATCTAAATCAGTATAACCTGATTGAGTTCAGTTGAAATGCAGAAGATTTCATATCTCCAAAGCCCACAGGAGTTGATAGCAATAACATGAGTAAGGTGGTGGAACTGTTTGAAGCACATAGTAATGCCAAAGGGTACCCCAAAAGGAGAACACAGTTAAAGGTAAGTATATATAAAAAACTTGAGAGATCAAGTGTAAATTATTACTGTGTTTAGATTATGTATTAGAAACTGACAAATACTTTGAAGTTATTCTTTCTTCAATTCAAGCAGTTATAATTTAGCTTGTTTCAATGATTCTTTAGCAATCCATTTATATTTCAGCATTACATAATCCATTTCCTTTTTGGATGAGCTGGAAGACAGCCTCTAATGAATGTCCTGTGTTTGCCAAGCCTGGATGCTTTAGAAGCATGAGGACCAAGGTGAATTTTTTTCAAGGAAGAGGTGAGAGCATAAATTAACTTTTGACATTAAATTCAGTGGTTCTTTTAAAATGGTGAAGTTCACAGCTTTGCTTACAATTACTTTTCATCAGCCAGGACTGAATTGAGGTAAAATAGTTCACTTGCACATGTGCATCAGGCTAAATGGATTGCAGAAGATACAAATCTGTTTGCCTGTCTGCACTTGCCTTTAGACAATGTTCATCAATTTTACAAAAGCTACTGACTAAACATGGAACCAGTACAAATGAAATGCTCAAGGCAAGGGCTTTCTTTTATAAATCTGATACAGAGTTGGTTTTACACTGATAGAAAGAAAATGTTGGCAGAAAATGAAAAACTTCTATTGTTTCTGTAATTTGGGGGATGAAAGATACAGACTGTTTTTAAGTATTTGATAGAAAACTGCTGTGTTATGCAATGTAATTAGAAATGTTTTTATAATGCTTTGTTCAGATCTCTGTATATGAAAATATCTTATCCCATAGGTCCTTTCTTCTGTTAAAAAGGTTATGTAAATAAATACAATTAATCTCAATACAGTAGATTTTAAAGGCTTTACAGCAGGTTCTGATTATTTAAAGGGTAAATAAGAGTGCTGTGAGTAATCACTGACTGGTAACTGTGCAGGATGGGTAACATGCACCAATAGATATCCAAATCTGTTGTCTTACTATAATTTGAATATGGTTTTAGGTTCACTGGTAGTGGTGCAAGATGCACTGTAAAATCATGCTGGACAAATTAATGCAGTGGGGCAGATTCAAGGATTCCATTGATGTAACAGGGCATAAAGAAATTCAGATTGTTAAAATCCATCATGAAAGGTGACTGAAATGCTGTAGTGTGCTGAGAGTTGGCATTGCTCCTTTCTCAGTTACAGCAGTGCTGCTCCATTAGTCCTGTGCCCGGCAGCATTGGGCTATTGGATATTAAACCAGGCCAGGAGCTGATGTCTAAGCTGGGCTGAGAGCAGGGCAAGAGAGACAAGGTGAGATGCACATGAGACCCAAGGGATGTGCTTTCTCAAGGCCACAACTTCATTAACTGAACTCATATGGGAGTCATTGAGCTCAAACTAGTACAGTGCAGGTCAGGATCTCTCCCTTAATTGTTACCACCTGGTGCAAAGTTAATGTTGGCTTCCTAAACCCCTTCCTGCCCCTGACAGCCAGTCCTCAGCTTTTTGCTGGGAGCTGACCACTCTCAGCTCACGCCAAGACTACCTAGCTGGGAAGAGTGGTTGTTCCACTGTAGCAACAGGGATGAGAAACTCTCATCCCCAGCTTCAGCCTCCACCTCCATCCTTCTGGACCTCCACAAACCGAGTACCTCCAAACATTCTGTTTCCCATTAGAGATTCAAGTTGCTGCAGCTCATCTTCTGTCCTCTTCCACCAGGACAGTGATCTGACACAGGGAAGGGTCAGGCAAGAATGCTGTTTGAATGAGGTTCCTCATCAAAAATAGACACTCATTGCACTTCCCATAAGAGTGAAAAATTCAGCACTACACTAATCTGCCTTTAGAAGGTGAAGCTGCTTGGGAATGATGAAGGACTCCGGTTAAACCGCCAACATTCCTTGTTCTGTAGGACTCCCATCCTGCCCTATTCTGGCTCACCCCACCTGTACAGGCAGAGGCAATCCTGAATAGAGCCACTGTTCTCTTTTCTGTCCAAACTGACTCTTCACCTTCAATGGCTGGGCTTGCACCTTCATTTACATTCATCTGTCCTCTTCATCTTAGCCTGAGGGCACTCATTGAACAAGAGAAGGTAATTTATACAATTACAAAAAGACTGTCCGTAGAAAGGCTTCAGAACTGGCTGAATAATGTGTAAAATAAAAGCCAAGAAATAACTGATAAAATTAACACATTAAAATGCTGATGTTTGGGCATGAGCACTTCACATATGTCATGTGAATTATAGTGTCCCTTCTTGTTGCTCTGGAGATAACATTCATAATCCAAAAGGATGTATTATGCTATGGTTTACATTCTCTAAATCTCTACTGGTTTTACAGGGCTTGTCCATGATGATTAAGAATTTGGTCACAAAAGTTGTTCTCCTCCCCCTCCCTATCGTCAAATACTTGCTTTCATGCCAACACATCTTGGTCTGATTAGTCCCCTTGATTACAGGCTAAAGTAAAACGTCAGGTGTATAAGATTCCCATTATCCTTTATTCCACTGCTTCTAAGAACAGGTCAGATAGAGTTATTTCAGTGAAAATGTGAACAATCAACTTCTGTTTACCATTAACCTTCAGTTTTCTTTTCTTAAAATCAAATCAGAGCTTGGTAGGCAGTTATTTTCATACATGTCCCTTGATCAGTGGAACAATCTGTCAAAAGCCATTAAAGCCTCTATTAGGTTGAATTGCATTCAAAGTTAAGCTCTCCAATCATTTGAAGGGCTGTGATGATTGTTTTTAATATGGTATACATTGATTTCTCTCTCGGAGTAGCAACGTAACTTTCAAACTAAGTGTGTATGACTTGTATTTTGCTCTCCAGCATGTCTTGAGAAGCTTTGTTTCTTGTGGAAGATGAATGTCTACATAAAAAAAGGAAAAAACAAATGCAGTGAAACCACCTCTTTATTGTCACAAGTTTTTCATTTTTCCTAGTTCATTGTAACCCTTTAGATGTAACAGATGAAATTGGAAGAAATTTTCCAGGGTCCATTTCCTAACAGCTTCACTGAAAAAATTATCTGATTCTACTGGTATTTTACAAGTGGCTCTTTATCTTGAAATATCAGGATGCTTTACACAGAGAAACTGAGGCAGAGGTCAAAAGTGCAGCTGGGGTCTGAGTGCCAACACTGGAACGAGTGTTATGTAATCCTCTGTCGCTGGCATGTCTCCATTACTTCCAGTTAAATCAGCTCAGTTTACAGATTAAAGATGCTCTCATAGAACTTGTTGTCCTCCAAAGTTATATCTGAAAGTGGAGCTGGAATCTGTGCTACTCATGTCATATTTAGCACAATATTTAATTGCATAACATACAATAATATCATATATATCAATAACATCTAATAGAGATCTTTCAGACCTCCTAAGGTTTGATTAAAACTTTCCAGTGAATCTTTTAGTTACACTCCAAGTCCCTGAGCTCTCAATGGGAAAGATAGATTTTTACTGGAATTAAATGATTCCATGGAGAATATATGGTATATAATACAATATAATATAATACTATCCCCACTCTTCTAGATCTATTTTACGTATTTCCACTGCATGCCCCATAAGGTGCTGCAGCTGCTGTATTAGGAAACTCTTAAGAAAATACCCTGTTGGTATTTGTGCTGTTTTTACCAAGGTGAAGATGAGTTGCTGAAGCTAACTGGAATGCTGGTTATGCACCTGTTAGCACTTTGGTCTGGTACTTATTTGGTAGTCTGGTAGTACTTTACTGAGAGCACTGCTTTACTAGCTATTTTGATGAACATCCTAATAATTTATTATCCAACATCAAAGAATTCCACAATTTTTTCATTGCTGTTCTTTCTTTTGTATTGACTGATGCCCCTTCTCTCCCTTTTGTCTCAGTATTAACAGTAATGTTATTTACAAGTTTTGTTCTTTGTTAGGCTGATGTGACCTTTAAGTGAGAAAACTTTAGTTGTGTATCAGATATTCCCTGAAGTACCTTTATTTTCAAACCAATTTACTAGGTTATTTTGACTCCTTTTTCATTTGGTACTGCTACTTTTTATTAAGACTTGTTTATAAAACTCTGCAAGATATACTGTGATATGTAATTTTGTGTAATGTATTTACTAATTTACTGACATTTATCAAATAAACTGCTTAAAGAATCTGTTTGTCTGTCATTTGCCCTCCAGAAGGTGTTAGGTCTTGTCTTCAATACCTCATTGTTGCAGTGCATGGAAGAAGAGCATATATTTCAAACCAACTACGTTCAGGTGCATAGGTGACAAAATTAGTTTCTGTAAGCTCCCTATATGCCAAATAGTGAGAGATAAACTTCATAGAAGCAGCAAACTCAAGGATGCTGAATCTGCTCTTCAGTGGCACATTTCTCACAACCGGAACTGTGTGTCAAGTCCAAGTGCATAGTTATCCTCATCTGCCTATGCTGGCAATTTAATAATGTTAAATAGATAAAACAGGTGGAGAATTTGTTTTTATTCTTGAATTGATAGGATTAAATTCCGGTTATATTGCAAAGCTTCTAGTAAGGAAGGCACATTAATTTCTGTGCCTTTGGTAAGACTAATATCATAAATGAATATGACTGACTTCTACTCCCTGTAATAGTGTTTCCTTCAGCAAAAATTTATGGCTCTACTAGGTTTAGAACACATTCTTCAGTGCAACCTCACACTTCCTATGTCTGACACAAACTGTTACATTAGGTGAATAGCAGGAACTCAGTGCCTACCAACACTGCAGCAGCCTGTTTGAGTTTATAAACTGTTCCGTGTTTGTTGCAGTAGAGCTTGCAGTTTAAAACATATGTAGTCATGTTAAACAAGGCAATGTCAAAGAAATGTGTGTTGTATGTAGAGTAAGAGTGAGGTTTGTGATGTCTGTTGTTTCTAAAGAGCTTCATTTCGCAGGTTTATCTACAGCCACATTAGACTTTGTGTAGGATTCTACTATATCAAAGGAATAGTTGTCATTAGCTGTCTCTTTCCCAGTGGAAAGCTGTCCATGCTATCCCAGATTCGGGTGGCAGATCAAGGCAAGGACCAATACTGCAGCACTCATTTGATGCTCTGACAAGAGCCATTGTAGAGGACAGCAGAGTGATTTGATGTGCACATGACTGTGTGGCTGAGGTGCACTGCAGTGTTCTGTAATCCCTGAAGTTCCCTTCAGGCCAAAGGCTGTGTGCTGAAATTATTCTGCATTAGTAGATTCCAGCCAAGAGGTTGGAAATGTGAGTAATATTGGCCAGGATGGAATGGAGTCTTGGAGTGAAAAAGTTGACAGAGACCATTATTAACACACTCCAGCTCAGAGTCAGCAAGGCATCCAAGAGGTAAGAAATTTGATTTCTTAGCCTAGAACATTCTTTTCTTGGCTTTAGAAAAAGTTTGATTGATTTAAGTAAAAGGCAGGCAACTGGATGGAGACCCATTTGCAAAACCAGGGTTTCTGACAATACACTGTGATATATCCTATATGTATCTAGAAAGACCAAGATGAGTGTCCCTGGGATCTAGAGTGCCTTAAGCTCTTCCTTTTTTTCCCCTCTTTTTCCTCTCCTTTTTTTACTTTTCTTTTCATAAAAATGGGTAAAACACGTGACAGGAGTGACCTTTCAGAAAAAAAAAGATGCAATAATCAGGGCCTTTGCTGGAGGGACGCAAGCACAAGGAGACTAAAGAACAAGCATCTCCATTTGAGAACAGCTGGTCTTAATTGAGGCAGAGACTAATCAGGATTTGGTGTTTGTTGAATTTTGATTTTTACCCTAATTTCATTCTTTCTATAGAAGATCTGTTGTGAGAACTTAAATTCTCATTGAGGAGACAGACTTGTAGTTGTCTTTTCACCATAAAGGCTCTTGCAC
Source organism: Corvus kubaryi (assembly GCF_017639235.1). Taxonomy (NCBI): domain Eukaryota; kingdom Metazoa; phylum Chordata; class Aves; order Passeriformes; family Corvidae; genus Corvus; species Corvus kubaryi. Next base: position 9,516,391 of record NW_024581093.1, on the reverse strand, counting down.
CCTGTTATATACAGTTACCACCCTGCAAATGAGAGTTTCGTAAGGTTATACACCCTGCTATAGCTAAAAGATATTCTTTTCATTTGGTGATGAGACTTCATTTCTGATCTAAAAGGTCTCAAGTTATATTGCTGAAGTTGCAGATGTGCAATTTACCTGTCAGCCAATGTCTGTATTTTGTAGTCATACAATCACAGTTCAAAGTGAGTTTTTGCTAAACATTTTAAAAGTGTTTCATTTTTTATTCCCAGATCATTCATGTAAAAGAACCGTCATCTCAAACCAGAAGAATCACACTGTTTGTAAATAGGTAAAAAGAAGTAATGAAATTTTGTATCACTCTGGATTCTTGCTTTTTCAGTAAGTCCAGAGTATGATTTTAGTCTGTAACTGAATCAGCTTATCTGCTAAAAACATACGTGCAAGTTTTCATCTAATCTATATGATGCCTTTTGCACAATTGTATTTCACTTCAGCAGGTCTGTATGAAACTTGCTGCATAATTATCACAAAGATTTTGGAACTAACAGCACTTCATTAATTAGGTTTCTGTTATCCTGTTCCTAGTTGCATGTTAATTAGAAAATAAAGGGCACTTTTCATAAGCCTTCGTATTTTCTGTTTACAAGTATTTTGTTAACATCTAATAAACTTAATGACCTCTAACAACAAGAGGAAGGGAAATCCTACTTAGCAAATTCATAGCTTTTCAATGTATCTTGTGGCTTTATGGTATGTCAAATGTAGGAATGTAAAAGTGGTTTAAGGAGCTGTTGCTGGGTTCAACTAGCTGCAGAAGCTTTTAAGTTATTTTTGTTTCTCCTTTATTGCTTAACCTCTGGGGCCTAAGTTTGGGCTATTTGATAAAGCAGTTATTCAGGTACTTGAAACCATACAAGCTTTGACTTGATAGACTTAGAACAAGATCTTGTATTAAACATACATTTTAAAAACATAATTTCAAATCTGGAAATTGATTGTGGCTTGACCTGTGTATATTGAAGAGCTCACTGTTCCTTACTTTCTTTGCTTTACTGATATTATTAGATCTATTGTTCTTTTACCAGAACTCCCAGCTGATAGAAGAAAAATCAATGTAGAGCAAAGCATTTTGGGCAACAGCACTTTCTCTAGAGTCAGGGCCACAAGTGACTAACTAAGACTAAGTTATGACATTTCCACTTTCAAAGGTTGCAAATGCTTGTATTATGCATTTTCTGGTATTCTCAGAGGCCAGAGTCAAACATGCATGAAGCAAGCTTGGAACACAGCAGTCTTTTTAAAAAATTCAATGTAACACACTGATGTTTTGTACACACCAATATGAGAATTATAAATCACAGGGAATTTCTCTCCAATGTTTTTTTTTTAAACATAGCATACATCCAAAATGACACTTCCAAGGATTTTATATTTACCTGCATAACCTTACATTCAGTCATTTCAATGAACTGCTGGCCATACTGATCTCTCTTGCAGTGTGCATTCGGCACTTGCCTGGTACAGAGCAGGATGCAAAGGGATCTCTGAGGATGCATCCCTTCCAGACACCATCGCCTGAGCTAGCTCATCTTGGATTGAGGATGCTCAGAGGTCTGTAGTTCAAACACATGTCTGCCCAGCTAATGGGGTCAGAACATCTCCTTCCAATAATGGATTGGTTCTCTCTAGGGTAAAATGCCTCTAAGAGAAATTGAGAGGAGATCCATCCTTAAATAAGATTTGATGCAGCCTGGGGGAATGACAATTACATCTTCTGCTAACACTATTCCTAAGGCAAAGTCAAGCTTTGTAGGAAACAGGATGATGGAGTACTTGGGGAGATTTTTGTAGTGTAGTGACTAGTAGATTGGTCCATGCTATAGAAAAGTTCTGTGAGAGAGAAGATGAAACTCATGTAAATGGCTCTTCTGTTGCAGTGAGAAGTGTCCCTGCGTGAGTCACCTTAGTAAAGCTGGGGTTATTTTCTTCTTGGGCTAAGTGCAGCTGGTGACAGCAGCGGATATTTTTATCCAACAGATGAAAAACACAAGAGCCACTCCTGGGGTTGAAGTCCAGGGACCCACCTGAGATGTACAGTAAAAGAGGCACTCAGAAGGGTCTGCCAAAATCAAGTTAGAGCTGCAATTAGAATTCATACCTGGTGGTCCTTTGCTATGTCCCAGGGCATAAGTCTCAGCCAAGGGGCTGCTGTGGGGCTGGGCAGGGGTGATTTCATTGGAGCTGTGTCTGCACCTGTACTTTCTCCCTCTCATACTCACACATATTATTTCCCCACACTGTGCAGGACTGTGCACACTATAGCAGCAAACCTGCCTCAGAGTCACCAGCACAGGGAGGCCACCATGGCTGGGCAGTAATCCCATGGCAGGGAAGGGAGATCCCAGCAGTTAGAGGGTGTTAGACTCACCACTGAGCTCTTTGTATCTGAACAAACATAGGGTGAGTTTGTTTGCCCCTCTAATTCCGAGAGTGCTGATTTTCAGAAAGGCATTTTCAACCGTTATTCTTCAACTCAAATCCTGATTCTCATGGCAGGTCTGTGGCTGAAATATGAGTTGGAGGTGGGAGCTGTAGCTGAAATTTTGCCTGTCTCTGACCACTTAATTTCCAATTTTATAATTCCACAGCCTTCTGCACATGTCAGTTTTACATGCAAGATGTAACAGTAGGCTCTCCAGTCATTCATCCTGACTTAACTGATGTCAATCATCCATTCTGGACACTTGCATAATACTCCTGGCCCAGACTCCTACATCAGCACTAGCTTGTCAGAAGTTCAAGTTGCATGGCAGCACCACAACCCCTCCAGAAATGTGGCTGCAGCCCCCTGCTCTCACCTTCCTGCTGTCACCCAGCACGCTCTTACCCTCCTTGTCTCTTTCCCAGGTTTTTCATAGGTACTTGCACTCATTTCTGGCTTTGCCCCTATGGTGAGGGTCCCTTTCCTTGAAGAAACATAACTCAGTGGTAGTGATGAGACTCTGGAACAGGTTGCCCAGAGAAGTTGTGGATGTCCCCGTCCTGGAAGTGTTCGAGGCCAGCTTGGATGGGGTCTAGGGAAAGGTGTCCCTGCCCAGTGCAGGGGGCTTGGAACGAGCTGATCTGTAAGGTCTCTTCCAACCCCAACCATTCTATGATTTTGGGAGTCAGCTGCTTCTGCTCACTGTGACAGCTCTTCTGCGATTGCTAATGACACTTGGCTGGCTGCTCCACTGGCATCCTGCTTGCCCCTACCTGCTCTCTGTGTGACACCTGCTGACTTCACCTATGGCCGTGTCCTGTCCCGTTTTCCCACCAATGGGATGTTTATGTGGCTCCAGCTCGGCATGTGGTTCTGGCAGCAGCAGACTTGTGGGGCAGTGGTGGGGTGGCCGGGGAGGGGCAGCCAGGTGCTGTTGCTGGCACGTCTGCTTTACATCAGTTCAGCACTCATCTGGCAGTAGGTGTGAAAAGACATCTCGACATCAAGGCTGTCTTTGTGAAAGGATTTGACACAACGTGGCACGTTGAACTGCAGATAATGTTTTATGCCTTTCTTTTTTCTCTTTGAGAACAAACATGTAGCTCCTTGTTAATGGCTAATGAACAGGACAGAAAAATCTGTCCAGCTATACATTCAAAATTTTGCATTCTGTGGCCAAGGAGGGAGGTAAATGTACAGATATCTAATGGGGGCATAAAATGGTAACAAAGAGCTGGATAAGCAAATGAATGTGTATGTGGCTGTTTACCACTCAGAACTTCAAAAGAGAGCAAAAAGGGGCTGATCTGAAAGTGACTGCAGTAGTTGCAAGTATGTTGGGATTTCAAACATACCTGTAGAGTACCTGCCCTGCCTCTGTCCCTCTGCCAGTGCCACTTGTGTTGTAGTTCTGTAGCCTCCATCCTCTGTTCCCTTTGGTGTTGCTGGGGGTAAACAGCACTGTAGCACCAGTGTTTGCTTCCCAAGGCAGCCCTCTGACTGCCCCCCAGTCACCACCTGAGCAGTGGATGGGCATTGCTGGACATTGTGTCACTCCTTCTTAATTCTCATTTACTGTATGTACCTTTCAGAGCCTCGCGAGGCAAAAGATAAAAGAATACAAGCTCCTGTAGTGTAAATAAAAATCCCAGTGCTAAGGAGCTATGAATATACACTTCCTGAAATGTGCTGCAGGATTTTCTATTATTTAGAAATGCTGTAAATCATTATTTTATGGATTAGTAAAATATGTAAAAACATTTCCGTATAGCTCTTTTCTAAATCTAACACAGAAGCTTTTCTCCCTTTTTTTTAAAGCAACCATTTAATAAAGTCTGACACTTAGCAATGTTTTGAAATAATTTTTGCTGCTCTGCCAGCAGTTAGCTTTGCTGTGAATCTCTAAAGACAAATCCATCTACAGTGAATCTAGCAAAATTCAGCTCCGTGTTGTATGTCAGGGTTGAGGACTACTTGTCAGCTCTGGCACTGTCAGATTTTATCTTTAAATATGACAGGCAATTTGTTCAGGGAGCACTTCTGAATGACAAGATATAGTGCTGTTGTAAAACATGGCACCTGTGTGGTATGCCCTGCCTCTGTGGACATCAGAGGCTATTGTTTCCTTTGCTATTAGACAGCCACAGTCACACAATAAGGTGTGTAAAATGTTCACAGAAACCTTTTAAATAGAGTAGCAGGAAAGTAGATACCCTCCGGTCATTTAAGTCAGGCCATTTATCATTTTATCTTATAAAACACAACATTCGCTAAAATGTGATGTAAAGAGAAAACCAAACGCTCTGCTGAGCAATGTCGGTGCAAGCCAAGGGCTTGAGCCATGCTGTAATACAAGAGGGTTATCTTTAAAGTGAAATGCAGTAGAAAAATTTGGATTTTAACTCCTTCCCGATCAGACAGGTAGCAAGAGCCCTGCAGAGGGCTGTTGTTGGCATATGGGATGAATATGGTCCCACTGAAAAATCTTCTGTTGCCACAGGGGGGCTTCCTGGAATGGGGCAGTCAGAACAGATGATGAAACATTAATACACCTAATATGTTGAGTTTAAAAATAAGTAAATAGAGGGTCATTTGGGATCATTTTCTTGCAATACAAATCAAATCAAACTGGGAAAATTAAAGTGGAGACATACTGTGGGTATGCCACTGCCAAAGTCAGCAGAGGGCATTTCCACCCTGCAAGAGCCATATGTTCATTGGACTGGTAAGCAGCCTTCTTCAGAGCACCAGTGTAAAACTGAGTCAATCTAGCACAGTCTGATGCTACAGAGACACCGTATGCAGGCATATCCGAACACACCTGTGCTAATGCTCTTGCTCTTGCCCTGCTGACAGGGAGTGGTGTCTTTACTCTGCAGGATGTGGGAGGGGGCCAGCTCACTCTTTTAAAATTAAAAAAAATTCCCTTTAGACTTTTGCGTTTGGCCTGTTTCTGTTACCAAATTGCTGACTGAAATCTGAGTGCCTGTGCAACAGTGCTGTGTCTGTCCAGTGGAGCATCTCCCTTGCCTGTACAGGACTTGGAGCCTTTGCACATGAACCAGCTCCTGAGCACACCCCTTCCCAACCAGCACCACTGTCCTGCCCCTTGCTGTCCTTGCTTTTCTACCAGCAAGTGAAACTACTTTACAGCTGGGGGAGGAGGTACAGGTCTGCCCTTACGGGTGAAAGAAGGGATTTGATCCATGATGTGCATTTCACTTGCCCTTGGGGGCCAGGCAGAGTCTGGGCTCTGGTAGATCTGTACCAGGAGAAGTCTGGATTAAGGCCATTCTGTGTAGCCTGAGAAAAGAGAAAGTGTCAAATGATAGGGGTTTGATTAGTAGTAATGCTGTGATCAAATCAAATTAATGTCCAATGGTCAGCTGGAAGGCATGCAACATTTGGGATTTTGCTAAAAGTCTCAAGCCCTAGAAGTGAAGGATTCTGTAAAAACACTAGTTTAGCTTTCTTGTACGAAGCAAGTGTTTAGACTTCCTCTTTACAGCTGAGTGGAATAGAACTGAACTCTGCAAACTCAAACACTAGGTGAAATAAAGTGATATCGGTTAAACCCAGTATTAGGAGCCTACATTCTCCATTTTTGCCTCATTGATAGCATTTAGTGGTGGCAATAGTGGTATGCATGTAGCTTTCGCAGGGCAGTTTGAACAAAAATAAATGTAATACAAGGTGGTGGGTGATGGGATGGGTTTGGTAGTTAAAAAGATGCAGAATATGTGCAAGCAGATCCCTCATTAGGAAGGACTTGGCACAGTTTAAATATTCTTTTTTGTTTCTTATTGTGAAAAGAAATTAAGTAATGTCTTTTTACCTTGGTATAACTACTTTAAAGAAAATTATCGAGATGAAGCAGAGGAGTAGCCTGTGCTATGTCTTCTTTGGCACACAAAACTATCTGTCATGTTCACTCTTACTATGATTTCCCCATCTTCAGTAGAAGAAAATAATACTTCTGTTTTTGAAGTGTCATAACTGTGTTCAGATATTTATACATTCTCCTCAGATATTTTTATCTGTTCCTTTTTTTTACATACAAGGTTGCCATAATTTTAGAACCATTGGGAAAATGAGCATTCATCTTATCTAAGCAAAGATCTTTTGATGATTAGCTCCATGTTCTGACATGGTTTCCGTAGTGAATGAATAGCAAGAAGCATCTCCAGAGGGTTAATCATCCCACCTGGATTTGGTATTTCTTTCATGTTAGCGTGAACTGTCTCTGAAGAAGTCTATCTCTTGTCACTGACTCTGGAGAGAGATGAGGTAACTTGCTTGTGTAACTTTCAGCTAAATTTGGCTGAGGAAAGTCATCTTTAGTCACTGAAATCCCTTGACTTTCTCCCTGACATAGAAGCCTAGATAGATCACAAAGGTGTTTTCAAGAATGTTTGCCTTCTCCTTGTTCACAAGCATTTGACCATCTGTGGTACAACTTCATAATGGAAGTTAATTCAAAGGGCTTTAGAAACAAGGAGAAAGATTTTTCTGTAATTAATAGTGATGGATGACTGGTATGGTCACACAGAGCAACATAAATCTTTGTGCCATGCCTAGTGCTAAAAAGCAGACAAACTCTAGCTCAGGGAACTTGGGTACTTAACCATAGGAAAGTCCTACAGGGAAAGGGGTTTAGACCTCATGTCCATTAGGAGGGCAGATAAACACCCAGTGAAGTAATTTTGCCTGCCCATCACCAAGTAATGTCCTCTGAAATGAAGTGCTGCACTTCAGTTCCACCCTCCTCAAGCAAGTGGCCTTGCCAGCAGTTTTAGAGAGAATGTAATCAGAAGGAAAAATCCCCTCAAACAGTAATGAGGTACTACATACATCAGAGTAACTGCCCAAAATCAGAAGCAGCTGTGAGTAATTATCAGTTATCTACCAGTGGATTTTCATGAGGAATGAGATATAAAATACTTCATATATATTTCAAATGCTGTGTATTTACTGGGGTGTATGTTATGGAGCTGTATAAGAAGTACTAGCATCAAGGAGTAAGGTCTTTTTTTTTAAAGGTGAAAATTGAAAATTTGGTATAAAAGCGAACTGACTAGCAGTCAAAAAAGACGTAGACATCTCACAAACTGTGCAATGTTTTGCTGCTACAACAATTTCTCCTCTTAAATACTGTCATTTGAATATTGCTGTTGCAGGAAATCTGAGATGTGCCAGGTAGGAAGGAGTAGTTAATCATATTATGCACTCTACAAATGGTGAGCATGCTTTTTTAGTTTCTTCTATAAATAAAATTAAGTGATATCTGTGAAATATCTGCAGAAAAGATATTTTGGGTTATTTTTGTGCTTTAATGGGCTCCTTCAGTCCTCAATTTGCCTCCTCTAAGCCATGAAGTTGGTTATCATGTAAGTTGGGCTTATGTAGGAATCAAAAGAATGGCATCACATACAAAGGAACAGCTTTCTTTGTTAGGGGAAAATTGCAATTCATTGATGCACAAGAGGCCACCCCTCTGTGGGCTCAAAACACAATGGACATGGTTATCCACAGCTGGAGTGAGTCTGAGATGACAGGAAATGGGAGCACAGATGCAAAAACTTCATTCATTCATTCAGTTCCCAGCTGCCCAGGAGAATGCCTTGAGTCTGTGGCAGTGAAGGGAGCTAGAATCATGATGTGAAGGAACTCAAGAGCCTGGAAGAAGCTGATGGACATGCCTGAAAGCAGAAAGCGGCAGTGTTTCTCCACATTCCTGTGTTTACTATGGTGTTTTGAACAAAGTTTTGCCTTTGGTAGAGTAAATAATTTATATGTTCTGTGATTAATAGAGGGATCAAATTCAGGCATGGCCAGTTTTCATCAGGACTTTTCCATCTGTAGGAACAAGGCTTTGGTACCCCTCTGGACCAAGCTTGGCTGGGGAGCTCTGTTTGCTCTGGTGGTTTTTAACTCATTGTCCTTAAGGCTGTTGAATTTTTGGCTAACTTTAAACTAATATGAAATAAAAATTCAAGTCTCAGAGATTCAACTTCTGAAATTGTTTTGTGAAGTTCGGAATATGGCAAAACAAGGGTGACAGAGAGCAGTGTCCCTTCTGAGGAGGAATCAGCAGGAGGTGCCCATCACTGTCCCTTTGGAGCAGCCACCTGGTAAGTCAGGCACAGTAAGGGCTGTGTCCTGTATAGAGGAAACACTAAACAACAGGGAGAGAGCAGAACTGTTGTGGTGAGGGCATAGGGGCAGGATTTTGGTGACAAAGATTTTGAATTTATGGGAAATTAATCTTCATTAGTTCTGCTGTTCACACAACTTCTTTCTGGTAAACCTGAGAAAACCAGGGCTTTCTCTGTTTTACACTTATAAAACTAGGGTAATGTTATTTAAAATGCTTTGGCTGTATAACAGTTTCCCATAAGCTTCCAGCAATTATCCACAATGGATGCACATTCTTAACTCATGTTTGATTTTAATAGTCAGTGTGACACTGAGTAGAATTGGATTGGGCATTGAGCTTTTCAGTCCCAAACCACCAGTGCACTTGGGGATATACTTAGATTTAAATTGCATGAGTTTCAACTGGAAAATGTGTAAGTGATTTGCTGGATCCAAGCTGGTGCTTGGTATCTCAGTTTTGTAACTTTTTGAACAGAGATTTTTCGTAAGAGTAAATCATTTCATGTGGTTTCCTAAAGAAGTGTGTTTGCAGTCGTGCTATGTGCTCAGACAAGTAAGCCACTTCTGTACCCTAATCAACCAAGGACTGATTTAAACCAAAATGAATTGAATAACAGGTTAAGTTTCTGCTGCTTTTATGAGAATGGAAGAGAGGCATTATTAATGCCTGTAAGGAAAAGGCTGTTTTGAGAACTCAGTCCTACTAGAAATCATCTCGCCTACACAGCTGTGAAATTATGAGCCAGAACTCCATAGCAAGTGGGAATTCATGGGTCTTGTGGCTCAGGGAGCTACCTGTAGCTTTTACTGTGACAGAGCTTTAAAAGAAAACACTATATTCAAGGCAACTGTTCAGAATGTTTAACCCAAAAGGAGGGTCTTTTTTTTGCTGAGGGACATGTGTGGCAGGCTGCACATTAATGCAGACCTTAGTGTTATCCAGAAGCATCACAAGCACCTGTGTGACTCTGCAGATACTGAAAGTTCATGTACCAGCTGACCACAGCCTTCCTCCCCTCTTCACCTTCCTAAATGCACAGAAGGGGAACATTGAAAGGAAAGGTGACCCAGGCATGCTAATGTGAGTGTTCGGATGAAGAAGAAATAGCTTGTCAAATAACAGTATTGTCTGAGCTAATCAAAGAGACATGGACTTATTTTGGGTGGAAAAGACTTTTAGGATTGAGTCCAACAGTATCCCCAGTACTGTCAAGCCCACCACTAACCCATGTCATTAAATTCACATCTACACAGCTTTTAAACACCTACAGGTATGGTGACTCCATCGCTTCCCTGGGCACCCTGTTTCTCTTATTCCTACAAAAAGCTGGCAATTACATTGCAGCTTTATTTTATTTGGCTCTTCTTAAAAATCAACTGAATATCAATCTACAATCAATAAAGAAAGTTGCCTATAGGCAGTTCTACCTTCAAATCTACTCCATGGATCAGCTGCTGGTAATCTATACACAGTCAATAAGATACGTTTCAAAAGTGAGGTTTTTCTCCCAAAAGGCAAAACTGCTCTAATTTACAGCTGGATATGAACCGGGCAAAGTATACACCTGAAATAAATGTAATTTCTAATTTACAAGAAACTCTGGTGAAAGATTAGATCTGATCTTCTCTCTATGCAAGTAATCTATGGATATTTATATTATGATAACTGGAGAGCACAAATTGCTTTGGTTTTTCCTTTTGGGTATCTTTTTCATTTGTTTGTTTAGCAAAACCTGCAGGGGAAACTCAAACAGCTATAATTATAGTCACAGTTACAAGTTGTGGGTTCTGTAGATAATAAGCTACAAGGCATTTTTATTGTGCTTTTTTATTATTATTTGGTTAAAGAATGCTTTTTTTCCCAAGACAATCCATCTGTATTTTGTAGGAAGGAGAATCAAAGCAATAGCTGTCAAATATCAGTAAGATAGCAGATTTACAAATTAATCCCATTGCTTTGTATTTCCACAAAGGTTGAAATCTATAATTGGTGCTAGAAACTATAATTAACTTATTAGAAGCACTCAGGCAGCTAGGTGTATAAAATGGCAGCAGGTGTGTAATATCATTAGAAATACACTGTATAAAAAAAGCACCTTGGAGTTTTATCCCTTTAGTTTCATGCTACCAGCTGCCAATTTGATTGGTTAAGTAGTTTTGGGCTGTGCAATACTCTTTCTTTTGGATTGATGTGTTTATTACTTTTTATGACAGGGGATCCCAAGGCAGATGTTCAATAAAGAAACAAGCTGCTACAGACCAGAGTAAAGAGATAGGTGGTGTAGATGCAGGAAATTGGGAAAGTTATCATATGCGCTAAGTTGTTATTGAAGATTTTGCTCCCAGCATTTGTAGCAGTTGTGTTATATGCTCTTCCACAGACAGTAATCTAACAGGGAATTATTGAAAGCCAAGTGCCAAGATTTCAAATTGCACTATATGATGTGGAGCTGCTACTCGAGCAGGGAGCTGGAGCTTTGAAATGATAAAGACGTGTCCATGCCATTTTTCGGAGCTGTGTGGGAACGGTGGGAGCTGTTGTGCTTGTGCAGAGCCTTTTCTCACCAAGACACAGCTGAAGGTCTGCTTTTCCTTTGTACTTTGTGCAATCATTTACATTGGTGAAACCATTTACATTAGCACAAA
>NW_024581093.1:9416124-9505115 GCF_017639235.1 Corvus kubaryi | reverse complement strand
AGCAAATTATGGTTGTTTAGATCTGGATCAACCAAAGCCAAATTCTGCTCAGTCTTCACCAGTAAAAACACAGGCTCATCATATTTAAGTGAAAGGGAACATGCAGATGGATACATGGGCAAAAACAAAAAAAGAGGTTTTTTAGTTCCTATAACTGTTCACCACTTGATTTATGTTTTGCTTAGTGCTAAGGGGGGGAGAAAATACAAGTTTCATGGCTTTTGGAAACTTCTGAACACTCCTGAAGGGGAAAAGCAAATATTTTCTAGAGAGGCTTTTTGGCATAAACCATTTCTTTTTCAGTGCTTTAAAAGGAAGCAATAGACTGTGATTGACATAAAAATCTCCTTTTTAATTGATTTAGTATATTTTGCTGGTTTTGTGACTTTAATTTAATCTATTACAACCAGATATGAGGAGAGCTAATAATTCATGAGAGATGTTATTTTCTAATTACATTTTTATGAATGCCCCTAAAGCTTCTGCCCAGAAGCAGAAGCTGGCCAAAAAGATTGAATTATATTGAGAGCGAACTGTTCTGCTCTGTCCATATTCTTTGATCCACTGCTTTCCTTTGGTTTCTTGGAATATTAGCATTATCCCTGAAATAATATTTTTCCCCTGTGTTTTGAAGGGATGAGTATCTCATTCCTCCTTTCACCACCTCTGAGACACTTCCTGTCCTACTCCTGTAATCTCCTCTTGACTTTCTGAGGCTCAGCTCTTCAAGCTGTGCTGGGCACAAAGTTGCTGCCATCCTTTCTCTTGCAGACAAGAAGGTGTGACTGTTTCGAGTTCTCCTGCCCCCACAAACCAAGTTTTGTTGAACCAGTACACTGGGCAATCCCAAACTTTCCCACTCCTGTGTGTGTCAACAGTTACTTGAAACCTTCCTTCTTTGGTTATAAGGTTGTGTCTTTCCATACCCTCTGCCTTTTCCTGATGTTTGTGAATTATGGTGTGGCTACAAGGGAGAAAAAGGAAATGTGTAATAGTCTCTTGCTGTCTGTTGGGGGAAAAGCTGTTCAAAATGAGACAGCCCTGAGGTCTGCAGGATTTCTCATGGCCTGAAATGGCAGATTTCATGGGCTGGGACAAGTGTTTCAGGTCATATCTCAGCTTTTCCATCCTCCTCTAAGCTATTGAAGCTTTAAGGAGGAAAGAAAAAGATGTTATAAAATTTAGGCTGTTATTGGACTGTTTGTCAGACCAGCCTAAGCAACAAATTCCAAGTGCTGCTGTGGAATTCTGATGGCTGCAGTTTGGTTGGCAGGAGGCACCGAGACAGGTCAGGGAAGGCTGAGGCCGTGTGGGACACAGCAGAGAGAAATGCCAGGGGTGTGTTAAACACGTGAGGCAGAAAAGAGAGACTGTGACAATGGAGTTGTGTTAGAGCAGGAGCTGAACATAGAACTCGAGAGTACTTTCAGTAACAGGATGTGTTTCATCCAGGCATCTCAAAGCACAAACAAAGGCAGTGAAAGAGACAATGCAGACCTTGGGAGCTGAGGAACATGGGAAAGAGAAATCATGCTAAAAAGCAATATGAGCAGTTGTGGGAAATGACGTTTTAAAAACAAACCACAGTGGTTGCTGCATTGTACAAACCTAATAAGACATAGTGAAAAATATTGGATTTATTTTTACAAGTTAAAAGTGACCTTGTTGGCCTTATGAATGGATTCACTTCTCACAGTACCTCTTAAGGGCATTAGGGTTATGACTAACTCATAAAAATAAATCCAATATTTTCCCCTTGGCCATGTCATATCCAGTGTTGGAATTCAGCTGTGAGAACTGGTGGGGCTCTGACTTTCATTTAGTTTGACCTCCTATTATGAGAAGTACCTGGCTCTCAATCCTGGTGGGTTGCAGCATAGTTCCAACAGTGTTTAAATCGCATACAGAGTGGAAACAGAAAACATCCAAGAAGGCCTAGGAAATAGAGGGTCGTGAAACACAATATGTAACTGAAAGCAACACGTGAAAGGAATAAGTATTTCAAATACAGATAGGTTTTCTTCCTGTCCTGTTTTCCATTTGACCAGCATAACAGAGCAAGTCAGGACTGTCAGTTTAGTCCTACACTGTATATGGGGGAGGCAGAATCCAAGTTGATGACTGAGCTCATACAGTTGTTCATTTCTGTTGGAGTCTAAGGAACTTTTAAAAATCCAGTCAAGAAAATAACTAGAGAACAAGTGATTTAAAAATGAGTTGAGAGCTTTAAAGGTGATAGACACACTTATCTAGTATCTGTGATGGCACAAGGTCTCTCCTGAGCAATAACCTAGTTCAAAGCAGTAGGAAAAAAATAGTACAAACTGTTTTCATCACCTATGGATGTCTACAGCTACAAATCTGAAGCTTTGTTGCTGCAGCTAAGTGGGCTCTGTCGATTACTGAGGGCTTGTATTGGTTCCACGCATCCAGGTGACCTCAGTCTGAGGTGGTCACTGTCATGTATCAATGAGGAAATGTTCATTTTAAGTGCATACCAGATGTGCTCTTTTTATAATTTGTATATTCTGCTTATCTGCTCTGCCTGATAACCATTCCCTTTCCAATAGTCTCAGATGAATTCACCTTCCTTTTGGCTGAAGAACTTTTAAAGGTCTGGTACATGCACCTGGATGTGGTCCTGGGTGACAGGCTCCAGGTGACCTTGCTTGAGAATGGGGATTGGTCTAGGTGGTTCCAGCCCCAACCATTCAGTGATACCATGATCTTAAATTCAAGCTATGACAGCACAAACCTCTGTATAAGCTCATTTACCCTGTCAAAAAACATAGAGTGGGCAGAAAACCAGTCAATGACATAGTAGTGAAGGTGCTATGGGATTAACAAGAATGTTTGCCAGGTTCAATTAATTAGGCCAAGCTGAAATAGAAGCAGAATGAGATTAAATATTTGTTGCACTGTGACTGTCCTTGCAGGGGTAAACCCTTAACTAGTGTAATTTGGATTAAATATAAACTCAAGTGCAAAGAATATATAAATCCATTTATCTGAAGCCAAGCTGGATTCCAGCTTTGGTTACTGCAAAGTTAATTTTGCCATTGTTCAGCATTGCCTTTTGTCTCCACAAATTCTCTCCCAACAACTTGAGCAGCATGCTGAATTATAACTGTAGAAAATCATGAATGACATGCATATGTTGTAGGCATTTTTGAGGTTGCAGGGCTAACAGTAAATATTCACACTTAAAATATTGAATTTAGGTTTATATGCCATGGAAATGTTGAGTACCTTCTTTGCTTTGTTTCCTCTGCCTCTGCTTTTCCCATGACTCTTTTATTACACTGAACGAGTTCCATATCTGTAACATACAGAAGTTGACGGGTTCTCATATTGCATTTCCTTATTTTCTCTGAACAAGTTTCAATGAGTATTATTTTACCTGCATCATTTTGGTGTCCAAAGTATTCCCATAGTCAGATCAATCATGGGAAAATTTTCATTCCCTAGGAACATATTGGATCCAGAGATAGGGGATTCCCCAAGTGTGTGAGTTTCAGCCCTGCCCTGCTGTGCTCTGTACAGCACATGAGCTGTTGGCTCTGCTGTGGAGCAGCCCCTGCACCCCAGTGCTGCCCCAGGCCAGGCAACCCCCGCTCTGAGCATCGTGGCCGCTGCTGCAGTAGCTACCACACACTGAAAAGGTGTGTTGGCAAGTAAGCCACAACTAAAGATTTAGATTTCTTTTACTAGACAGCTTTGTCAGGATTTAAAGGTGTTTTTTCCTAAACATGACAAATAGGCCTGCTGAAGCAGCTAAGAGCACTTATTTATATAAACTGGCACTGATGTTACCTTGTGTAAAATATGTTTAATTTTAACCAATGCATATTTGAGTTATAGTTTCCATAAATATTTGTGAATACATTATGATAAAATCTAAAACCTTGGCAACAGTTAAGAGAAGAGATTGCAGATAAAAATCAACATTGCCTGCAGTATCCCAGGAGATCATACTGCTAGTGAAGTTTAAATTAGCTTTGCCCTAAAATCTAAGACATTCCTGCAGCACACTTTAAAGCATCTTAAAGTGTGAAGGAGTTAACCTAATTACTGTAGCATTTGAAGACAAGACATTTGTAAAATTAATGGGCTAAAACCTGCAGTCTTTCATTCAGCAAAAATTCCTACTGCAATTATGCATTTATTGTGGAAGAGCTGCACAATTCAGTCCTCTGTTTTAAAACCATGTCATCCTGACAGAAAATAGTCCAAATACTGGGGGTTGGGGGAGGTGTGTGATTTCTGGTTACACAATGAGAAAAGGAGGAACATGGACCATTTAACTTCTTCCATCACTTGATGTTA
This sequence comes from Corvus kubaryi, assembly GCF_017639235.1. NCBI lineage: Eukaryota > Metazoa > Chordata > Aves > Passeriformes > Corvidae > Corvus > Corvus kubaryi. The sequence goes on along the minus strand of NW_024581093.1, from coordinate 9,500,789 downwards.
CCTGCCTGTGATAGCAGGACCTTATCCCAATCCCCAGCAGAGATTCTGCCTGGCACCATTTCCACTGAGAAGATTTGGTCTCCTCACCAGTTTCTGTGTTTGTCCTTGGCTGTCCCTGGGCCCACAGGGCCAAGCCTACACAAACAAAAGTCATACAACCCAGTCAGAACAGTGCTACAAAGCAAAGCATGTAGTGCTAAAGGCCCAAAGGCCACATTGTGGGTGTTTCAGGGAAGCCTATTGCAAGTGAGCTCAGGGCTGTGCCCACATACCCAAGTGTGTGCTGGTGGCTGGAGAACATCAGGTTTAGTTTCACCTGAGAGGATCCCAGTTCATTCTGTGGCTTTCTGCTCCGCACAGGAGGTGGTGATGGTTGGAAAAATCACCCCAACAGTGACTCCCCATACGTACTGACACACCAAGGTAGGTGTGTCCCAATGCACTGAAGGTACCTGCAGGGGCTCCCAGTGACACTGGGTGCTGTGGCTGCTCTGCAGTAGTTGGCATGTCCTCACTCTGTAGGAATTGGCAGCATCACCTCCCTAAGAGGACAGTGAGAGTAACAGGATCCCAGGCTCTGCTGCTTCACCTATGCAGGGGAATCTCTTCAGATGTGATGTCTGTGCCCTGTGTGGAAGGAAGATTAGCAGGGCCATTGCTGCAAGGTTGCTGTGTCTCCCTGCACACAGGAGAGATGGGCAGAGTAGCTGGTGAGAGGACAGAAATTATCCAGTTTATTATTATTTATCCAGTTTATCAGGGGGACATGAAGTGTTTGGTTTGGGCATGAGCTCTGTTCAGCAGCTTTGTTCTTTCTCAGCCTTCAGTGTTCTCACACAGGGACATGTACAGAACACAGATGTATAGGAACAGGTTCAGTTAACAGTTTCCTTTGTGAGGTGTTAGAAGGATGCAATTCTCTGTTAAAGTATTTATAGGGCAAAGCACTGGTTCCCTGCACTTCACTGGTGCTATTCACTGTAAGAATCACTGATGTCTAGGCTCAGGCTTAGGAAGGTGAGTGGTTTTCTATTCAGATTGATCCCAGTCTGTTTCTCCTCTAAACCAGTCCAAGTCAGTAGTGCAATTACAGAAAAGACTGAAACAACTTCCACTCCCTTTTAACAACAAGTAGCCTTGTTCATTCCAGGCTGCTGAGACATTTCATCCACAATTGGTTTTTAACTGAAGATTTTTTACAAGGCATTCACAAATGTGAAAAAAGAATAACATGTTATGTGAAAATTTTTCCAGCTGCATCTTGCCAGGTTTTGTGCTGGTTATTGAAGCGGCTGGCTAGAAATGGGTCAGTAGAACTGTAACAGACTTCTTGGTTATTGTTGTTTGACTGAGAGAGTCCAGACTTTGCTCACCTTAAAAAAAGCCTTGCTTTGATTTCCTGACTGAGGTAGGATTCAGTTAATGGAAGTTAAGAGTTGGTTTGAGGGTGAGCGGCTGGATGGGGAGAGGATTGCTGCTTGAGAATTTACAGCATGGACTCTGCTGGAAAATGCTAAGGTATGTTTCACATTTTTATCTAAATATAATTGTGTTACTGAGTGTTGCCCAGATGAAAAGAAACAGTGCACCAGATGCGATTTATATGCACACACACACATGTATATGTGCCTTTGATCTTTATAGAAAAATGTTGTCCTTCCAGTAGATTCGTTTTCAGATGAGTTTGCTTGTCTTTTTCCAAACTGAGGTTGTAGTCAACAACTGAAGTTAGGGTGGCAGAGATGGTACTGAAAATTGGTCAAGTTTATGGGAAAAGTGTGATAATTGCACCTTTTATAGCTGTCATCCAATGCAGTTCTGTTTCACTGGACCAGCAACTGTTAGTATTTCAATTCTTTCCAACTGCTATTTGAAGAAGTTTTTTTAAATAAAAATTTTTAAGTGTTCCTTATCCTTTTGCAATGTGTTTTTACAGTTCACTGCAATATTCCAAGTAACAAGTCTTTATTATTTTAAAACCGCCATTAGAAATTGCTTATGTGGAGCTGTACAGCTCATCAGCTTTTTGCAGGGCACCTTCTGTGCCTGCTCACTTAGAAGTTTATTGGTTTGAACCACATTCTGAATCTGTCCTCTGCCTTTAAATTCCTTTAGCATCTCTTCATGTACCACTGACATATGAGTATTTTACCTTTTTTATTGTGTCTGCCACAAGTCTCAAGCACCTTTTTGGCATGTAGTAGGAGCCTTCAAACTTACAGACAAGCACCTAAAGGAAGCTGTAATAGCAAAGCCTGGGACGTGGAGGCCTGGCAGGCAGGACTCCTCTGTTCATCCCCAGCAGCTGCCCTTTCAGAGCAGGTTGCAGAGCTCACAGTCTCCTTGACAGACTCCAGTGTGTCCTTTCTGAATTGTTTCTTCCCTCGGGCAATCTGAAGGAGTACGCCTCAGATGACCGTGTTCAAGCAAATCTCACCCTTACATTTCACTTTAGTCAATTTAAATCTCACACTTTATGCTGTAGCCAAAGCCATTAGCCCATGTCATCCTTCACTGTAATGCAGATCTGCTCCTATCTCATTACAATGTGCATAGCTCTACCACAGGGTCTGATACACACATCCAGAGCTATACTGAATTATTAAGGGTTTCACTTAAACCAGCAAAACTGAAGAAGTTTTGGAACGCTGTCTTTAATGTGACCTGTAAGGTTGAAGTTCTTGAGGTCTCTCTGAACAGTTGATGTTTTTAGTACACTCTGTGTGGCACTTCAGGTCTGTATAATTACATGGATTTTGAGAGAGAGATATGTATTCTGACTTTGGACAGCTCTGGCTCTATTGCATCTTGGCTGCAACAAAAAAAACTAAAGACCTTTTCCTCTTAAGTACATAAACAATGAAATCCTTAAATCTTCCCTGTCAGATGAAAGCCTGGGCATTCCATAATAATATTTTTCATGTGCTTACAGTAGGAATTATTTTGAGTGCTCAACTTTGACTTAGTAGGTCAAAGATGATATTCTTTTTATACAGATCTTTAATATAAGCAATATTCTCTTTCACCCCTGACACATAATACAGCAGTTTTCCTTCAAAGCGTAAATTAAAGTGAAGCCACAAAAGGGTCATTAATGGACTTGGTAGAGTCAATACTGAGGGTATCATGTACTGCCTGTTTAATATTAAAAGTGAAGTCAATGGAAGTATGGTCTTAATATATGTGGGCTTTGTGAATACTGAGAGAGAGCAGAAAGTTTAAACTTGGGAGTGTGCAGAGAGATGAAACAGCTTGCAATGCAGCATAATGTTGGGGTTCATTCCTGAAAACCCAGGAAAATATATGCCTGCAGCTAAAGGTCAGAAACTATTAGTGAGGATTAGGATGGTGTCATCCACTGTATTTCATATGTGGATTTAAAAAAAAAGTTCTAATGAAAGGAAAAGATTTGTAATTCCAGAGCCACCAGTTAAGCAGTAATATCCAAATCATTGGCTAATCTTTTCCTTCAAATTAATGAATAGAAAGGCCAGAATGCCAGAGCAAAATCCCCTACAGAACATACCTTGTGAGAAAACTAATAAGACACACTGTATAACTTTATTCTGCTTACAGTATGGGAGACTTTTAAAGGACCAATTAAAAGAGACTTAAAATGCAATTAAAGTGGAAATCCCTTGGCGACAAGGTATTAGCCATCTCTCCCATCAGCCCTGCATTAGCAAGCCTTTAGCAAGAGATTTGCTGGTGGATAACGTATTTGTGAAGTATAATAGTAGGACTGAGCCCAGGCAGCAGAGAGGAGGCTACAGCCAAGCTGACCTCCAGGGAAAGGCCTGGGACGGCCTCTTCTTGCTGTGCTGAGATGTAAATGGTGGCAGGTGATGGGAAAGAGGAGCAGTTTCTGAAAGATGGCTGCACTGGAGGACAGGGGGCACAACCTGTGGGAGCTTTTTCACCCCTCTGATAAATGGTGCTGCAGCAGGGAACCCATCTGTTTCTACAGCTGACAGTGCAGATTTCTTTTTAATACCAGTGTCTCTTTCCTTGGGAGGAGGCAGGCAGTATTGCCATTGCTTGGTTTTGTCCCAAGGGATCCCTCACCAGAAGTGTAGGGGAACAGTCAGGCGAGGAGATGAATCGAGACATCACTGGCCGGTGTGTGATTAGCTCTTGTCCTCGAAGTGCACCTTTGTATTGGGACAAGGGGTGTTTCTGATGTACTTAAAGTTTATGTGTGTTGGAATCTGAGCCAGGGAGCCATAAAATAGAAAATTCTGTGGAAGTAAAAAGAGCTGCTTATACTAAGAAAAAGCCAATGGCAGAAAAAAAATGGGGTTTGGGTTTTTTTACTTAAAGAAAAAATAAGTAAGTAGCAGGTTTGTGTGTGTAAATCCAGGGGGAAAAAAAATAAAAAACAACAAACTTTCTTTGAAATGAAGTTAAAATTGCAGCCACAGAGCTGAGTTTAAGACCTGGAGACCTGATCCAGGCAATTCTCCTTGCCTGTGGGAGGGACTGTCGGTGCAGGGCCCTAGGCTAAATAATGTCTAATACTCTCATCAATATTAGGTGATGAATGCCACAAATGCAGCCACATCAGTAGATGAGAAACGTCATTTTAAATATGTACATGCTGCTTGGGCAATTAAAGATAGTGTGTGTGTGCATGGGGGCTTTTGGGTCCTCCATGTTCAGAACCTTGTTCAGTCAGAGGCACGGCTCTGCTAACACGACCCTGTGTCGTACGTTTGTCTGCATAATCCAAAAGCAGTTTGAAATGTCTGTAATGTGTGGCAATGAGTCATGACAGCAAGCTTCTTCCAACCATCTCATGCCAGAGCTGATCCCTGGACAGGTACAGCTGACCACACTTCCTCCCCAGCCCTGGCTATGGAATGACAAACCCCATCGCTGCTGCTGCGGGTGAGTGGTAGAGGTGCCTGTGACAGGATTCCTGTGAAAACAGTCAAGCCATGAACCAAAAGGCTGAGTAACTGGTCTGTGTTATTTACAAAAAGACACCTTAGAGAGGCAAGTGCAGGGTTTGTGCACCTCCTTTCTCCCTGATAAGTAGCTGTTAGTCACGTGCTACTGCCTATAATTTTCAGAAATTAACATTAATAATTTATTTTTCCTTTTCCATTGCTGATTATATTTCAGACACAACTTGAGTGTCTCTTAGCAAAATTACAACCATGATTTGTTTTCAAAATTTAATAGTGGATAGTTAGATTATTTTTTTATGGAGGGAAATACCTTAAGAGGAGGCAAATCAGAAGCTTGGCCATTTTATTTTAAGCCACATCGCATGGACAATGAAGAATAGCTACGTCATCCACGCTTTAGCTAAATGAAAGAAAGGATGGGTTACTATTCCCTGCCTTGCAATGCAGCAGAACCCTAAAAGGCCATGTGTTTAACCAAAGCACTGCAGACCCTGACTGGCGAAGCCTCTCCATGAAGTGTGGGACTGACATTCCAATTTAGAAGCATCACGTAAAATCTTAATCAGTGCAACCAAATTAGCAGAGCAGAGCTTTTACACCATGTTCCTTGTTTACGCTTATCATTCTTAATAAATTCTAAATGCTTTTACAGGTGTGGAAATAAGCCTATTACCAAGATAATTTTTTTAATCATAGACATTTTAGATTGAGATGTGACATTTGCCATAATTCCCTTGCTCTATCTCATAGCTTTCTGAAAGCCGTCTACGTTCCCAACACCATCTCTGTGGTAGAAGCAGTCTCTTGACTGATGTATGTCCAAATAAGCCTTTGAATACTTTTCCATATTGGCCTTGAAATAATTCAGATGTCAAATTACCTCTCTCCAGACTTCCTGACTCCACCAGGCCCCTTGAATATGTTTTTTAAAGTATTTAGGGGGAAAATATTAAATTTTTCTAAGCTGGGTCAGGGTTCATAGAATTTGCTAATAAAGAGTCAGGCAAGGAAGATATTTACTTGGGGAAGGCTTTGAGTATATTTTGTGTAACAGCTGCAGGTTGAGACAGCCTTTAGTTTGTGTTTCTGAGTTTGCATGCCTCCAAGCTTTTGGCATCTTTGCTTTTATTTTTTTCCTCCTGTTTTCCTTTCAAGACAAATAAGGAAACAATTTCAGTCTTTTCACACCAAGCCTTTTAGCATGGTCCACATATTCAAACCTCAGGGTGAGACGCTTCTCAGTTTGACAAGGAATATCCTTCAGCTTCTCATTTTGTTCTCTTCAAAATGCCCTTACAGCTGAAATGCATTGAGAGCACAGAGCTTGGAGGGTCCCATCAGCCAGGTGTGCTACAGGCCACAGCACCACAGCACTTGAGCAGTTGCTCTGCATAACATTTGTGTGATGTAGCTAATCAGGAGAAATTAATCCTGCTGTTGTTTTGGTCAGTGGAGTCAGCTGTGTCTCCGAAAGCTTTGGGATAATTTTTTGTTTGACGTAGGTACTAATTACCCATTTGTCTCTCTCAGTGGTTGTTGTTATAAATTCCCCATCACTGTTCTGCCCAAGGGCCACATTGTAAAATTGTACTGCCTGGGGCCAAATCTTCACTTTCAGCAAAAAATCCCAGGTATGTTTTGGGAGCCCTTTGCAACAGTGATGGCAAATGGCCTCTGCCTTTTTCTGTGCAGGATTAATAGAGCAGCCCCTGAGCCACAGCTGGTGCCAGGGCTCTTCGTAGAGGGGCTTTGCATATCCTCATCAATTGAGTAATGTGAGCTTAGGAGGGAAGAGGGGGTAACTGGCCTCCTCCTGCTTAAAAACTCCTCCCTTAAAAACTACCTCCAGATAAAGGTGCAAAGTGAAAAAGGTTTTTATATGGAGGTTTTTACACTGGTCCTTCTGGAGGGGCTCACTGTGGTCAGTTCCCATCTGAACCCAACAAAGGCACAGGGGTGTTCTCCTGCAGTGCCTGGCAGAGAGCATGGCTTTCCCTCACTGTTGTTCAGGAAATTGTCTCAAAACGCTCCACCCTTTGGGGTTTTGTCGCTCTTATGTGATAAAAAAACTGATGAAACAAATGAGCATCACAAGGATGTTGTTCTCCAGCTCAGTGGTGTTTCTGCTGAAACCTTGCAAGTTTACCCCCCGTGTAAGCCAGGGGCTAGGAAATGCAAATAAAATTCAACCCTGGTTTCATCTTGTCTGTATTAAGATCATGACACCACAAATACTAGCAAATAAAACTTTATCAGAAGCTTAATTACTTAAAATTAGCCATTTCCAAAAAGATATCAACAAGATTGCTAATTGATTAAATATTTCAAGTTGGGTAAGAAACTTTGAGGTCCAAGACAACAACATGTGACTGCCCTATGATATACGCAGGTGGAAGCTGATGCCTATATTTTTAATGAAATGAAAAAGAAAGTATCCAGGGTTTATTTTCTTTAAATAATGCACTAAGAATGCTAAACAGAAACAAAGGTAACAACATTAGGATAATTGTGTGGAGTAGGGTAAAAAAAAATTTTTTTAATTGTCCTGATTGTAATAATATGCAGTGTAATTATGCATGTATAAGGAAATGTGCTTATTTGCTATCTCCATTACTAAATTTGGTGTCCCCATATTCAGCCCCTTTATCCAGTTTGCTCTGTGTTCCACTTGTGCCACTTGAAAAAGAGGTTAATTGCAACTTATCACTATTAAGAATGCATTTGCTGCAAGCATGTGATATTTGTCAGGTGGTACAGAATTTGTTCAGAACCATTGACCTAAAATGCCCACAAGTATTGTTTCCTTTAAAATATTAGCCTTATCTTGCAGTGTAGACTCAAGCAATCTGAAAGGTAAATAATCAAAGAAAAGCTATTACCCAAGACTGCTTACAGTTCTTTAAATCAAGTGTCTGTGCAATGGTAGAGATGCTGTAGTTAATTTTAGAAACAAGCATGTGACAGCAGTCACACACTCTCAAAAATGTTTAAATTCAATGGTTATAATCAAAAAGTAATTATACACAGCATCCAAAAGAGACAGTTCAATGCATCTCAGAGATCAGTTACAACCAAAATCTGTGAACAGAAGGAGTGAGCTCGTTTGACTGTCACACAAAGCCCTACCAAATTACTATTCACTTCGATTAACTTTCAGTGACCGTGTCTATAGGCTGCTTGGTTAATGGTTTTCTGTCAATACTGTAAAAATGCTAACCTGTCTTTACATCTAATCAATTTTGAAATGGCTCTTTACATAAATGGTCTATTCCTTTACTTCATTAAAAAAAAAAAAACAAACCAGAAGCAATCAAATAGGATTGAACGGAACAAGCACTTGTGTAAAAAATACAATAATTAATTTTAAGTCCGTGTATTTTGAAGTAGTTGTCCTTGAGTGTTTTCTTCATCACCATTTTTTAAAGGGCATTGAAAATCAATGTTTCACTTTACTATCATCCATCTTTATATAGTAATAAATTAAGTGGAAAGTATTGATATTTTTGACTGAGCTTTTAAAATTTACATACTAATGACAATTGTACCCTTGTGACTTTTTATTTGTGTTGCTGTTTACTGACACTGACTAGCGGGAAATTTCAGTCATCTGGGGACCATATTTCCTCTGAAGGAATAAGACAGTATCATGTCTCTGATTTTATATTATGCTTGAGATCTTAGCCATAGTACCTTTTGCTGGACTTCTTTCCAAAAAACCATGTAGGCAGCAGAAGTGGTTGAAATGCTTATCGTGTCACTCTGTCTTAGTGTGTTCCAGCTACAGGGATGTACACTGCAAGCACAGCTAATGGACCCACAGGAAAACCAGGCTGTGTCGCAGGGAAATAAAAATAAAAATGCTGGTGAGGAAGTAGAGGTGCCTTCATATGCCCTTGGAAATGCAGCTGGTCTGGGGAGGAACCAGACCCTGTCCTGGCATGTGTTTGGATGAGGGATTGAGGAATATGAAGCTAGGACTTTTGGTGAAATCTTATCCTTTCTGGCTATTTTTCCTTTGTATGCCAGACTCATAAGCAATGTCTGGGTTGTATGATAGCCAAAAAACCCCTACATCCAATTTATAAAGGAAGGAAGCCTTTGTGGATTCTATGATTCTTTTAAAATTTATTATTTAGAGTACAGCTTATGATTAGACCAGGAAGTTCAGAGGGGTTATTTTTAGCTATGTGTGAATACTTGAAAAAATTATTTGTGATATTTCAAGTGAAGGCTGTAAGTGACTTTGACAGTATTTGCTCCCTCTTTGTTCACTTCCTGGGAACTTTGAGCTCTTTTCTGTGAATCGAAACATTTGCAGACAGAACTCATGATTGTAAATTAGTGGTGTCAAAAGTATGTGGTTGTCTAGTGTGCTCCTTGCTGTCATGCGAATCTGCTAACCCCATAGAGCAGGGAGAGAGGGAAAATGCCGCCTGACTCAGGTGAGGAAGTGCTGAGCACAAATAGTTGATGGCACAAAGGACATATATTCAAAGTAATAGTTGTGGAAAGAGACCTGCCAGCAAAGCCCTGGCACCAGTTTGCTGACACAATCCATTTGCTGAGTAATTCTAGATATCAAACAGGTGCACAAGCTCATGCTCTATTTGTGGATAGTTTGCAAACAGGGAGTCACATTTTTTTAATAACTTGCTCATTGCACGTATCTCACTAATAGTTATTTTCTACTGTTTATTCTCTACACAATAAATTCTATGATATTTCTTCTGCTACTGCATGATTTGTTTAGGCAGGCAGGATTTATTTTCACTTCTGAATATCTTCTAATTAATGTGATGAGTATCAATTCTTAGTTTATTGGCTACTAATGTCCATTGATGTGTTAGCTCTCCATTTTAATAACATACAGGTAGAAAACAAAAAACTTTTCACTGTAGGATAAAACCAAATATTGACAGGGCAGCCTTGCTGGATTTTCAAGGCAAGTAAAATCCACCTACTTCTGGATATTTGTAGGTATGTTCATGTAAGAGCGTGCAAATACTGTACTGGAATATGTTAAGTGAGTACAGAAGTTTAATGACAAATAGCATACCATGCAGAAGTTTAATGACAAATAGCATACCAAAGGCCAAATTCTGAAACACTTTAGCATGAATTTTATTCCAAAAATCTGTTTTACCAAAGGCTTTCCTGTGAGTAACTCATGAAGGGTTTGTAATTTGGGTAGGAAAGGGTCTCAGGAGGTCTCTTGTCCAACCTCCTGCTGAAAGCAGTCAGCTGTGGGCTTTGAAGTAGTTATTCAGGGCTTTTTCCTGTTGGATCTTGAAAACCTTTAAGGATGGAGACTGTATAACCTCCCTGGGCAAGCTGGGTCCCTGGTTCCTTCTCCTCATTTCCAGTCCTTATGTCACCTCTTGCCCACAGTGCCTCATTTTCCCACCACGTACCACCGTGGCCTGGCTCTGGCTCCATCTCCTTGCTAACCTCCTCATAGGTTCTGTGGGCTGCTGTCTGATCCCCCGAGGTGTTCTCTTCCTCAGGCCAGGTGAGTGCAGCTGCCCAAGCCAGCTCTTGCAGGGCAAGCATTCCATCCCCACTTGTCTGCTGGACCTTTCCTCTAGACTGCCAGGGCTTGGGCAGTCGATGGGGCAGGAGCAGAGACCTGCTGTGCCTGCTGCTCTGGGGTGTGTCAAGCACCAAAAGCACCTGCTGAGCCCCCCCAGTGGCACAGCAGCACCTCTGCCACTGCTTGTTCGGCAGTGAGCTCGCTCCTCTAGCCAAGGGGATGGGTACAGGCTCCAGGGCAAAATCCCAAGCGATTAATTTGGAGTCCTTCACGGTGCTGAGCATCTGACTCTGGTGCCACTCCTCCCTCAGGTGGGTGATAACCCTCTGGAAGAGAGCCCCGGGACACGAGCTAAGCTGCAGTGTGCTCACAGCACTGGTTTGGTAGCTGCACTCTATTCACACCAGCTTTTTTTTTTTTTTTCCTGTGAGCAAACAGTGGCTCAGTCATAAAGGCTAATTTTCACAGTAATATTGATTGCCTGCAACACGCTCAATTCTAGTTTAGATTCCACAGGATAAAGACGCAGCAGCACTGATGTGTTTTTTCCCTCTGGAACTTGAAGGGTACTGGAAAAGACAAATACAAAAGAAATTGTGCACCAAGGTACAGACAAACCATATGTTAGCTGCAGCTCTCCCCAGGGGAAGGTGCTAAGTTTTGTTTACATTTTGCCAAGACAGCAATAAAATTGTTTGTTTACAGGTGACAGGGAGAAATGGGATGTCCTTAAAAGCGAGCTATGCATGGGGATGCAAACAGCACACAGAAGCACAGCTTGGAGCAAAGTGCAATTAATGCTCCCTTCCTGGACAGCCCCCAGGCGATTCATTTTGAGGAGTTAGCCAGTCCTGTGGGTCATTATGCAGGATTATAAAAATATTAAGGCTGATGAAAGTTTTCCTTCTCCAATTTCCCAGTGAACGATGTAGTGCGCTATTAGATCCCACTGACCAGGATGTGCCTCGCAGCCCTGTCTATGTGCAGAGGACAGAAAATATGAGAGGTGTGGAGAAGGACTCACTTTCATCAAAGTATCAGTTTCCAGGATAGTTTGGAAGCCCACAGCATTATTGTATTACACATTGCACAGAAGCGTGCCTTGTTCATTTTTTTTCGTGTTTTAGAAATAAAAGACTTTTCTTCCAAATTGCGCTGGGAGGCAAATTCTTCAACAGTGTAATAGAAAATGTTAGACAATATTCCTTACTGGAGCTATTGACATTTTTGGTAGTCGTGACACTTTGATTTTTCTCAAAACATATGGATCAAGCCTGAGTGTATTATTGGACAGAAAGACCTGATGAAAGGCCTTCCTTTATCTTTCTTTGTATTTTTTCCCCCTCTGTTTGTTCATGGCTTTCTCTCTGAATATAATCGCAGTTTTCTTATGCTGCCCAGGGAGTCGTTATTGCCTTACTAAATATTTTATAGTGCACAGTGCACCATACCTGCCAACTGGTTATTATTTGTTATATGAAAAAAATCAGGGGTAGCATCTGAAAAGGAGTGTTTGTTAAAATTTCAGAACTACACACAGGAAAATTTTAAACCCTTAAATTGGATGTCAGGCTGGGTTCAGGTTTTGGTTTGGATTTTTTTGTTTTCTTGAAAAAAGATCTGTATAGTTTTTGGGGAGGTTCCCTTCTCTTTTTGGTATGTGTGCCTCTCTGATTCCAAGCACTTGTTTCCTCACAGTTTCACTTCCTATTTGTTCAAAAGGGAAAAGTTCAAAGCCACTCTGGTAGCTGAAGGAAAAGCTTGCTGAATACTAACCCTCAAGTGTCTGTCTTGTCCTGACCTTGAGAAAGTAGCAGTAAACTGTTCTATTGCAAACACCACATGTGTGTTTTGTTAGACCAGGTTAGGAGGGGTCAGAGCTCACCTGAGGCTTGGACTGCAGATTTAGACTGCTTTTCAGCAGCATAATGCATTTTTAAAAAGGGACATTCTCGCCTTTGTATGAGCCTAATATAGGCTCTGTTTAAAAACCTGTCAAAATCCCAAGCACACACTCCATAAAATACAAATAAGTACTTACTGTTTGCAGATGTTGCTTGTTTTTCATAATGTTTGTATTTGAAGTCCCGAATCCCCGCTTCCTGTCAGAGCCAGCCCTGTTGCTTTAGTCCATTTATTTCTGAAGGAAAGGGAAGAACTTCAAAATGCAATTTCTCAATGAAGACACTTTCTGTCAGACCTGTCAACATCCGCAGCACAATTACCTTTCTTCAGACCAAGGCTGGCGTTTATGGCTTTGACTGCATGCACAACCTCTCTTCCCCCCAGCTCAGCTAAAGCAGTTGCTGTTTTTTAAGACTCCCGCTTGCCATAAATTGTGCCTTTAGGTTCTTTCAAAGCAACAGGATAACTTAGCAGGCCTTTCTCCTATTTGCATGTTTTAATTCCTTTGATAATGGATACGAAGTATATTGTGGGGAACAATTCTGTCCTGGGAAAAGGGATAGATCAGATTTTTTCATGTGCAATCTATCAAGAATCTCCCTCGGTAAGGTGAGCTCTGTCGAGCCATTTCTCAAAAGAGGAGAAAAAAGACGGGGGAAAAAGAATTGTTTCAGAAACACGGTGACCAGCTCGCCTTGAAAGAAAAACAGCATTTTCTGACCTACTATCTCTCTGAAGAGTAGGTATAGATCATTTTTAGGGGACCATCAAAATTACACTTAGTCCCAAGAGAATTTTCTCAGATTTGGATTGTGCTTCTGTTCTACCCACATTATAAGAAATAGTGCTTTAGATGGTTATCTTATCTGGGATTATTTAAGGTATTATTTGTGTTATTTCTCATACCAAAAATTCAAATCATCTGGATACAGGACTTCAGAAGTATTTCTTGTGCTCAAACCTTTTTGTGTAAGGGGGTGTTTTCCACGTGTGATGGGCATGTATGGGCCGATGTGAACAGCCTGACAGGTAATTCCTGTGCATCCCACTGCTCAGCCTCCCTCCAGAACCCCACAGCACTAGGACTGTGTCTTATTTGCAATGTATATTTCCCCAGTCAGTGAGGAAACCTTACCTTCATGTGGCTGCTTTAGCCACCATTTTTTCTATTAAGTTCCTTTCTCTAAGTGCCTCCTCTCTCGGGTTAACCTCTCCTCTAGCAGCAGGCTCTTTAGTGTGCAATGCCACCACACTGCTGGCAAGGAGAGGGGGAGAAGAAAAGCCTCTCCTTTGTATTACAAATTCAAAGGGTCATTATTCCAGCGTTCCCTATGGACGAATGTGTGAAGATTATTGTGGGAAGTTAGTATTTATTCTGAAGCCCTAATATGATCCTCTTGAACATTTTAATAATGCATTCTCTGGGGTCCGTGCTGCAAGTGTTTAAAAGGAAGCAATATGCGTTAGCACTGGATGGCTGCTGCTTTGCTGGAATAGTCTAAATTGTGGGGTTGCTTTTGATCAGTCCCTGCTCAAAAAAAAAAGCAGAAGTCCCTTTGCCCCCTTCCTCACCAGCCTAGAGTTCTTTTATCAGTTACGTTGATCTAGAAGCAAGAACAAGGCCACGGTATTCTATGTCCACATTTGTTACACTGATTTACGAGTTTCTTAATTCTAAGACCCTTACCTTATCAATGGCCTCAGGAAGTGCTAAATCCCTGATATTAAGCAGAGAAATAAAACATTTAAAATCAAAATAGGTGGGGTTTTTAATTTTTTTTTCTTGGAGACAAATAGAGGATAAACAGTGTTCACTTGCAATTTGCTGCTTTCCCTGTAATTTTAAAGCTTCCCTAGTATGAGTTGTTTCTGTAGGGTCTGATTATAAACATATGCGTGGGACAATGCACATGCACGCTCAGATCAGGTCAGTGGAGTTTTCTTCATCTTTAAAGCTCAGAAACCATAAATCAAGATGAAAATACTCCAGCCAGGAGCTTTACCAATTGATACAATTTTAAAATAGGCCGCTGCTAAGGCTTGGGGGAAAGCTGACATGATGACTTTTATAATAGCAGAACGTTTAAGGTTATAGAAATAAAAGGAAGAGGATGAAATCAGTCGCGTTGATCTTAGCCTGCAGGCTCTCTCAGCTAACTCGAAGCTCCAGCAATTATTTCTGCTCTGGCTTTTCCCCCTTTTTTTCACCAGTCTGTTTGAAATGAAGCAGAACCAGGCATGGCAAGCTTATCAGTGTCGTTAGCTGACAGGGAGCACATCACACCTGCTTTTACTTGCTAGTTTTTCAGGCACTTTATGCCACAGAAGAATGTTGATTTTGTTCTTATAATGTGTAAAGATTCATTTATTTCACCTTTTGAACTTGGCAGAGCCACTCAGTTTTGATGGGAGTTTGTTTTCAACCTGGTGTTTGGAAAACCCTGGCAATTACTGGACTGTGGCGCAAGGCTACCTTGATAAAATAAAGAGATGATCAAACCCAACAGACTATGGCTCTGGCCCAGCTAAAGTACCCAGCCCACTGAGAGCCTGTGGGACTAAGGCTGAGGCTCAGATGTGCCAGTGTCACCTTGGTAATGGTACAGCTGCTCCCATGGACACTCACCAGAGCGTCAGGACACAGTCGGGGCTCAGAGCCCTGCAGAGGAAGGGTCCTGGGTAGAAATGATAGCAAGGATAGGGCCAGGAAGCTTCTCTTCATACTTGTCACCTTTGGGGGTTTTAGTCTTATCTGAGTTTTCTAATTTCTCCTTAGAGAAAACCTTGAATGTTACAGCTGTTGCCTGATGTTCAGTTATTTTAGCAGCTCCTGCCCAGTTTGTTATGGAATCGTGCAAGATTAGGAGGCTCATAATCCACGATAAGAGGTCTAACTCATCTTTTCCAAAAAGCTGTTCTCTTCTGTGGTACAGATAGGTCATTCTTTCTGTGCTTTGCCGTCAGGCCCATCTAATCACACTGCTCAAGGAGCAAAGGAATTCATTCACCCAAAGGGTCCCATTACAAGATATTCTGTCATCTCCATTTTAAACCTGTGAAAGCCTTATTTTGAGTGCCACTGCCAAATGTGGTAACAGGACTCTTGCACTGCTGAAGAGAGCTCAAGTATCTGGGATCAGTGCTATGTAATTGTTCTTACACAGACCTACTTTCAGTTGCACAATGATGCTTGCAGGATTTGAGCTTGTAGCATTGAAAGCAGTAGGATCCTCTCTGCTGACTTTTAATGAGAACAGCTCAGACCTTCTTTAAAGCTGGCACTCTGGCAAAAGATTTCAAATGTTTCTTGCAGCTATTGTTATTTTCTAGCCAAACAACCTACTAGTGACAATTTTGGAACTATCAAATACTTGCAGATAACTGGCTAATAGACAGACATGCCATGTCTAAATTCCAGGTGCTCTTTCACAGCCGGTACCGTGGCAGAGCCCTGCTTTCCAGACGCAGGCAGCCAGGTTCTGAATATATCCTTACTGATGTGATCCCTTTACATTTGGTCTTTGGGAGTGAATCTCACTCATTGAAGAAATTCAGAATAAATCTGGACTGTGAGACTATAATGTGAACATACCCAGTCACACTCTACATGGCGAGAAATAAAAGCCAGGGAAAGTGCCAGATGTAGAAGCATTTCTGGTGATTGTTTGCTTAGAGAACAGCTAAATATTCATATACATATGAAATAATTAGGTGTGCCCAAGATGGAACCGTTGGCACAATATAATCTATTTTAATCAATTCCTGCAATCAAATCTAAATTACAAAACAAAGCGCTCAGGTTGTTTATAGGAGTGAGTGGAACTGATGAAAGGCTGGGATGTGCCATGACCTGGCAGCTCTGTGTTGCCTGTGGTGCAGACAGGGGGGAGCCTGGCTTCCTAAATCATCTTTTTCTTCCTCCATCCTTCTGTGATAGACCCTGTCTGAAGGTATATTCTTCATAGCCCCTGTGGGCTATAGAGGAAAGAGGGAGAAGCCTGAGGCTGTAGGAACCCTTACGCTCTCTCCAGCTTTACTACATGGGACATAATGCCTGTCCTCCTGGGCAAGGGTGGAGAGAAAAGGGCTGAAACTTTTATTTTGAGCTACGTTTGTGGAACCCAAGAAAATATTGCTGGGAATGAGCTCAGGGAGGTGTCTGTTGAAAACCTGGGCTTCGGGAAGGGCTGTGGTCTGTGTGGGCAGGATTTGACTCTTTGTCTTAATTTGAGGAGTGTCTGTGACTCCACCTAATGCCTATTTTTCTGAGTCCAGTGATAAATATCTCAAAGGACTGTATGATAGACGCACAGCAGAAACAATTTAAGTGTTGCTTATAGTGTCATGAAACAAAACCAGATTCTCTGCCAGCTGCTTCCTTTATCAGCTGTTCTGGGAAGATTTTCCTGCGTTTTGAAACATATGGCTGTTTCTTAAAGTGCCAAACAAGGGTTTTTAATGAACCTGGATAAATTACTGGTTTATTTGGTTAATTTTTGGGATCAAAATTATATTTAAAAAACCCCTGAACCCAAAAATACTAATTTTAGCAGGTGATAATTCAGCAGTGTTACTGCATTATTATTGCTCAGCAGTATTACTTAATACATTATTTTTCTGTTCATAAGGTATTTTAAATGTGAAACAGTCAATCTGGAAATGTCTGAAATTGCACCATTAAAGATGTGATTACGGATGAAACGAAGTTTGTAAACGGGAATTCCAAGGTCAATTATTTTCTGGACCTTCTCTCATCCTCCTTAAAGAATGCTTTGTGAAAAGGACTGGGCTGAAAATTCACAATATTTACTCCCTCCTTTCCCCACCATTTACAAGTGTTCAGATTTTCTAATCTATGTATAAGGGACAAAGAGACTGTAAATGTGCCAGGAAGCTTTACAAGTCTGCTACCATTCCACGATCAGCTGTAACTATCCAGCATAATATGTTACACACCGGCATAAAATATGCTCCTGTGTGCCTTTATAGACTATGTCTTGATGAATATTTATTATATCTCATTATTGCAAAATGTTCCTGTGAAAGCATCTGATTGACAATTAGTTTATTGCTGTTTGGTATCATTTTTGTTTTGGCAGAGCCTTAAAAACTGACAAGCATTTTATTATCTATATTTGGCTTCGGAAAGCTTCTGCAGATTCGTTGAAAATGTATACATTTAAAACAAAAAATTACCCACAGCAAAGTAATCTTAGTTTGACCCTAGGTTATGTTTTGTGGTATCCTAATACCACCTCCATTATTCTCTTTAGTTTAAACTAATGGGCTGATATTATGCTGGGCAACTTTAATTAGGGTGTCTATTGCTTAGTAGGCAGCATTTTTGCTTTCAGGCAAGTATGACATTTTGTACAGTAGAGACTTAATTCCTGTTTAGGCATTAACCATAATATATCTCAGTTGCCAAGTGCATCGTAAGCAACCACTCTGAGGGGAAAAAAAAAATTGAAAAAGGTATTCTTTCCTAGATACAAAACACCCATAATCCCATTAATGTAAATGAGTGATTACACATGTGCATATCACTGGGAGGATACATTGTCAGGAGATGCCAGAATTTTAGATGAGATAGAAATAGCACATGGTATATCACTTAACGAAGAACCCAAGTATTTCCAAGAAGAAAGTTCTGTGTTACCATCAAGGCTGAATCTCTGGATTTTTATTTTTATTGTCTCATTAAAATTATAGGAGAAATAATCTCTAAGGCTCTATTTCTATATTAATAATTTTTTATCTTCAGCTTTCCTTTCATAGCTTTTTAGATTTGCCTTGCAAATGCAAGCTCACATTTACTGGAGATGACTTTAATGAAAGGTGAGTTTGTTAGATGACATTGTGGGTGCACATATAATTCTGGAGATATTTTGTTGAAATGTTACAGTCCCTAGGACACATCATACAATTCAATATCAGTGTTACTGACATATCTGTGAAAACAATCACAAAGATAAAGAAGGTGCTCCATCATGTGTTCATTTCCATCAAATTAATAATACATGAAGTTCACATAGTACAAAATGTCAATTATTTATTTTTTGTATATGCAAAAACCAAAAAGAACTGTGCAGGAAGAATTTTTGTTGTCAGAAAAAGAATATGAATTTAAAAGATCAATGGTAATTGTTCCATTTTAAAGTAAAAATTGTTATTTTTGCAATACAGTAGAAGATGCTATAAAAATGTTTATACTATATTCTGTTGGACATTCTTTGAAAGCAGACAGAGATTTATACTTTAGTCCTTTCAGAATATACATTGCTATATTCCTAAACTTTTGCATGAAAGGAATAAGGATGGAATATTTCAGTAAAAACAAGCAGTGATTTTTAAGTTATAGTAAGACATTAAGACTGGGAAAATTCAGGTGAAAAGAAAAACACTGTAAACATAATGAAGTTATTGATTTTAATTTTCTGCCTTTCCCATTGAAGAATGAAGCATCTGTGTAGGATAGCTGATATAGAAAAGTGAAGGAATTGGAAATCTAGAGCAGATCTAGTGGGGGGGCTTCAATAGCTTTAAGATAAATAAATTTCTTTTTTTTTCATATGCTTGACTGGGAACAAAAAACACCGAACAGTAGCATTAACTTAGTTGTGTCTCCACAAGTAGACATGTTTGGACATATCTCTCATTGGTATTCAAGCACATATATGTCAGTCAGTTTAGACCATTTACCAATAAAATGTTATTCTGCAAATCCAGACTCCTTTTCCTGTTCACAAATGAAAACAACCACAAAAAAGCTCACTCCTAGAGAAGGCTGGGGGTTTAGTGTGAATTCAGAGACCATGCCCTAGATTCCTATCTGATCCTAATCTCACAAGTTATTTAGTACCTTTATGCCAGTAAAATAACAAATATTTTCTTGCCTATCCATAGACTTGTGAAGTTGGTTTTACTGAAGAAGCTGTTATTTCCTACAAAGAAGTCTTCAGCAAAATCATATTTTGCTTTGTTAGCTATGTTGCCAAAATTGTTATGTGGAAAATGCGGGCCAAAATGGTTTCTTTTGGATAGTAATATGACTTTCTGTGGAAGTTTAGCATTCTGTGCAATTGAAAATAAAAAGTTTTTTATAATATTGAAAAGTTTCAGTTCTGATACATTAAAAATCTACAAAGAAATTTAAACCAGAAGTCATAGCAAAAAAGCCTGAGCTGCAATGGAGACACATGAGCATCGAGGAACTGGAAATTCTGGGGTGTTTTTTTCCATTTTTTACTGTGTCTCTGACCTAAATAGTGATTTGCATTATCTCTGTGCTTTTGTCTTCTATCTCCACAACAGTGCTGGGAAGATTAATCCATTAGTGGTTGTAAAGGGCTCGTATTAGTAGTGGTGGTGTAGTCACGATAGTCTTAGAATAAAAGTGAGGCAAGATATTTAGGGAAGATTCAATCTCTTATTAGTTATAAGCACCATAGAATTACAGTTATATTAGGCATACTTATGGAGAAACAGATGAAAAAATTGGCATGCAAGCCCACTTTTCAGGTCTGAAATACAAGCAGCAACCTTGATACATTCAGATGAGGTGTTCTGGAAATCACGGAGCTCTCCCATGTCCAGTCAGCCCCCAACTCCCCTGTCAGCCTTGGAGGGCCAGGACTGCTGAGAAAAGCTGTGGGAATGCACAGCTTTGCTGCTACCAGAACCTTCAGAACATTGGTGTAATAGTCCTGGTTGCTGACAAGTAAGAAAAAGGTAGTGGGCAGCATGGTAGGGGTCTTGTGTTACAGATTCCCATTGGAGTGAGAAGTTAGAGACCCACTTGCTAAGGACAGACAGTGGAAAGCACACAGGAGGTACTGCTGCCTGTGCTGATAAGTATTTAAAACCACTAATTGCCAGCAAAGAAAGGATGACCACATGAAGGCAGAAATGTGTGTACAGTCGCATTTGTGGGGGAATCCACTGTCGAACTTTTTTGAGAAATATACCAAATGTGGATGCTCATAAGTAAGACAATGTCCTCAAATGAAGATCACTTTCTTCTCTTGAAATGAAGGTATGGTATTTAGTGATTCTTTGACAAAAGGGGTAGAGAAGTCATCATGTCTTATTTACAGTATTCTGGTGCTGAGGAGCTGTAGTTACAGACTCAAATGCTTCACTGGGTTCAAGTACATCATTGTGCTTGGTGCTGTACAGGCACAGCTGATAGGCAGGTCAGTCCTGTGAGCAAAGAAACCAGAAATACACAAAGAACACTGAGGATCAGAGCGACAAGCAGAAGTTTTAGCACATATAAGCTACCCAGTTGTCACACTCTGTATGGGTGCAACAGCAAAGAAGTTTGAGAAGGAATTTGATGGAGACCTTTCGTATCTTGTTCTTCTGAAGGTCAGCTGTGTTCTGTGGGTGAGGCGTTTTTGGGGAGTGCTTGGTGCTGCATGGTTGATGAGGTGCGTTTGGGGCAGGGGGTTTACACACAAGGATCTGGTGACAAAGGCACAGCATCTGCAGGGACAGGAAAGGGGGGACAAGCTGCAGGAGAGCTGGCAAACCTAGGGCAGGAAGAATGCCACCTAGAGCCCCCACCACAGCTTCTCTGCCAAGTTCAGTTTTGGCTCTGGATGTTTAAGGAGCTGATTCTATAGGGAAGTGATAGCTCTTTAGGTACCAAAACAACTAAGATAACTCATGGTAATTTAAGTACAGTCAGAGGCTTCAATCCTGCATTCCTTCCTGGCACAGCTAATCAGGGCTCTATCCAGGGGGTTACAGCTGTGTACAGGACCACAGTCTGGCTGCTCACTAGTTGGTTGAGCCCTTAGTGTTTTTCATCCATTTTTTGTGTGAAGCAGCATGGCACAGTAACTCTGGGGATATATATAATGCAGAGAAAGGGTCACTGGGTCTGCTCAGCTTCTTTGAGGTTAGACATCTTGGGAAGCTGTGAGTCACCCTGAAAATAGGATTCATAAAGTCATGATGGCATTTGAAATGGCTGAAAAGATTGCAGTTGCTGTCTTGTGTACAGACACCAAGCATAATATATCAGTGATATGGAGCTCTTGTTATGATGCAGCAGTGCAGCTTCATGGTAGGCACTGCATGGGGCAGAGCTGGTGGGTGGGGCAGAGCCCTCCTGCAGCACCAGCACTGACTGTCATCAATGAAACAGGATTTCAGTGAGATGTGCAGCATCTCCCGGGACCTTTTTTCATTATACAGTGACTCTCATTTCCCTTCTTAAGTACCTTGACTTGGCTGGAGCTCTATGACTGCACTGTGGTTGAGAGAGGAAAGACCAGATTAATTCCTTACTCCAGTTGTGATGGATTTTCCATCTACTCATTCAATTCTTATGCTGACATGTTGCCACTGATTTCAGTGAGTTTCTTCTGAATATAGTAGTACTATATTTAAGTACTTATTTATATATAAGAATAGTACTATATAGTAGTACTATTCTTCCAATAGTACACTATTGGAAAAAGAGAAACAAATCTATAAGCTGATACATCTGGAATAGTTTTTAAGGAACACCTATAAAGTTTATCTGTATAAATTCTGAAAATCTGTGTTCCTAGATTTTCAGATTAACTTAATTTATGTAAAATTTCTAGACTTCTAGTTACTTCACTTAAAAAAATCCAACTCTTCTCACAAACATTGCTATTACGGACAAAACTGAAAATACAGTTGTCATCTCTGAAAAAAGTTTGCGTGAAACTATAGGACTGAGAAAACTAGTATTATTCCTCCCCCCACCCCCCCCATTCTCTCTCCTTAATCCTTGACTTGAATTATGAGGGTCCGTGACCTCTGAACATGCTGATTCGATCCAAAGCAGCCCCATCTGAAGAACTGTAGTAGGCTGGCACAGAGGCAACTCAGCAACCAGCTGGAATGGACCTTCCAGGCTTTTGGGAGTGGACCTCAGGCACTCACTGAGACAAACGTCTCAGCATAAGCACTTGTGATGATTTCCCAGTGCCTCCATCTAGGAAAATATTTTGTGCATCAATTATTATTAACACTTCAGAGACACCTCTCTGCCTCAAAAAAAAAAAAAATTAAATATAATTTTTTAATCAAACTTTCATCTACACAAAATTGCCATTTATCAGCAGGATATGGACCTGCAAAGTTATTGATGGTTTTATGAATGGCTTAAAAATTATTGACAAGGAACAAAATATAAATTTTTTTATATACCTATGCTTTTCAAGTCTCTAAGGTCACATTTGCAAGCTCTTGTATTTTATTTGTTTGGACAAACAATAGTCTTCAGTCAGATTGTCAGATAATTTACTCTTTTTCAGCTGCAGAGTTCTAATCTGAAAATATTTTTTCTTAAATGAAAAGTTACAATTCTCATGCAATTCTCCAGGCTCCAGAAGTTCAAGAACAACAAACATTGCAAGACCCTTGATAAAATGTTAACATTTGCAGTATCAGCTTAATCTCTTTGTTTGCAAACGTAGCCTGGTGTAGCTGTTCAGGGCAGGTGCCTGTTCTGGACGCTGAGCTTTGGTGAAGGTGATGCCAGAGCAGCCCAGCCCTCCAGGCTCAGCAAGGACTGATACAGCCAGGGTGGGGGGGGGGAAGGCAGCTGTAACCTGGAGCAGGCCTGCTGATGGAGGGGGAGGGCAGCAGCAAGCTCAGGTGGTCCTGTTTCTGTCCAGGATTTCCTGGAGTGAAATATGTGCTCATGTGCAGCACAGATGCTCTGTGCATTTGCAGCAAACCTATGGTGCACGAGACCTCCAGCACGTGCCCTGTGCACTTGATGGTGGACACTTGTGCTGGACACTTGATCCATACTTGCTCAGGAGCCATTGGCTTGGCATTTCTGCATGTCCATCAGCCTCGATGTAGTTAGTTATATCTGGGTTGACAGAAATCCTGGAACAGTGTCCAGAGTGTTTACATTCAGCCCAGGTGAAATTTCCAGGTGAAAAAAAGAGGACAAGCCCACGGCAATACCATTGTAGCCTGACATAAAAATTTCTTACACCTGGAAAATGTTTATACTTTTAATATATTATTAGTTTTATGGAGGCAACCCCTCCCCTCAACTAATTTTGCAAAGATAACCTCCTATGTGAAAGATAAGCAACTTTTTATTCTGGCATAACCAGGTAGAGCAATTGTATTTATGCATTACCTGCTCTCAAGGCACAGTGTGCCAGGCACTGGTGCATGCTCCACTCCAAGCATAGCTCCACCAGTGATCTGGGGTTTCTTACTTGAGAAATTGTACTTACTGCATACACCCTCCCCCAAAAAAAGTTTTCCTGTGATTTTGAGAGGATCTTTTCAATCCAGACTAAATGGATCCTTCTGTAATACCACTAAATTGCCTCTGAGTGTCTCTACAGTTCATCTCCTTCTAGGAGCAGCCAAGCAGGAATAATGCAAGAGAAATGAGTCACTGAAATTTATTGGTGTCAGCTTTGGTTTTGTATTCATAACATCTTTTACTGGTATTTTTAAGGATATTGCAGATTGAAACAAGGGAGGATCAAGTGTCCCAGTTGTGTTTAAAGGAAGTAAATCTTTAAGAAATTATTGTGAAACAGATGTTAAATAAATGATTTTGAGTTCAGATCTGTGACAGATCAGTGTACCTAGGGAGACTCTTTAATAGCAAAACTTGCAGTGATTTAGACCTATGGCTGATAAAGGGAGCTCAGATTTTTATTGTTATAACTACACAATGCAGTAATTTAACACACAAGTAGAAAAATTAATTGAGTCTCCTACATGAATATTATTTTAATCCAATGATTGCTTATTTTAAGAGAGCATCCTAGTATCTGTAAGGTGAAGAGGTTCATTAAGGATTTCAGGTGGAATTTCAGGGACTTTTGGCCATGCTGGGCACTGAGATGGGTGTGTTGGTAAGAGTGGGTAGTACTGGGAATAGTGTGTACCTTTATCAGAGTGGCAATCAGACTTTGGGAACAAGTATCTTGAGAAGATCGTAAGAAGAACTTGCTATATGATTATTGATGAGGCTTTAATATGCACGATATCTATACAGAAAAGAAAATATTGTGTACATATGAAATTTTTAGGAGTGACCTATACCTATGATTGTTCAGTAGCACATAATTGGAGTAAATGGCCTAATGAATAACCAAACCCCTTTTCACAGGGGGAAAAAACCCAAGCACATTAAGTAGACAAGTCATACCAGGCTTTGTCTCAGAGCTGCACTACTTGTGGATACAACTTTCTACTCCATAGTACTTACATCCACATGCATGTAAGGGTTTACAGATTTGAAACTGAAGTCTTCTTGGTCACTCTTATTCAGACAAGTTTATCAAGAAGGCATTTCATGACTGTATTTCTTCAGGACAGTTCAGTTGCATTGTGAGCCTTACAACTGACCTGGCCATTCACAGTCACAGCAGCAAATCTTTTGTTTAAAGAGGCAACTGAGGTATTAACAGAACGGAATTTCTTTCTATTGAGATGTTTTATTGCTGCTGTATTACATATTGACTCACGTTTGTGTCATAAGTTGTATGCAAAGATCACTATCGAGAGAAATGAAAGCTGAATTTGTGCTCCTTGGTCTGATGTTTACAGCAGAAATATTTCTCAACCTCAAATGTGAAGCCTCTCATGAACATGAAGAACAATTGATGCATTCAGTCAAACCTGGAGAATGTAGACACTTGTGTTGTTACAGCTCGATGAATAGTGTTATGGAATAAAGGGAAATACAAACATTTACCTTTTGCACGGTGACAACACTGGCTACAGTATATACAAAAAGGGAGGGGAAAAGCTTGTCTCACTCTAATGATGAAGGTTCAGGTTTTGAGATTATATGACAGAACAGAAAATCATTTTTAAATAAAACACTACATATTTATCCCTCTCTAGGAAACTTTTACACCTTCAGTGAGGGAATTTATTTGGCCTGTAGTACATAAAAAGATACCTTGTTCTGCTCTCTTTGAAAGAGTTCTTACGCTCGTTGTTTGAGGCAGGGATGTGTTCCTTCCACTGAAAATAAGTATCATGCATTGATAGTAAGTTTGACAAGGGTAGACTCATGCTTGTAGTTTTACATACTTGTCAGAATAAGAATAACAATATGGCTGAAGAAAAGAAGATTTTAGAGTCCTAGGCCTTAGAAAATGATTTTGTTTTCCCCTATCCTGCACCCTGTACATCACTGCATATATGAGAACTTTGTGGACTTCTCAGTGATCTCTGATCACACATCTGTCTTGGCAATGGTCTCTCTGTCCCCAGCATCAGCTATTTGTACCTGGAGAAGAGGAGCCTGAGACCAGAAGGGGGGCTCTGCAGCAGGCTTTTAACAGGCACGATTTAAATAATTGTCCACCTCACTGCTGAGGCGTGCCTGTGTGTTTTCTGTGGCTGGTAGAGTCCTCCATCCTGGTCGTCTTCATCTCTGCTACTGAGGGACATCTGGGCAAAACTGTTCTTGCCCTGGGAAGAGCTCCCTGCCAATCTTAGACTGCAGAAACAGCCGGGGCTGTACCACAGCCTGGCAGACGGGGACTTGCAGAACAGAAGCGATCTTCAGCATGGATCTGTTGGAAGTATCAAATGACAGCCCAGCAAAAATGAGTTTTGTAATGCACTAGTGCATTTGAGCTTTCCCAAACGTAGCTGTGTGTATTGGAACAGTATCCCACACGCATCCTCTGCAGCACGATTTGCGCAATGGAACCTGCACTTTGCAGATGACCAATCTCTTACTCACCTGCACTGCGACAAAGGTGCTGTGTGTAATTTTAGGTTGTGCAAGGCAGGTACAAAACATTGTGACTCAAGCATGGAATTGAAAAGGTGGAAAGTGAATTAAGAGTATCTGCCAGATGATAACTGCTTGTACGTGCCTATTGGAAAAGACTTCCTTGTGTTTTCAGAAGCCACCAGCTGCTGATCCACTCTGCATAAAATCTACGCTAAGTATTTCTGAGGCAGATTTGTACTGAGCACTAAACCTCTCCCACTGGAGTTGAAAACCATTCTTTAAATTACACTTTTGTGGGAAATCTTCATGTGTGCAAACCCTGGCATGCAAGTTCACGAGTAGTATTTGTGAGAACCAAGTGAGACTTTGGATGTTCAACCCCTTGAAATGCACATGTGACCCAACAGCCCCGTCTTGCATGGGGCAGGGAAGGACCCTTACGTTCCAGCTTGAATGGTTGTTGAAAGCAATGGGAAATGTAATGGATAAGGGGCTTGGCACTTCAAAAGAGGCAGCCTAATGTGTGCTCACAATGGCAGTCATCCAAATATTAAGCAAACATGTCAGAGATAAAATTTGCAAGATGCAAATTATAAAATTGGAGAAAGAATTTCTAAGAGCACTCATATATCCTACAATGTGAAACAAAAAAAGAAATTCAGACAGACTAAAAAATGTGTGGCATAATAATTTATATTCTACTACATTATGATGCAATCTATCTTTTTCTAAAAATGAAAAAAACCCATACAAAATAAATCTGCTGAAGGAATTAATTACTTGTCAAATTTCAGGTTTGAAACACAAATCATTTGATTACAAAACAGCATTTTAAGCCACTGATGTATGTTATTTGCTTTGCCTTTGTGTAATTTAAGAACCCAATTGACATGTCTTAATTTGGTATTTTATGAAATTCCCTCCAGGGCCAAGCCCTTTCTTTCCAGATTTCCTCCAAGTACAAATTTTTCTATGGAAATTTCTAAGCTCTCGACACAGATTTAACAATAGCAATACAAATATGTTACTATAAGGTTCCAGTTCCCTTTAATTTTTTCCGCTTTCATCACATTGCAAGCACAGAGAGAAAACATGAGCTTCTCCATATGGAATTTTAAAGAGGCAAAGATGGAGCCATGTCAGTTGAGATGCTGCCGAGAACTGAGGCACTGGGAAATTTCAGGGCAAGCACATACCACAGCTGTTTTAAAAAGGCACCTCAAACCTATAAATTTTAAGTTTTGACTTTGTTCCTCAGATTTCCCCTTTTGATCTGAGCAAAAGGTGACTAGGCAGGAGCAACAGAGAATAATTGTATGATTGTGTGAAAAAATAGAGTGAATTTCATTTGTTAGCAATATTTTGACTGTCATTGGGATATTCTTAATTATTTGGCTTTGAAAAATGAGTCTCTGAAAAGAGACAGAAAGGAAGTCCCTAAAACTGAGACTTGTGAATGAATGAGACTTTTACCAAGTTACCTGCAGCTGGCTCTGCTATTGGCTGGCTTCATTATTTAATGTGCGTGCACCATCTCACTTAGCTGAAATTAGTATGCGAGAAAAGATGCATCGAAGTCAGCAATTAAAGTGACTTCATCTAACTTGTTGAGACAGTTGAGTAGCTGTGTTTGATTTTGCTTAGGAAATCGTTAGCACCTTAACAGAAGGCAGGAAACTTTGATCAAGATGTGATAGATGCAGATCAATATAATGTATAAAGATTTTATTTGGATCTAGTATTGACACCTGGTAAAAGAACTGGCTTATGGACTGTTATCTTGGAAAGTTTGCATAATTGTTCAATGCTGGCCTAGTGTTTTACATGGGAAATGACAAAACCAAAACTCGTGTTACAGTTTATATTACTTACTTCTTTTTATTCCTGCAAAGACTGTTTACCTGTATTTAAAGGGATTATTTATGAGTAGGTACATAACCTGTTCCAGTCAGTGAGATATTCCAGTGGGGATATAACTGACCAGACACACTTGGCACAGGAAGATGGAAACAGCCAAGCTGTGAAATCGGGGCACACAGCTGGGCCGAGCCAGCTGAGTCATTCTGTGTGATCTGAGTGGGGTTAGGAGGTTCAGGAACCTCACACACACATTCGCCTTAATAAAGGCCACTGTCTGTCATATCTCCTGACACAAGGGTGCACATTTCTCAGTTGTACTTTGTCAGGATTATCCACTTTAATTTAATTTTATTTTCCTAAGTCAGTGGTTCTGAGAGCAGATGAGGGATCAGCCAGTGTGCTCAGTGGAGGTGAGCACTACAGGGGAACCCCAGGGCTTCTTCTTTGAGACCATCTGTAAGCAGCCTGGGGGGAATAAGCAGGAATTTTCTTCCTTTCAGACTTGAGCACCTCTGTGCTGGTCTGGTTTGGGTGGTTTGGGGTGCAGAGGGTGGTTTGGGGTGGAGAGGGTGCAGCCCTGGGTGAATACCTGTGCTCAGCAGAGTTGAGCCCAGCCCCCTGCATGCACCCAGATGTGTCTTCTAGCTCTGCACACCTGGCTTTGCTTTTACCCCCTGATGGAACTGCATGTGCACATATTTTGATGGATATAGAGGGACTCAGCTCTCTGGAGCATGGCAATAGCAGTCTCCATCACAAAAACATTGTAGGCTATGTTCATAATTTTATTGTATTTTAGCTTTCTTTTTTCTGCTGCCTGAAGCTGTGAGCAGTTAGGAAAGGTCCTACAGCACTACCTTATTCCTCAAATCATAGACCTTACTTGTGTGGTACTCCCATACCAAAACGCTGAAAGTGTTTATTCACCTCCAGGGTGATGAAGGGAATTTTCTTTTTTAAATGCACTTAAGAATTTTTTGGATGTTTGAGAAGGGACAGGGGACTCTTGACTACCTTCTCGTTTTGTCCTCTCTGTGTTGCTTTAAGCTGCTCTCTTTTATCAGGATCCCGTTAATGTAGTTCCCTGGCTCTGCTGGATCTGTACAGCACTTCCTTTGGAAGACAGCATTTGCAATTCTTTATTTAAGTTAAAGATACGGTCAGGTAAGAGTGTTTAGTGTTCTCAAGGGAAGGAAAGCTTAAATGCAGGGTTGATTTATGTGAATAATCAGGTTGGCATGAATAATTATGGTATTTAATAGAGGAGAAACTTTAAACACCTTAGCAAATGTGTCACAGTGTGAAGTTATACAGCAGTTTGATGACTTGTTCGGGTTTGAATTTATGTTGGACTCAGCTCTGCAGAGCATTGCAAGGGAGTGAAATTCCAGGCTGCCTGCAGTCAGCAGGAATTGAGGACAGCAGTGCTTGGCTCAGTAGCACTCACATCTCTTTCTAGATTTAGCCCTTCCCACTATGTGAAGATAATACTATTTACTGAAGTGGATGTTGCAGTGATCACTTAACATTTACAATGCGCTTTTAGGATGAAGATTCCATCTTTGTCAACTTCTATGAGTTTCTCTATGTCTTATGATAGAAGAGGTTTGTTGGACCCCAGCTTTAAGATTCCATTTAAAATACACACAAAAATTTGTAGCCTACCTGGTTATGGAAAGAATTACAAAATAATTTAAATGTGAAAAGTTAGCATCAGAGAAAAGGGAACAAAATCCAGGCTGATTTTATTTTTTCAGAATTTTCTATGGCAATGATTAAAGAGAGGATGGTAGTGTTGACATCAACAGAACCCAGACACTACAATGAGTATTGCTGAACGTAGGGAATCCATACATCCATATACTTAAAGACTAGCTGGTGCCTATTTTGAAAGCATGCTCAAAGGAGCCAGAAAGTTCAATAATCCAGTCAGCCTGACACCTTGGAGAGGCTAGGAATGGGCTGAATTTCTTTTCTGTAGTAACTGAAGGAGGACTTATGTGCACGTATACTGCACCTTTTTAAAGGATATCACAGCTCAGCTATGACGTGAGCAGGCTGACCCCTGAAGAGGGGGTAAGGATGTATCCACACCTCCTACAGGAGGGATGATAACACATCTACTCCTGCAGCCCAAAACAGGAGGGCTTTCAAATCAAGAGAGAGAACTGTGTTACTCCAAATCCAGTGTCCTAATAATGAGTTTACTGGCACTTGAAGTGAGAATAGCCCCATCACTTTTAAATCTGTGTGTTTTGGCTTTTCAACCTGAGTAAGATCCAAGTCTCAGATGGAATGAGTTCAAGAATGAAAGAAGACCAGAAGTACATGAATAACATACACACACACCAAGTTTTTCTCCAGTTCCTAGTTCACATCCTTTGAAGTATTCTACTTTTCCTCCCTTCCCAGAAAAAGCACTGTGGACAGAAAAAGAGCAATAAAATATTTCCAAATAAACCCTCACAGCTACAAATTATAAATATTGCATATTTTGAGCTATTTCTCTTTCATGTGTTCCCAAATAGCATTTAATTTCTTCCTCTCTTCCCCCCTCTAGCTTTAATTGAGTCTGTCAAACCTTGATGCCCCCTTTGTAACAGCTTGCTTCCAGGTGAGTTTTCCTGGGCTAATTCAGCCCTTGTTCTGTGTTTTCAGAGATTCATGGTAAGACTCTCTCTGTAGTTCAGCTCTGACCAAGTGACTAGCAAGGAATTTCCACTTTGTGCTTCTCCCTGACTCACAAAATTGAGCTGGTACAGAGCAAAGCAAAATAAATAAGAAGCAAGACAAATAATTCAGAAGAGGAATCTCAGTTTGTCTCAAGTGTCATCTGCCTCGTATCTGCTATGAAAATGGTAGGTCTAAATTCCAGCTTTAATGTGCAGACTGCCCACACACTAGATTTTATTTCTCTGCACACATCTGCCATTTGGCAACAGGTTCATCTGAGCTCACTCCTTGAGCTGGAGCTGCATGTGCTCAGTGTCTCCCCAGCTGGTTGGTGCTGTTGGGGCCCAGGTTCTCTCCAGCTACTTTGCTCTCTCTGGGAACTTTCCACTCTTTTTTATAGAGGGACTTCGGATTTGCAGTGCTTTGAATGATGATACAAATCAATAATCTGTACTCATCTCAGAATATTAATTTAATTATCTATCAGAAGTCATTTAATAGAATGACAACTGAATTTCTACTCTGTATATTCTGCAGTGGAGAGCCAAATTTTTCTAATTTATTAGCTACTGCCATTCATGAGCTATCTCTATGGAATGACTTTGGGGTCAGGTCCTCGATGGTGTCAGTGTGTTCTCAGAGGCAGGAGAGATGTAAATGTACATATGAAATACAGAGCTTTGAACTACAGCAAGACAGAAAAAATTGCTATACATAAAAATACAGGATTTTGCACTGTAATCTTAATTGTACTCCAATTTAAAGTCTTTCTGTAATCCTGCATGGGCAGTCCTGTTTCATGTTGCTTGCACCCAGTCTGCTTGCTGTGCTTCAGCACACAGGTGCTGCACACCTCCTTGCTGTCTTACAAACTTATTTAATATATATCAGCCAATTCAGACTTGTTAAAGGAAGATCCCAGTTTGTGATCTCACAGGATGTGAGGAGAGTGGGAGCAGGGGAAGAATATACAAGAGATGGAAACTGTTGACTAAAATTCTTTTTCTCTTTTCTCTCCTTATGTTTCAATCAGCTGGGGTCCAGCAGTGCCTCATGTCCAGAGCCCATATTGGGCACAGTCTCCTCTTAAAAGATTAATGTCACAAGTGGCTCATGGAGGTAAAAGCTGATATGAACAGGTTGACTGGCATTTTATCCATGCTCTGTTTCTTCATGCCTCCACAGGCGTTGCTACACATAACAGTCTAGTGAAGTGAACACAACTTTCACTCAAATATATTTTTCTCAAATATTAATGTTTTACTCTGTTTTTACAAATCGTGTTCTGAACAAGCCTGTGCAGGCTGAAAAAGTGTAGGTTTGGGCCAAAAAAAGGAGCAATCCATGATGAGCTAGAGTGAAGGTTTTTAGGGGTGGTATTATTTATATGCCTCACTGTTCTATATCGTGCTTAAGTTACATGTTAAGACTTCTCAGTATCTTTTCATTGAAAAACCCCCCAATATTTTTTCCTGATTAAGAGCTGATGCTCTTCATCACAAGCTCTTTGTACCTCTAATAAAGCCTGCTTTCTCCCAGGCAATCTCGAGGCATGCTGGGACCATGCAGACGGCTGTGTCCTCTCACTCCAGTGCTGGCCTATGACCTTACAAGTAGGGTCAGTCAACATGCTACAAAGCTTTCCTTGCCATTTATCAAATAACAAAGCAAACCAAATTACATAGTTTCTATAGCAGGCCACTACAGTATGTAAACTGCAGAGAGGGCTTACACTGCTCGCTCATTCTGAGGTGCCGACAACGTGAAAGGCCCTTTCGTTCCAGTGCCTGGAGCCTGTATTTGTCTATCTCACCTATTACCAGGAAACAAAGAGGCTGCAGAGGTTGAGCAAGCAAATGGAAAATGAAAATGGAAGAAAAAACAACTGCCTGGCTTCGAAGAACTGTTTGTCTAAAATGTATGCAGACATGTCTCGGGCAGTTTATAGGTGCTGAGGGCCCCTTTCTCTGGCTGAGAGCTGCTCTCCCTCTGCAGTAATAGAGTCAAAGAAAGGTTGAGGCAATGTCTCCTTTAACTGTGTAATGTATTTATCCTCCCAACTGGTGAAATGCTCAATAGCTGTCATGATTAATCAATTGTATTAGTATTTCATCTCAGACAGTCCCAGTCGTGCGTGTCACTACAGATGTGTTTTCAAAGATGCACAGCAGCGTTGCCAGTGCTGCCAAAATCAGCTTTCCTAGTTTGGGAGCAGTGAGAACATATCATATCATCAGGTGAAATTTGTCATTATTCAGAAAGTCTACTCAAAGCTGTGAATGAATTAAGCTGTGGAAAGACCTCCCCTTCAAAATCTATCTGCTTCACTGAGAGAAGCTACTGCTCCTGGGTATGGATTTCCATTCCCTGTCCCCTGTCAGGCTTTACTGCCTTTGCTGGTCTGCCAGAGAGCTTAGTTCATGTCAGGTGAGCATGTCTGGATGGGCATAGACCAGTCATGTAAACGGTGTAAATAAGTCCTCTTTATTTTGTCTGAGCTCTATCAAGTGTCTGTACCCTCAGCAAGGGAAGAGGTCACAGGCATTTAAGGTTAGTCATCTGCCTGCTGATGGAAATGCACTTGGAAGGAAATGCGTGCTCACAGTTCAGGACCTGGCTGGTTGCTGATTTTTGTGAAGGACAAACTTATTTCACAAATGGTGATAAGGACATGTGTTCCCCCTCTGCTCAGCAGTGGTGAGGCCACATCTGCATGATGTGGCCTGATGTGGGCACAGAAGTAGTAGTACAGGAGACATGGATGTGTAGAAATGAGCCCAGACAAAGACTGAAAAGGTGATGAAGGGTTTGGAACATTTGTTGTATGAGGAGAGGCTGAGAGATCTGGGATTTTCCAGTCTTGAGAAGAAAAGACTCAGGGAGGCCTCGTAATTGTGAACAAATACCTGATGGCGTGGGGAGTAAAGAAGATGGAGAGTCAGGATCTCCACGGCAATGCCCAGTGGAAAGACTGGAGACAAGGGGCATAGACTGAAATAAGTTCTGTTTAAAAGTAAGATCTATTTTACCACAAGGATGATTGAACACTGGATCAAGTTTCCCAGGGAGGTTGTGGAGTCTTCACCCTCAGAGATGTTCAGAAGCCCACTTGATACAGTCCTGGGCACCCTGCTTCAGATGACCCTGCTCAAATGGGGGTGGGATGAGATGATTTACAGAGGTCTTTTCCCACTTCATCTATTCTGGGTGATTCTATGGTTTAGTGTTCTACCGTGAGTGTGGAACCTCCTCTGAATCTGAATTTCACTGCTGTTGAAGAGCTTCCAAGGATGGGAAGGATGCAATGCACATGTGGAGGGCAAACTTTGAAAAGGAGCTAATATGCATTGGCATGAGGATATCTGCACACAACCACAGAGAAACTTTTCCAACTTTTTTTTTTTTAATCAGCAAAACAGGGTTTTTTTAATGAAAGGAGCTTATCTAGGCAGAAAGTAGGAAAGAAAAGCAAGGGATGAGTGCAGTGGGATGAATGGTGATTGCACAAGAGTTGGCAAATGCAACTATATCCAAATATAATGGCATTAAGTGTTCATTGTGAAATTAGATCAGCTTTTTAAGAGCTGCAGGGTGAAAAAACACAGTATTCAGCTAATTAGACAAAGTAAAAAGATAATATTAAATTCTTTTCCTTCAAAAAGTATTTGTCTGCACTACCATGAATTTTAAAATAGAACTGCTTGAGATGGCAGCGTTATCAAGTGATCTGCCATTAAAAGAATTATAATTCAGGTCTTTTTAATTCCCTATTGTGGAAATCTTTAAATTAGAATATATCTAAACTGTACAAATCTGTAGTTCTCCTAGAACAATGCTGACACAGTTCTCTGATGCTCATTAAAAAAATTTTATGCCTTGATTTCTATATAATGGAACATGAGGAAATTTAACTACTCTTACTGGGTTTTGTGCCCAGTCCAGATAATTACTAAAGCATCTGCCCAACTTTCAACATGTAAGTAGTTTAATCAAAGTTGGTGAGACTACTGACGCACTTAAATGAACTGAAACTGTAGTTGCCGTTCTTCATTTTGAGTGTCATGAGTCAAAGGCTATCACTTTTAAGAATACAAGTCACAGCATTACAGAATATGCTGAGTTGGAAGGGGCCCACAAGGATCATCGAGTCCAGCTCCTGGCCCTGCACAGGACACTTCAAGAGTCACACCATGTGCTGGAGAGCATTGGCCAAACACTTCTTGAACTTGGTCAGGCTGCTGCTGTGACCACTGCCCTGCAGCGCCTGTTCCAGTGCCCAACTGCCCTCTGAGTGAAGCACTTTTTCCTAAGTCAAGAATTTAAACATCAAAAGTATATCAAGTTGAGAATATTAGAACTGACATCAAATGAGTTTACTTTTGATAACTTACATCTGTACTTTTGAAACCACATTACTCTTGTATGTGTTTATTGGCAGCTAAAAGTGCTTTGCTCAGAAGCTTTGAGGTTCTTTAATAGACTCTAGCAGCAAGAAAGCTTGATGATCAAGCTCCTTGAAAATTAAAATTAAAAAATCCTATTTGTCAGAGGCAAAATTGTCCTGTGCTTTCAATGGATACTTTATAACCTTTCATTAACAAAGCAATTGGACAATTTTTTTTCCTTCACCCAAGGAATGTAACATTCACTACAGGAACACAAATAATGTTACTAAGTATATACTTCCATTCTGTTTGGCTTTTAACTTTTTTCTATCTTTCTTTTGTTGCTAAAGCTCTTTGAGATTGAAAGGGTTGATGCAGGGTTGGGGCATAATTTGAAGCAGGCATTTGGTTAGTGTCGGAAGTTTATTGGGTTTTTTGAGTTCGGATGAGATTTGCTGTCCTTCTCCTAAAGATATCGTGTATCCAAATTACTTACTTTGCTCTTCTTATCCCAGATACAAAAAATTTAATGATGCACTTGTACTTAAGCATGTGCTTACATAGACCCTTGTGTAAGGATGTGAGCGTGTATTGGTGTAGCTTGCTGAATTAACGGCCAGAAGCACATAGTAATTTGATTATTAAATGTACTTCTGTCCCTGGAGGCCCATGGTCATGCTTTTGGTAGTTAGTCCTGAATGAATTAGTCCAAACATAAGTAATATTACTAGTCAACAGCAACCCAAGCCAACTGTTTTGTCAATAGTTTTGTATAATTCTGTAACTCAGAACAACTGCACACTAATTTTATAATGTGTTTACATATCAGATAAAAAAAAGTGGTTGAGGATAAAGCTTTCCTTAGGATTTTTTTTTTTTTTTTTTACATTTATCAGATCATCTCTAAGGGAATGATAAAGTATTTTCTGAAGGAAAAAAACCCAAACATATCCTGGAAAGATGGTACCTGCTTTGGGACTGTTTTTGTTGTTATTAAAATAGCAAGTAATTAGAATCAGCGGTCCATGAAGTTTCAGTTGGAAACAAAAGAAATCATAAGAATTTCCCTGTTTACTAGATTCTCTCCAATTAGAAATGGTTTCTGATAATATGAGAACAGCATAATGAAAACTTGCACAATGTGTAAATAACACTTCATTAAGTTCCTTTTTGTTTTTGAAAGTATCTTGTCTTGGACAGAAGGGCAAATTTTGCCAAGTGGAACTGCTTTCACCTTTGCATGATAGGGATGTAATTGAAAGTAGCCCTAGGTGTTCTTCTTGTGCTATTTATTTAAAGTATTTATACAAGAATAAAAACCATTGAGATGAAACCTCACATATCTAGAGTAGTCTGTCTGCAGTAAGGATAATATTGATTGCTATGGCAGAAAACTCTGAAGCCAGGTCACCTTCCAGCCATTGATTGTCTTCTTTCAGACTGCCAATGATGGCTGCATTAATTGTGTTGCTGAACTTAGCAATTCTTATGGTTTTTTTATTATACCTCTATCCGTTTTCCTAAAATGATTGAAATATGGTAGTCATAAAAAAAGACTTGAAATAGAAGCTAGAGGAATTTTAAAGAAAAATATTTTTTGAATGCTAATCAACAACATTAAGTAAAATCACTGTCTTTACATTTCCATTGGCAAGACATAGTCCAATTTGAGAACATGGACAGAAAAAAAACCCAGGAAGGAATGTACAGGGCTGCTAGGGAAAGATTCCTGGAACATGGCAAAAAAAAGAGGAGTTGGTCTGCAGCCCCATGTTGAATGTTTTAATAATCTGGCCGTTCATTTTGTTTAAGGTAGGGCTTGCAGACATTTATCTGTCTTTATTGCAAAAGTATTTGCATGCTTACACCTATTTTAGCTGTTTTTCTTCACATGTATATATGTGTGTAGCTTACACACAGGTAAAATGGATAACACAGTCTGTGACTGAAAGACGATTTTTGTTCAGTTCCATAAATAATTACGATGAATGAAAAAACTTCATATTCTTTCACAGTTTGCAACAGAACAGCTTTACGGCCAGGAGATATGGCTGGGGTTCTTAGAATCTGATGGTAGCCAAATTTTGTTAGTGTTTCTTTAAAATTCATATTCAAGAAAAGAGCTGTTCAGAATCCCCAGTCTTAGATGACCTAATGGGTTTTAAGTTTGGGTTGTAGCAGCTGAGCACGAGTGTCAGCATGGAGAATGGTTTTCCAGAGAAGTGAGATGAAAAAGGTCTCTCAGATCTTCCTCAAGGTTTGCTCAAACTCACAGCCCAGCTATCCAAGGATTTATGTCCTATCATCAAACCCTTCTCATGAATTGCAACTGCAACTGTGGGCAAGAGGAAAGGAAAGGAAAAGGTAACTCAAGTCTTTTCAGCAGTACAGCCCATGAATCCACAAACCTCTACAAACACAGGTGTAGATTGTATGTATGGACAGCAGTGCAGAGCAGAAACCTCTCCTCAAAGTGGGGGACTGCCATGGAGGAAAGGGGTTGAGTTTTCAAGAAGAAAAACCTGGAACACAGCAAGGCTTCAGGAGACACCTTGGAAAAGATCTTTTCACTCTTTTGCCGTCCTTAGTCCTAACTTCGGCAGTTAATATCTCCAAATCAAGATGTTTCTCTGGGTCTGTGCTTTTAAAGCCTGAACAAGCTGCTGATAACCAGTTTACAGCCATTTTCTATTAACCTTCTCCAGCTCGCCTGTGGTGCTGCATTTGTTCCACTGTCCTCAAGTGAACATTGCATCCCCAAGCAGACCTGGAAACTACACCCTTATCTTTTTTTCCTCTTTCAAATTGTCAGCTGATTTCAGCTGCTATGAAAGCTGGTTCCCAAACTAAAGAAGTACTATTAATTGCCAGCAACATTAGCAAAGTGTCTCATTTGAAAACATCAAGGCATTTATGATTCCATGCAGCAAAATAAAATCATGAGTTTCTTTAGCTATTTGGTTTATTGAATTAGGTAAAATAAGGCACTGTTGTTGCTTTCTACTCAATTTCCTAATTTAGGAGCATTTGACATACATTTTTCATACTAATGTATTTATATGCTCATTTGATTCTTAATAAAGAGGATAGAAAATATTAATTTTTTCTTTTATATGAGCTCTTATATAGAGGTCAAGCAAGATTTCAAAGAGCTTGCTGTGCTAATAGTGTAAGTCCAGGCACCTTACACATGCCAGAAGAAGAACATCTGTAAATGCTGTTACAGGGGGCAGATGTGCCGTGAAGTTTCAAAGGCTTGGAGAGGCATGTGGAAGCTGCCTCAGATAATGCACAGCTGACAAAATTAACAGTTTCTGGTATGAGGCTCTTTTTAAAGGCTTTTTTTTTATTAACACATGTGGAGAAAGTATAGCTAAAGAGCTGATAATTTGGGTTGTTGCAATAACAGTTCCCGTACCAGAGGCGAAAGGCCACCTCCCCTTTAAATGGCTTGAAATGCAATACATTTCATAAATACAGTGAAAAAGAAACAGCTCTCCTCACCCCTTCCTTTGCCTAGGTGAAATATTCCTTAGGGAAATTTGTCCAGTGAGACTATTTCCAGGCTGGTGCTACACAGCAGATATGCTTGGTATATTCGCTTCTTTTCCGTTGTCTTTTCTACATTGATCATAAACCAAATGTGAGTCCCTTTGTATCCATCCCTCTTACAGACAGCTGCAGCTTTGGTGTGGTGTCTTGTTTAGGAAGAGCAGCAGCTGCCCAAGTCACAATTTGCCTATTCCTTCAAATCATACACACTCTACTTAGAAACCATTCCTTTTGTTGTTGTTGTTGTTGGGATTTTTTTTTTTTTTTTTTTTTTTTGACAGAGGATTTATTAAATAAAAATGAGGAGGGTAGTATTGTTATCTGAGAAGATCAGATGTGTCATGTAAGCTGTAGAGTCAGGCACCTGCATCCATCAAATATTTAAGAAAACATCTTAGGATAACATGTAGCACAATTCTTTAATTTTAAAATCTCTTCCCACAGTACAAAACCTATTCTCATAGATACTTAGTTTCTAAAGGAAATAAGACTTAAAACGATATTTGATAATCAAATCTCTCCACCTCTATCCTTGCTCTTTAAATCTATATTTTAAAATAAGTAAGAATACTTTTCCCCAAACTTCAGTCAGTTTTTTACCTTTATAAGATGTTTCTTTCAACACAACTCAACCGCTCTCTCTATTGCTTGAATTTTTTACAGCCAACAATTTTGTATGTGGATAAAGTACTAAACACTAAAGTGCTGTTCTAGTGTTACACATAGTTCTCCATGGAAACATAAATCCAGAATTAACATCACACTGAAGAGTAGCTGAAGACATTTTAAGAAATGTCCCAAATTACTTCAGTGTCTAGTAGCCAGACAGAAACAAAAAGCACACACATTGCAAGATGTTATGAACCTTTCTATCAAAAATAATAAATGAAGATGTTTGCTAAAGTTGTTGGGTTACAGTTTGACTCAAAACACTGCAAAAGAGATTAGACTGGGGGGAATATTTTCAATAGTCCTGTTCAATAACATCTATCTACTAATTGCAGCCAGTTAGGAAAAAGTAAAAGATCCAGCTTTGTTTCATCTGATTTTGTAAATGAACCAAAAGTGGTGGTGCATGATTTTGATATAGAAGGACATCTATAAATGACGAGAGCTTTACTGAAGTATTTCATTTCAGTAGCAGTAAAAAGAGCCTACTGCTCAAATCATTAAGTGGCTAAAAATCTAGCATTCTTTTGGAAGACTTTGCAAGTTTGCATTAAGCATGCTTTCAGTTGTCAGGCTCCTGTTGTGACATATTGTTTGAGTCAGGCTTCATCAATCTACAAAGCATTACTTGAGGTCTGATGGCATGTGCCTACACCCAATATACTACGTACAAATGGAAGTGATACAGGATTCTGTAATTACTACATTTCTTTTTAGCCCATAAATATTTGGTGCACTAAATTTCTGCCCTGAATTTTTCAGAAAGCAATTAGTTGGTTGCCTTATCTGCACAAAGTAGATAAAATATTGTGGTATTGATGATTTTTCGTGTGCAGATGTTTTGATTTTAGCACATCTGTATGCAATAAATCTATTTTCTGTGTAGAAATCATATTTTATTATATGATTTAGTATGGAATGTTGAATAAATAATTTAAATTGAAATTCTTTCTTTGGGGCCACACCAGAATTATTTGCAATAGCTGATCATACCACATATATCCTTTTTTGCACATAAATATATTAGCCAATTGCTTTTAAAAAAGCACCAGTTTTGCTGATATTACTTTACACACAGATGGATAAATGTCAAAAATTATCTTATGTGTATTCTGCCTGGATTTTTGGTTGTTTCTTATGTTTCTCTCATTATAGATGTTCTAGCCTAGCAGATTGAGTTTGCAGCTAGATTGTGGTGTTGGCTGTAAAGAATAGAAATGAGTGCATGGAGGGAAGAGTGGAAATGTTGGCTTCCTTCTGTCTGTCTTCTGTTAGTCATCTGTGAGCCAGGGCAGAGCTTTGCAAATGCAAAGTAAAGTCTCCTGTACTATAAACCCTATGTAAATTAGCCTCTGAGGACAAATTTTATACATGGGGAGTGGAGTGAGCCGTGTGTGCTCCCAGCCCTGGCAGAACACTTGGCTGTAACCCACAACCTGAGAGTTCAGCCATGAGTAACCAAGAGTGGGTTTTGATTAGTTTTTCACTGTAATCATAAGTACCAATACAGTGAGACTAAATCATTAGGCCAATGCAGGGGCTGCAGGATGTGGGAGCAGCACAGGAAGACACAGTGTCCCATTCCTCTGTAGGGTCTCACAGGGCAGAAGGTTTTGGAGAACAGATCTGCAACCTTTATGCTTCTGCTCCCAGAGCCATTACCCAAAGGTGTTAAAGCAACTGCATGAGGGGCCTCCCTCAGCTGTAAAATCACAGGGTCTGTTACCTACTTTTCCTCATTGAAAAGATAACTATCCTTTCTGGTGAGGAATTCGTTGTAACAACGGATCCATGTGAAAGAAGACACTTCTCATCTGACAGTTCTCGCAGTTGTGTCCATAGGAAAGCAGGGTAGGCAAACAGCAAGTATTTTTCTTTCTTCAGTGGTTGGGTTTCCATGTTAAATAGCAAAATGGACAATATAGGGGGTTTTCTACATATATATATATGGTCTGTGGACAATAAATTGCTTCCTGACCATATAACTGTCCTGCAGGTAATTACATTACTCTTGCACAGGAGTTATTTTGGTTTTGTTGTTTTTTCTGTCGTCAGCTCCTAAATCTCAGCAGCCAGTAGTTTATTTTATTACCAAGCAGAACACTTTTAAATGACTATGGATAGTTCAGAGACTTTGTCACTTGTTTCTCCTACTAGTCCATCCAAACTTGAGGATTGTTGGGCAATAGTGCAAAGGTTTTCTATCTTTTGTTTTTCTGTGAGACATCCTTGTTGGTTGTCTACATCTATAAATATATGCATGTATGTATGCATACATTCAGAGCTGAAGCAAATCTATTCAGAGTTTTTTGCTGGGAGTTTATTTCTGCTGATACCAGGAGTCAGGTGTTTTTAAAAATATTTTATACATAGTGCCTCTGTCCTGGTGCAGCCACGTTGAGCACATATATTGCAAATATCTATTTCTAGACAGCATTCCAATTTTTAAGTAATGCCCTAAATCCT
The DNA here is from genome assembly GCF_017639235.1 of Corvus kubaryi. Taxonomy (NCBI): domain Eukaryota; kingdom Metazoa; phylum Chordata; class Aves; order Passeriformes; family Corvidae; genus Corvus; species Corvus kubaryi. The sequence goes on along the minus strand of NW_024581093.1, from coordinate 9,459,116 downwards.
TGTAAACTGATATCTGATAACATATTCAGTAGTAACCCTAGGCATCAAATTATTTTCTTTAAATATCTCTGGTTTAAAGTAAAAACATGTGCTGCTTTCCAAGTGTATGGTGTTACCTAGTGCTCCCGATGCAACCACTCTGACTTTTATTCTGTATGCCATGAATTTGTGTATCTGTGTGTATATCCTGCCTAGCCTGAAATGTGTTCTCTGTGACGCTGACTACTTCCTCAGCTGAGCTACAGTGAAAAGCAAGTGGGATCTGTGGTCATGGCTGAGTGATGCTATGGCCAGTGCAGCAAGTTCCAGGGCCAGAGCACAGAAACCTTTAGTACCAGTCATGCTTCCAGCACTGAAAGAGGGGGTTTTGTGGCATTTGGTTGTTTTGGAGTTGGGTTTTTTGTTTTTTGTTTGGGTTTTTTTTGTTCTGGTTTTTTTTCGTTCTATCTCCAGTCTTTGACCCTATGACCAGTCTGGGACTGAGCAATAGAAACTGGGAACATGAGTTTAGGAACCTTCACATGTTACTCAGCAGGAGTGGCCTGGTACCAGGGAGGTCTTGGGATCCTAGACATAGAAGGAAACTTCACTGGGTTTGCAGAAGATTGCATTTGCCAATATCAAGCACAAGAGAAACTTTAAACTGTTTTAGGAGCGATATAATGGTGTAATAGGTAAGGAGCAAGGTAAGTCAGCATCCTTGGTTTCTATCCCTGGCTCTGCCAGCTGCTTGCTGTGTGACCTTGGGTGAAAGACTTATTCTCTCAGTGTCTCAGTTTACACATTAGTGAAATGAGAGTAATGATACTTACCTATCTCATTGGGGCTTTTTGAGGCTTAATTAATTGATGTTTGTAAATCACTTTGTGATCCTCTAGTGAAAGTTGTTAGAGATCTGCCAAGTATTTATCCTCTCAGGTTTTTTTTTCCTCCTGCTAGTCTGCACTCATCCATCTAATATCTAAAAGCATGCTCACAGCTATCAACAGATAGTAGCCAAATTACTCTTAACAGGAGATGTATGGAAGCTTTCACAAAATTACTTTTGCAAAGTACCATGCTTTTTGAAGTACCATGTGCAGGGATGTAATGAAACAGTCTGTGACAAGTGTCTGTGCTACTTGATGAACTGACTGTGGTTGTGATTTCTCTTGTAATATCTTTCAATGGTCCCAAACATAGTTTTGAATTTCAGATGTGCCTTTCTTTTAACTAATTTGACTTTGGAAATTTCTTTGGCACTCCTAAAATTTTTTCCTATGTTTTTGATTTCATGTACACTTGTCAGTAATAGGGCTGTATGTCTTTTCCTCTGGGATGGCAAAAGAAACACAGGTTCATTGTTATTACCTATTTTGCAGTTTCTCCTCAACCTGAGAGAAGGTTACAGACTGTGTCCTGCCAGAGGTTTAAGGTGGGCAGACTCTTCAAGTGTTAGAAAGCCTTGTGGAAGTACAAGGCTACATCCTTAGCTGTACAATAGTGCCATAAATTCAAATCCTCATTTGCTTTGAAACTGTAAAGGAACTACATTCCGTCCTGGGGGGCACAGCTGAAAATGCAAAAGTGAGGAAGCACAACCCCTCCCCACTCAAAATTTCCTTTTCAGAAGGAGGAGAGTTTCTTCACTGCTGCTCTGAATGGGCTGTGCTGTGCCTGGAGACCTGGCAGAGTGCAGGTCTGAGCACATGGACAGAAGGTTAACCCTGGATATGAGAAACTGCTGCTCAGAGTGGTGAAACTGGGCTTCAGAAAGTACACCTGAGGAGTGTTCGAGGAATTTGAATATGAGATGTTGCAATAAGATGGGAAGGGACCCAATTTAAACATAAACTAAACTTCTCAGACATCATATTTCTTGCAGACATCAGTGTCAGTGTTAAGGGAGGATATAATTCTAGAAATACTGTGCCTGTTTTACAAAAGAAATTGTGCATGTCACTGCATTATGTGGATGACGTACATTCCTGTATGGAAGTATAAGGACAGGCTCTGACAGGTCCCTCCATGTCAGTGAAGAACTCCCAACTCATTGGTTAGTCATTTCCTGAGATGAATTTAAGGGATTGTCTCACCTCAGGAGATGCTCGTTTCCAGCACTGGACCTGGTCCTTTGTGAATCCAAGACAAATTTCAATCCTTCGTAAAGAGAAAAGCTTTGTGTGTCCATATGTGTTTGCACAAAAAGTCCTACTAAATACTCTGTAAAACTGCCCACAAAGATCTCAAAAAGGGTATCCCAAGGTATCCAGTGTTATGGCAATGTTCTGCATCAGATTTGATAGTCAGGAAAAGCCTGTGAAGGAAGAGCAAGGATAAGAGTATACAATGAATTAGGCTTAGACATAAATAGACCATGAACTATTACGTAAATAAGAGACCCCTTCTCTTGAGATTTTTCTTCTCCCTGAGTATTTCTGCGTCTTGATACTCTGCTCACAGAAAAGTCATGGGGGCATCTGAGCTCAAGGACATGACTGCAGGACTGACACCCAGCCTTGGCCAGGGCCAGTCAGGTACTCAGCAAAAATCTCTTGTAACCATATCCGGTCCAGTATCTGGTTAGAACATATTAAAAATAAACACTCTCTGAGAAATGAAACAGGATTTTTATCTGTTGAAATTTATGAAGCAAACAGCGAATGTGTGAGTGTGCCTCCTTCACCAAAGAGTGCTGCTTAAATGACTGCAAAGTTGGATAGCTATCGGGAATTCATTTGGAAGTAGACTTAAAATAAAATTACCTTGCTGTGCAAAAGCCATCATAATACTTTTGACGCTTCCTTATTGACAGAGATTGCAGGGGAAGCAGTGAAATTATAAAATAAATCTACAGGCCAACTTTGAGTGTTCATTTAAAAGAGGACATTCAGCTACAGTTCCAAAATCAGTTGCAGTATACACCACTGAAGTGCTTGAGCTATAATTAGTGAGGTCCTAAATGAGATAAGCATGGCAATTTAATTATCAGATAACTTTAAGATATGCTTAAAAGGATTCCAACTTGATAAGAATTGTGATAATGTTTTCTACTCAGGGAAAATATCAACATCTAAATATTTAATACAGTCGCAGGAAATTTAAATGAAGTAAATTTTCAGAGAAAAACGAGGCAAAATGCTTCCTACAGCAATATGGTTCAGACAGGGTTTCCTTTTAATTTTTGATGAGTATTTGTTCTTCTGAGGGTTACATAAGTGATATCACAAATTCTAAGCCCTCTTTTTCCCTTCCTCCTGTGGTACAACTAAAGGCACATTTAGCTTGCATGTTAATTCAGAAATGTGCCTGATAGGTCTCCTTAACAAAACTGTGCTTCAACTTTGTGATGGGAGCTAATCTGTGAGCTGAGCATCCTCTCTTCGTTTTGCTCATGAAATCCAGCCATACTTTATATAAGAATGCAGAGAAGAAAGACAAATAGTTTATCCTCTAAGCCACCCAGCATCCTGTTCTTGATATTTCAGGAACATATGCTAACATATGCTTTCCTCAAGAACTTCAAAAACATGCTTTTAGCAGCAATGAAAATAGTATCATACATCGAATTCAACTTTAAACCTCATAGTTTACCTCTAATACCATTACCTCATGTATAGAAGAAAATGTAAATCTAAAATATGCTGGTGATTATAACCTTTCTTCCTGACAGACACTGCAATATAAATGCACATAAATTGAATTTCTTCTTTAAAGAAATTTGAATACCTTTGGAGCATTTTAGCAAATCATCTCCAGCCCTTATGGCACAACTTCAATGGACTGTGGAAAAGTGCTCTCCCTATGGCATGACTCCTGCAATAGAAGGACATAGCAAGGCAGAGAAATGCCAAGAAAAATAGAATGTATTCCGTTGATATTCAAAATTTATTTTATTAAACTTGCACAAAAGACCAAAAAAATGGAAGCTGGTTTTATGAGAAAAGGCATTCAAATATTAACTCTGTGAGTGCCATTTGCATTGCTTGTCTGGAAAAAGTAGGAATTGAAGATACATAGTTTGACTTTGCTCCCTAGAAGAGCTTTTTGATTCTGCATGTTAACCATTAAATCAGAAACTGTGAGAATGAGTAAGTCATGAGTAGGAGATTCTGATGCATCAGATGAGAGTTCTTCAGAGGGATTCTCCCTTGGGGGAGAAATTAGTGTATTTGAGCAATTTTGTACTAATTAGTAAATATGCCAATTGGTGGATAACAGCCATATTTCAGAATTCTATTTCTAGGGGAACATATGGCAATGTTCCTGAATACCGTCAGCTGTCAGTGTTTATCTTAGAATACGGATGGGATATGAAGATGCCAAAAAAAGTATTTTTCAGAGCAGCAAATACTAATATTTCCATAATATGTTGGAAGGATAAACTAACTGAAGGTTCGTAAGTGTTTGGTTGAGTGGAGAATGGCCAAGTTTGCTCTAAATTGGTTGGAGCACTTTCCTGTTAATCCAAACAAGGCAGGTGTTTACTTTAGCAAGGTGAGATGCTTCAGCAGATTACAGATTTTTACCTCTGCATAGTGCAGTGTGAATACTTTACGGTAATCTTGGGGATTGAAAGAACTGCTCATTGACGTAGCCTCACCACATGGTATATCTTAAGATGATCTACTGCCAGGTAAATTCATGGGTTATTTCACCTCAGTGGTGAAATATTGCCCTTAGCCTTTGGCTCCACATGTGGTACAGACTTTCCAACTTCAGAAAATTAGAAATTGGTAAACACTGTAACTTGTCAATAAATATGAAATGTGTGTGTATGTGTCAACATTGTCCCAGTCTGCCGTTACAGGTAATGGTCTGGATTGTTTTCATTCCTTCTATAACCACTTATTTTCAGAACTTTATAATTTATGCATAAACACTTCCTTGTGACAAAGATCTAGGATGTAACATAAGCCAAAAATTTGAGGTTTTTTTTTAAACCAAACCTGTTTTTACACAAGGTTTATTAGTAGAAAGATATTCTTTGAATTCTGAAGAAATAACTTTTTATAGAAAAATTATGAATAGGGGTTTTGTTTAGTCATTTTTCTGGGTGAGAGTGTGTAGGCATCTGAGATCTATGTGAAGTGAACTGTGGTGCTGGACAACCCTAGTGTTCCTTTACAACCTTTTTGCATTTAAGCAGAATCTAATTTTTCTTTATAAAATATGTCACCTCTTCATTTTTCCATTCTAGTTAGAAAACAGGGCGGGTAAAAATTTCAAAGCTCCTCCATGGCTTAGGGCCAGATGAGAGTTAAGACTCTAAATGTCATTTAAAACCTGGCCATTAGTATCTTCTCAATAAAGCAACAAAGGCGCTGAAGAGCCTGAGTCTCACAGAGAGTCACTGGGATTTAGAACACTATAGACTAGAATTAAAGATTAAAATAGTCAATTAAACTGCTTTTTGAATGCATGTAGACATTCTCCTGCTCTTCCAGACACCTGGCTGCTTTTGGGAATCTGGCCCTGAGTCATGTCTGCATGTCCTGTGCTCAAAATGTGAGCTGCCAAGTCATCTGGAGCAAGGCATTGTCTATGCTAGCAATTTAAAGTAAAGCTTGCCGGAGTTTTTGATGTGGCTATTTAAAATTTGCATTAAATCCCCATCAGAGCTATAGCAAGGATGGGAGGAGGTCTAATGCAAACACTTCAAGCCAATGCTCTGCTTCAGTTGCTGCAAGGAAATTGCTGGTGGAGACTCAGCAGTAGAGCTGCTCTAACAGTGGGCCTTCAATGCAGGCAGGGAAATGCACTGCAGGGGATGCAGTCATGGAGTCATTGTGCTATCCTGCAGTGGCCAGGGGAGCAGGGATCAGGGGTGCTCAGGGCTCTGAGTCGCCTGTGATGCCAGGACCATGGAAGAGACTAGCACAGAACCTGGCTGGGCAAAATCTGCCTGGAAGGTTTTCTTGGTTTCCTTGCCCTTCTGCATCAGTCTGTGGTAGAAACTAAATGCATCCAACTGATGAAATTCTGTAGTCTAGGACCCAGTGATGGTTTTATTCTGATAAAGTGCACCAGCTGTTGCAGAGCCAGGGGGACAAGAAGCTTTCAGAGCTCCAAGGCTGCACTGCTGCCTCACAAGTCATACTGGCCCAAAAGAAAGCCTAGCCCAGCCAACCAGGAGTGCTTCTGGAAAGAAATTCATAATGTTTGGAAATTCAGACTAGAACATGTTCAAAATGGCTACTCTTTTTCTTCTGACAGGTATAAAAAAAACATAGAATAGAAAACTAGAATGTAGTGTAATACAGGGCTGGAAAATTTCTTGCCTTTATCATGACTCTTACTTACGTAGGTCTGTCTCCTGAATTCAAAGGATGGAGAATTCTTTAGCTAGGAAATGTATAGCCTATACAGTGCCAAGAAAAGCTAGATAATGTTGAAGTTGATAGCTTCAAAAAATGCAAGGAATATAAAATGATCTCTAAGTTTGTAATTTTTAGGTTCTGTAATTTTTAAGGAAAGCTTCTAATTTTGGGACCCAGGTTATGATATGTGAATGTTTGGGGTTGATGGTAATGTACAGAATAATAAAGTCATTTGAGCATCTGTCAATTCTCACGTTTGAAAGATCAGTTCCTCTTGGAAGAATACTTGTTCCCTGCCAGTACTGATATATTGATTAGACTGCTGTATCTTTGGCAGCTTGTTGTTTCTTTTGGAAATCTGAAATATGTTTTAAAAATAAATACAAAATCTCCCCTCTCCCTGACCCATGTAAAGACGGTCATCTGGACATAATCTCTAATCACAACTACAGGCTGTGAAACTGGGGGTTGCAATAGAAATGCCAACAAAATTTTAACTGTGCCATAACACAGTAGTTACGTAAATAAAGTATATAATGCACTTAATATGCTAATCTCTGAATATCAGGAAGCAAAATCTCTCTGGACCAGAACTCAGCTATGACACTGCAGCCTTTTGCTTACAGAAAAAAAGAGAATCAATTGCAGAGCCTGTAAGGGTGAGCTGGTTCTTCTGGTTAGCCCTAGCATTTCTGGGAGAATGAACAGCACTTCTTAATTTTCACTTCAACCACTAGCTGCTTTTTTTAATGGTATGTCTTGCCAGTTAGGCTTGCATCTGCCATGTTTTTGATGATTTATTTTTGTTTGACAATAATGTAAAATACAAACCATCTGATGCTAGGTTTTAGCTCCATTAGCTAGGAACCACAAACCTATGCCATGTCACTTTTTCTTTTTATAGTGCTGTTTCAAACTTACTGGCATAATTGGTCGATCTTTTTCTTTGTCTGGATTAAATGATGGTTTTGGCTAGAGTTTCAAACCATGATGCCAAATTTTCTTACTCTTATGACTCCCATCTCCATGTTGCACAGGACTAACTATATAATATTCAAATGGCTCATTTGTAAACACACAATTATGTACACAAAGAGTGCTTCTTAATGTTTCCCCAATTTGGCTCTGCTGTTACACTAGTGATGGCTGCTGGCATGCAGACCAGCTAATTTGTGCCATGCCAGCACTCCGAAAGCTGAATTAAATTCAGCCTGGATAATGTACAAATACTGCAACCTAATGCTTTTTAAAAGTCAGTCCCTGAAGATCATACATACAGATGGGTTTCTGTTCAATACGTGTATCTGTGCATGCACCTCTCATGCCAATATAAGGATTTTAGTGAGGATCCAGTTAACAGACGTATGTTGGCACATTATTCCTGAAGCAGTTCTTCCATTACGTAATGGGGCTGCCTAGACATAACCAAAACAGCTCTCCTCAGACTTGTTGGACAAAGGGATCACAGCCAGCCCTTACCCTCTGCTGGAGGTGCTGCAGAGAGACAAAAGAACAGCCTGATGTGTGCAGCGGATCCATGTACCACCCACAGAGCCACAGCAAGATGGAGCCATGGAAAGATGCTTTGCTGGAGCCCAGGAGTCAGGGCGGGCCGGGGGAGCCAGGGGATGTGCACAGGACTGGAACTGCTCTACAAACACAGGTTTGAAAACATGCACCTTTTGGCTGCAGTAGTCAATTTGCTTATCCTTTAAGGTAGAGAGACAATTTCAATTTGTGAAAATTTCTTACAAAGGTATTTCTTACCTTGACATAGGAAGCACTCCTGGTTGGCTGGGCTGGGCTTTCTTTTGGGCCAGTATGACTTGTGAGGCAGCAGTGCAGCCTTGGAGCTCTGAAAGCTTCTTGTCCCCCTGGCCCTGCAACAGCTGGTGCACTTTATCAGAATAAAACCATCACTGGGTCCTAGACTATGGAATTTCATCAGTTGGATGCATAAGTGATAGGAACTTTTTGGAAGGACAGTAACAGATTTTACCCTATGTGAACTTCAATATACAAGTCTCATCAGCCACAAGCCAGTTCACACCCCAGAGTGTGAAGCACTAATGAGTCACAGTGGCTCAGCAAGGTGTGTAATCAAAGTGTCCTGAGCCCACCAGAGTATGTTATGCAACAGAAACACTTTCAGCCTTTTTGGAAGTAATGTTGTCAGTAAGTTTGTGGTGTTTAATGCTCCCAGGTGTTTCAGTCTGTCTCTCTTCAAAATACAGGAGATACCAGAGGTGTGGCTCTGTCCAAATGTCTTAGTCCAGGTAGTGTTTATTCACATTTTTTGAATCTATGCACTGGAATACCTTCTGTAGCAGTGAAAGAAAGTAGGAAATAAAAGATATGAGTGTGCAGCAGAAACAGAATGAAATTGCACTGTGGAAAACCTTTTTCATGTTTTAAACCTTTTCTGCACATCTGTAGGCTGTTGGGATGTGCTAATCACCAACTAATAGCTGCTGCTTTGGAAAATAATAGGATGAATATAAGATATGGAGGGGATGCAGAATGAAGATTTGATTATTTTAAACTTGGCAGGTTTCTGAAGAGAGTTTTTAGTGGAGGAGGTATTGGAGGTGGTTGTTGTCACCATGTATTTGGGGGAGGAAGGCCACTGCTGGTGCTTTGTGAAGAACCTGGAGAGCTGGTTCAGTTTGTGCAGGGCTGCAGATTTTGGCTAATTCACAAAGCAAAAAGTAAAATCAAAAGGAAAAATCATTTCCTCAACTACAAGGTATTAATATCCTGTTCAATTTAATTTCTACCTTTTGTTATTGTGAAGCCTTTAATATGTAGTGTCAGCTTGGCAAGGATTTTCCAGCAGTATCAAAAGAGAATTTACCTCTGATATATTGTCACAGGAATTGCTGCAGCTCTCAATAACAGAATGTCTCAAGAAGCAGCCATGGAGTTGACTGCTGCAAGGAGAATAAATCCCCCCTGAGCAAAGTACTGCCCAAAGTCCCCAGGAGTCTAATAATAATTTCTGAGACAAATTAATATAATCAGGATGCTGCAAGTTCCTCACTGTGTGGATATATCTCAGGTGTAAGGCTGACCAACAGGCTTACAGTGAGGGGGAAGAGCTGGGCTGGGCACTGGTGGTTTCGGGCTGCAAAACCCTCCTGCACCACGTGTGCTGAGATAACTTGGCCTGGGACAAGGAGGCACAACTGCTGTGCAAGGAGGCTGCTCATGCAATGCATAAATACATTCCTTTGTGCTGGGAGGTGAGGCAGCTCTGTGCTAGAGAGCCAGAAGTGCTCTGTACAAATCTCTCATGCTATTATCTCAAAGATAAATATTCTCCTTGTTCCACATATATTGATTTTTCTGATTAAAGAAAAAGGGCATTTTCACAAATATACTTCCTGCCTTTAAAATATCATAGAACTCAAGTTAAATTGCCCAGCACTTTTTTCATGATATATTACTGTTACTGTGTGTTTGCTCCTACTCAGATGAACCACAGATGGAATTTGCCTACTTTCAGTCTTACATTAGTCATAAAACCACCAAAAAGATTTATTAAACTGAGACTTGAAAACAGAGCTGAATTCTCCTTTTCTGTAGTTTTCATATTCTGAGTTTTGGATCATTGCTGGTTTATTTGCAGGTCTAGAAAGCCTGCAGGAATTGCTGCCTTCTCAGCAATTACCCATCGAGACAAATGATAAAGCAAAGCATCTCAGTGCTTACTAATATTAATTTAATGAACACTTTCTAAATTGTTCTCCCAGTGTTGAAAAAATAGGACAAAAATAGAAGTAATTTAGAATAGATGATGTTGATAATTCTTATCTAGTTCACACATCCATTTAATTTGGGTATGAAATGTATCTTTCCATTTAAATCCTGGAAAATTAACTAAATCAGTGTTCCATGAAAGCCTCTCTTCCCCCTGCTTTATTAAGATATTGGCCCACAGTGGACCTTTTTCCTTATATCATTAAAATGCTTCCTTTGGAATTATCTCAATTCCATATATGACCTGTGGCCTCAAGTCACCAATTAAATGACTTCAGCAATACCCTATTTCCACTGAACAGCAGCAGAAATATGATGTACCTTTATTCTTTACCAAGATGCACAACTCGGGTATTTAGGGTTGACTGAACAGCAGGACTGATTTCCCGTCCATTCACCCTTCACCCCTTTATTGGAAGAAAAAAAAAAAATTATCTGGGCTCTATCATCACAGTGGCCAAACCATTTTAGTGTCTGTTATTGTTTCCCTGCAATGAGTTTACAGGATGTTGCAAAATATGAAGATGTGGTTTACAGCGCTCCAGTTTCATGCTGTATGTGAATAGTGTTATACAAGTCATGTGGCAGCTCAAACATGTGTTTTGAGGTTTTTGGTGTGTCACTCAAGGCCCTTGGCCCCGTGTCCTTTGTATGGCTGGATGATGAATTTTATACTGGCAGAATATGATGTTTGTGGAAAATAGATTTTTGTGTGGAGGAGCTGCCAACATATTTCCTTAGACTGACATCAAAGTACAACAAACGCTGTCAGGGAAGCCTTGTTCTAAAATGCATGGATTTGTGCATTAGTGTCTGTGGGAATCTGTGTATGTATTCAGGGCTTTTCTCATATTTAATAATAATAAACTACCAGACATATGTATCTGTAACTCGGCACACTCTCTCTGCCCCATCTACAGCCATCACCTTAAGATCTTTTATCTCAAGCTAATGACAGTTCTGCCTTCAATAGTCAACAGTCCCTGACAAAATCCTGGAGTTGGCCAAGAAGACACAAACCAGAATTCCTAGAAATATCTAATATTCTTCTTACTTTTGGCATTATCACAGAAATTGTTCGTTTTAAATTCTGTTTGGCATATCCGAGACCTTAAGATCATCTGACAGGATCAGGTTCAGTGTGAGTGTTCTCTTAATTCCAAAACCATCCAGCTTTCAGTCAGTTTCACACTTTAAACCTCAAAACAAATATATAACCTTATTGATTCTCACTTGTCATATGACTGTGCAGAAGCTTGTTTAATTGCATTGTGCAATTAGATATAGTTACATATAAACACCGTAGATAAAAAAGAGTGAAATTTGCGTAAGAGGCACTCCGTGCTGAAAAATCTTAACTACATTGCTTCAATATTTTATCATTTGAAAATATAAATTGTAGGGGTCCTCTTACACTAATGACTTTGGAAAATATAAAATCAATGCCTTCTCTATTTCTGAATTTTATTAGCCTAAGAGTGAGAAAGTAAAACATTTAAAAATACGTACAACCTATTTTTGTCTTTGGGCTGTTTGCTTTGCTTTTGCCCAGAGACATGGGAAACAGTGATGGATAGTCAGAGTGGGCAACCCATCTCTTTTATTCCCACTGTGCTCTATAATTTTTAATCTTTATTGTGTCTAAAGCTAAATCTGAGGCATTCCAGAGCCTCGATGCTGTGTTCAGCAAGGTCCAGTCAACAGCACTCTGAGCTGGAAGGCAAAAGTCCTGGTGCCAGAGGTCAGGGACTGAATGGGGAGCTGGAGCCCAGAGATCAGTCCTCTGCGGTCTGGAGCTTGTGCAGAGCTCTGCACCAAAAGAAATGGAGTATAAAATGCTGCCAAGGCAAACAAAAGCCTCTTACTTTCCTTTTGCACTGGTAAGAAGTGCTGCACAGGCAGCAGTCAAACTCTTCTCACTGAGACCATGCAGTCATTCCACTGCACTGTTTTCCCAGCAGCCAGGTATTTATAATGATGCTTTTCTATACTTGAGATCTGTGGCTGAAAATTTAAGTGACTTGTTAGTGATGTTTCTCAGCTTTTGGATCCTGCATAAATAATATATTGATAATGGTTTGTTATTTTGCTTTGGTTTCCTTTCAAGCATTGTCAAACTGTAGTTCTAAAACACATTAAAAAGGAGAAGGATTATTTTGCAGTCAGGTACGGCTCTGTTAGAGAGAGGTAGTAGGGAGAAACAAGCTTCAACAGATAGGCAGGCAGTTGTCTTGATCGTACATATGTTTTAACTTGTGAAAAGACAAAAATAGTCTTCGTGGCAGAGATGTCTAAAGTCTCACTGAGTTGTCATCTCAATAAACTATCAGTCAGGACCTTTGTCATTTTGTTACTGTCTGTTGTGTGGCTTTATTCACCTCTCCCTGCACTTTATTGCAGGGAAAGTCAAAAAAGTCCTAGGTGTCTTTTTTTTTTATTATTTTATTTTATTTCCACAGAGCCTTAATCTGTTTTACATCTGTATGTGACTGCAGAAAGGCAAGAAAGGGTGAAAATTGATCAATCCACAGTAAAGCAGTGGGAGAGCTACTTAGTACTGTTGAAATAACTCCTGTCCTATCCTGACAGATCTCAGCGCTGCAGCTTCAAAACCGCTAGCAATCCTACGGAGTGTTTTTTAAGTGAAGTGCTAGTATTCCCTTTCGGTACATTTCTGAAACTATACATATGTAGGTTTGCTAGAAATATTTAGGAGAAACAGCTGGACGTTACAAGAAAGCTGTCTTTTATACTTAATCTTTTTTATACGACCAAGTTCATATTTATAGCATATTTTCCTTCAGCTTTCCTGCTTCTAGCCCCTGTCTCCTTAATCTTCTGTGTCTTACATTTGTGTCTGAGCATACTTTCAAATGAGAGGTCAGAGAAGATTGAGCACAGTTTTGTCAGTGCTAAGGGCCTGATTCTGCACTCCTGATTGATGTCAGGAGTGTAATAATCAAAACGATCAGGAGGCCCCCGCTGTTGCCTGGATGAAGAATCAGTCTGGCATCACTGCTCTGGGAGAAACCCCCTGTTCTCCTGCCCTGCCATTTTATACTTGCTTTTACAGAGATAAGATATGAAAACCTGTGGCTGCCTCATTTGTATCCACAAATGTGTTTGCAACCATCTTCAAATTACCACTTCTGCAGCATTCCTGAATGCCTGCTATGAATAGCCTCCTTCAGGATAAAGTTACAAGCACAACATGGTCCAACAGAACATCAGTGAAATGCCACGTTACCTCTGAGTCACTTAATTGGGCTCAGAGCAGATAAAAAAATATCCCCAAAGTCACTGCTGTTATTAGATCATTGTCTGGCCAATGCATGGAGAACATGGAGAGCCCTAGGAGGGCTTTTTTCCCTTATTCTGTATTTAAATCTATGGGGCTGAACAGTTGATTCTAGACTTGGACTGAACTGAACCTTTCAATAACTTGTATTTTAATCAAAATCAGATGTATATGTGCGTGTATCTTCCTGCAACCAGCCCAGAAGATTTTTCTTCAGGGTATTTCGAAATCATAACACTTAATGGGTGGTGTGGTGCATTTTGACATTCTGAGACAATATTTATCTTCATTAGAACAAAATTATGTCATCATTGCTGTGCTCTAAATGTTATAAACTAATCAAGTAATAGTTTGCTATGGGAAAGCTGTTAGAAGTATCAAGACTATAAGGATAATAATGTCCATTAAAAAAAAAAAATGTGTACAATAAAAAAAATCTCTTATCTCACCTACATTTGTAAGAATTCACTGCTTCTGTCAGTCCCTGAATTTATGGTTTTCTTCTGAAGAATGGACTGAAGAAAGTTGTTCAGCCAAGCCTGAGCACTTAAATTTTCATATTTGTTTGAATATGAAAATTACATCACTACCTTTTGTGATGATAGTAGCCATACACGTGTGACATGATGAGATAAAATTAATTACCTTTTCCCAAAGCAGCCTTTTCACATGGGGCTGACCTAACCCCATCAAGCCAAGGGGTCAGCCTCCGTAGTTACTGTTACCCTTTCACTATGATGCAGAAAGTCTTGGGCTTTCTGAGGGGAAGGCACCCAGCCCAGCTGGCTGGGACTCACCAGTCACAAGCCTGTAGCTTAATTAGCCAGTTTCTAGTCCAAAGGAGTCTGAAGAGCAGATCAGTATGATATGCTCTCTTTTGCTTCTCTGAGTTAGAAGATGAAAGTGTATTTTCCTGGAGAATGTGTTACATAGCTCAGTTTATGACAATCCAACCTGACAATACTGAAGATATGAATGTGGGGATGTTATCCCATCAGGAGAATCAGGAGTGCAGAGATTGCTTCTGCTCTAGTCCTCAGTACCAAAGATAGATTCAGGAGGAGCCAAGAGCAGCATAATATTTTAACAGTGGTGGAGAAGGAGCCCTGCATATGAAGGGTAGCCCATGTGCTGCTTCTTCACTCCAGTGTTTTCTCCTTTCAGCCAGTATTGGCTTGTCAGGGTGTGTTTTAAGCCAACTGTTCTTCATCCAGATTCCAGCCTCCCTCATGCACCCAGAGGTCTGGAAGACAGTGCTGGCTGTGCAGGATGAAAAGGATATGTCTTGGCATATTGCTGGGCTATTAGTCCATATCACTGCATGGTGGTCCCTGGAGATGGCTCTGGAAAGGGACAAATGAACTGGACAGTATTTAGCAAGTTAGAACAAACTAGGACTGGCCAGTATCTAGGCAGGTACTTGGCATGGGTTGCAGGTTTCCTGATGGTGAATCAAGCTATCTTGGTCACAGAGCTCGTGTGCTTGCCTTCACAACCTGCTGTTTCAAGTCAAATAGATTGTTTTCCCCTTCTTTTCTGGCATAAATAAATCATACAATTAGAAGAAAAATCAAGCCGCACACAAATTCCATGAGCCAACCGAGTGAAAAAATCTGACAGAGAAAACACATCTGTCTGCTTTTCATTTTTAAGTGTAGCAGGACTTTCCCCTCACAACTACAGTTAATCCACTGGCCTTTGTCTTTTCAACACAGAAAACTGGTGATGTAACTGTCTTAAGATGAGAAAAAATTTCTTTAGTTACTTTTGCCTGCTGATGTCATATCCCACCATAGCAGGCTTTGTGTGCCTGTGCAGAAGTTTCCCAAGAGAATTCCTCTGCCACAAACCCACCCTGCAGCTGTACAGCATACAGGAGTGGGATGGAGACACGTATTCCTGCTCTTTCTAAGAGAAGAATGTCTCTGCATCACAGGTTGTGAATGCAAAGGTGAGATTTGGAAGGACTGGAGCTAGAATAGTCTGTTCATTGACATCTCTAACTGGCCTAGGACAAGAGAAGGCCAGCCTGGCCACTTTGAAGCTCTCTGTCATGGGAATGCCTTCTGGAACTCTCTGCTTGACACTTATCCTCCTAGACTAGGTGGTGGCACGAGTGCCACAAGTTAGCTCTTGGATAACATATAGCTCGTGTCTAAGATGCTATTAGATTTAGAAAACAGAATCATTTGCCAAAGCCCAGAGGGAGCAGAAGGGGAAGCAAAAGGGAATGGTTCTTAAAAAGTCTTATGTTTCTCTTTGGAAGAAAATTACCATCATCTATCTTTCCTTTCTTGCAAGCTCCTGGAACCTACTAGTAGTGCCCTGCTGCTGGGTTTTCAGACTTCTATTTTGCTGAAGAATATCCCTCTGATGCAGGTGCCAGTGTCATTTATCAGAGGATGATGTCAACATTCCTGTGTCATATATGACAAATGGCAGCAGAAAGGAGTGCCCCTTGAATTCTCTAACTTTCACTAGGCTCTTTCCTTTTTCCAGTTAAATGACATTTTATTTCCTACAGTGTTTCAGTTTAGACTTCTGCTGCCTCTAGAGAGTGTACGTTCAAATTGATTCAGAATGAGTGATTAGTACTAGGCACTGAGCTCCAAATTCAGTATTTAGTGTAATACAGCTGCACGGCATGGACGTAAACTTTGCTTTCATGCTTTTGGGGCAAATTCTGCCTTGTCTTACACCTCAGAAAACGCCAGAGACCTTTTTGTATATTTCCCAGTGGCAGAGCTGGCTGGATGTGGGAGCATCTGCCTCATCCTCTGTTTCTAATGCTTTTAAGGAGATGAAAGATTTTGAGTTGGTGAAAACTACCGTATTCAAAAGAGTTTGCTTTGCAAAACATTTACCTGTTCTTGTACCAGTGGGCACTTGGCTCCAGAAATCCATGCCTTGACCATGTTCTGTAGGTGGGTTTGGTTTGAAAGGTCATAGAGAAATTAATTAGGTTGGCATCCAGTGGCACACTCGGTAAATGGAGCAAAGCAAAATAAAATCTTGGTAAGTAAACAGGCAGGACAGAGCACATATGCTGCTTCTAATCCTCTTTTTCTGCTGCTTCTTTCTATTCTTCTTGCTGGAAGAAGGGATTTGGACTCTTCTCTCTTAAGCCATGCATGTACAAAAAGGACTTTATTTTTAACTCATGTTAAAATCCTTTCTTGGACTAGGCAGCAACAGTTTTAACATGCTAGCTGACTGTGCCAACCCAGAGGGGGGAGCCTAGGGTTCATCTTGACCAGTAAATGCCTGTTAGAACTGCTACTGCTTTGACTAACGCTTGTTAAAATATCAGTATGGACAACACGTGTTTTTAAAACCACACACCTGTACTCCTAATGACAGCAAGGCCTTGGGGGAGGAAATGATTCACAGGACTGCTGCTCCCTGCACTTTCCACCAACATTTCTTTATAGTGTACTTTCCTCTGTTCAAGCATGCACAGGTCTGCCAACCCTCTGATTTTTCTGGTACCAGTCTTTTAAGCTAACCAGTAGCATGGCTTCCCTTTGTTCAGCACCCAAGGAAAGGGCTGGATTTTCATAAGAGCTCAGTATTCGGCAGCAGCCAGTGCATGGTTTGACATGTGCTTAAATAGCGTCCCAAAAAATAAACTTTCTCCCATCCTGCTGTTTTCTCCCACTGCACTAGTCCAAACACTAACACAGATAAACAAGGAATTATTTAGAGAAACTAATCCAGCTGAAGAGGACCATAAATAACTTGATTTTTCACTAGTACTGCCATTTAGTTGTTGTATTTCACACCTTCTATCTAGAATCAATAGAATCAGCAAAGCCGCTTGTGGACTTTGAGATGTTTCTGGATCTTTTCTTGGAACAGAACAGATTTTTTTTTTTTAATTCACTTATCTTACAGACATTTCAAACAATCTCTCCCTGAAAGGACAGGCTTGTTCCCAAGATCAGAGGGAGCTAGGATAGTGACAGCAGCAATTTAGATGAACCCCATTCATTATATGCTGGATTTAAAATTTTTGCACAAGTTTGCATTAGAAAAAATACGCCTATAGTGACTTTAACAGGAGAATTATATCTGCATGGTGACTTGCACTGCCTAACTAAGCAGAGCATAATTCCTGGCAGAAACTGGGAGTAGAGCAGCCCTTCCTGGCATTACTGGTGAGAGTAGAGGGAATCACTCACTCATGGATGCAGAAGTGACTCAGATGTTTTCATATATTTATATTTTCAAAGGTTACTTCAGAAGGAATAGATTTAGCAACATACCTCTCCTTTCTTTTTAATATGAGAACAGAACTTTTTTACTTCTGTACACTTCTAGTGTTTCCCCAAAGCAGGGGTCTGTTAGCTCCAGGCTCCAACAGTCCCAAGGGCTGTGATCTTATCTTAGGCTGCCAAAGATCATTATACACATCACTGTCAGGTTGCTATGTTGTTGGTGGAGCTTTTTTCTTCTGTTTCATTTTATTTGTTTTCTACAGAGGTAAAAAAAAAGGTAGTAGGGTTTTTCTAGCCCTTAGACATGTAACCCAGGACAAAAGGCCTCAATTTCTCGCACTCTTCCCTTCCAGCTCTACCAGCTGAAGTACTATTTTTCACAGGATGAATTGCTGATATTCCTACTTACACAAACTAAGGGCAACAACTGAGTCTTCCAGTCTGTAACTGTCTTAACTCAGACAGTACCAACATTAATATTCCTAATGGTAAAGCTTTCATTTTGGTTTCTATTCCATGGTCTAATATATATTTCTCATTCTCTAGTTACTGAAATATTTCTGATGTGCGCAGCAGGTAACTTCTAGGAGTCACAGTAGGTCAAGCTTACTTTAAAAAAAGGAGGAAGGGTAAAAGCTGGAAAGGATAAAAACTATGAGTTTCTTATATCCTGCAGTCTTGACTTTATTCTGTATTTCTGAGCGGTTTTTTTGGGCCCACAGTATTAAAGCCTGTTTATCAAAACTGCTACTAGTTTTCTTTGCTATTTTATGTGGCTCAGAAGTGACGCAGAAGTTTTATAATTAATCTGTCCTAGTGATTTAGGGTATATATCCTCTATCTAGATTCCTTTTGGTAGCTTTCACAGCTCTGCTGAAGTTTCCAGGACACCGAAATTCTTGTGCTGAAGGAGGCACACGGTACTGCTGGTGGAGACAGAGGTGATAGTGAGGATGTGGCCAATCCTCCTCCAGTTTACAGACTGTACACCAAAATTTTCCAACACCTGAGAGGCACTGGGCAGGTACCTGCCTTAGACACAGAGGCAGAACCTTGCAGGTGTGAGGTGGTAGAATTGCCATGGGGAATCTCAGTTTTGCACAGGGGCTGGAATGGGCACACAATCACATCCCAGTGTAGCCTGGAATATTGTTTTTCGGAGTTCTTGAAGACTTACAACATCCCATAGCTGAAGATCTGAATCACACAGAGGGTTTTCCAGCAACACAGTCCTGGTGCCAGACATGATGTGTTTTAGCACAGGAGCTGTATGCAATCTTCTCATCAATGTCATGAAGCTCAAGTGTCACAGGTTGGCCATTCCTATGGAGGTTGGGATTGGCTTTCTTACCTTGTTCCTTGTATAACACCTCTGCTGAGGCCGTGCCTGAGCTTGTCTTCCTGGTAAGACAAGGGTGTAAGAGGGATTCAGCCAAGTCAGCTGTCTGAGGCAATTGGGAGTAGGAGTCACAGAAGCCAGCACACTAAGGAGAATTTAGGAGGTTCTAGAGACAGCCCTCCTGGAGTTGTGCCCTTCTTGAGTGACTGTGTGCCTAATGGAGATCCTAAACCAGACCATGATTTAAATCTTCCAAGCTTGAGGCCCAAAGTAGCAGAGAAGTAGCAGAGCAGGGTCAATCCTCCAGTCTTGGATAAGATACACCGATAATTCAAGTGCTCTTCGGAGGTGGATGAGGTGTGAATTTGAATGCTTTCAGCCAAGCAGATGCCACATCTTGAGACTTCCTTAACTAGGAGCTATGTCTTATTCTAGTCTGAATACACTTTGTTCTTTGTCTTCAGCACAGTGCTGAGGGAAAGGAGTGAAAGACAAAGAATGGCTCACCTTAATTTAGCCTAGATTGGTGATACAATTTGCTTTGGCTCTCCAGTTTAGAGTTTGTGGTCTTCATCTGATGCTCTTAATATGGAAAAATAACTCTATTATTTAATGTAAATTAGACTTCCAGCAGTGAGCAGGAAAGACTAAAGAGGTCTATTTTCTCACCTATAGCCCCACTAAGGCATGACTGCTTCTCTAACCCCTAACCTATAGCTAAAATCCATGATGATGTATTGTAGGTGTGGTTGTGCTGATGCTGGTGTATCTCCTGGGATGGAGTGAGGGCTGGGAATGTCAGCACCATCTGCTTCTCACCACTATTTTTATTATTTTCAAAAGTTCCTAGAGGCTTCATCTGAGATCAGGGCCTCAACATGTCAGACAAGAAGGTAACTAGAGGCTGGCTTCTTGTATGAAGAACTTGTGCTCTAAAAAAGCAAGACAGGCAAAAGTAAGAAGAGAAACAGAACAGTGGAATGATTTATCCGGGGTCATGGGGCGGGTCAGTGGCAGAGCTAAGATCAGAGTCTGTGTCTCTTGGTTTCTGCCAAGACATCACGTAGAACATGTCCACACAAAGGAATGTTTCAGATGAACATGTGGAAATTGCAGGAGTTCACTAGTATTGGAAATATTTCCATTTAGAACAGGAGTGTTAAAGATTAACTTCCTTTTCTGCTGTCATTCAATTCCTGCCTCAGTATGTTTGAAAACCTTGTACAATCCACCAGCTCTTCATGTTGGGGCTTTCCTCTGCTTGTTAATGATACTGGGGCTTCCACAGGGTAGCAACCTCTTATGATAGCAACCTTGTATTTGCCCACATCTTCAGTGAGATGACAGACAATGGGAGGAAGTCAGATACGTTTAAAATATACTTAGTTTTAACAGCACTGAGACACTTAGCTTGTCAGCAATCCAATTATTAATCAGATTAATGGACTTTAATAAATCCACTGCATCCTTAGGACAATTGCCTGGTTAATATTTCATGCATACAAAATAGGGCTTCTCCTGAGCTATGAGAATTTCAATATAAAACTAAAACTGAGAAGTAATCCTTAGCTTACTGTGCTACCACACCTTGCATGCAAGAATGCTGATCATTGCCTGTGTAGGAGCATCATGTAATTATATTTTCTCACTTCTGAGCTTAACGCAATTGAAGGAAATCTACCAGCATTTAATTAAAGACTAAATACAGTCAGTCTTTCTATCTGGTTTGGTACCCACTTAGAAATACATTTGATACCTAGACAGTCAAAAAGGATACTGGAGGTAACAGCATTAGACAAGGTTTTGCAAGAGAATGGGAATCTAATTTGTATCTGGAAATTAAATTTATATTTGAGATTTTAGGAAACCATTTAAGAGGTATTGAACCCTCATCTGGGTTAGAAAGTAATGGAAATAAGTCATCCAGTTAGGTCTTTAGCTTTCTAAGGGAAAGAATTTTTTTTTAAATAATTTTTAAAGTTTTAGATTTAGATTTTAGATTTAGATTTTAGTCCAGGGTGCTTCCAGCCCCTAAAACATATTTCAATGAACAAAAACAACTCATGCTGCAGCATTTTCCTGTTGGCCTCATATACAACTTGACATTTCTGGTTGAGCAGTGCTGTGTTCTGTGTACAGAATTTAATACTGATATTCTACTTTATAAACTGAATTTTTTAAAATTTAAATTTTCAAAAGGAAGCTGAGAGAAAAATAACATGAGCTCTGACTCCTAAAAAGAAGGCAGGTCCAATGCAAATCATATGAAAGTAAGTAAAAACTTAATTCATTTCAGTTAATTTTAGATCAGGTCTGGAGATCAGTGTGTTCAGAATAGAACACCACAGAAGTCACTAATGTCAATGTCATGATGGCATTTTCCCCTTGAGTGAGGATCAGAAACAAACGAAATTAACAGAGGCTCTAATATTGATTTAAGAAGGTGCAGGCAGGGGCTCTAAGGACTGATAATGTTAAGCACAGGCATAAGCTCTCTCCAGAAGAATTTATTATTTTTTTACTTCAGACACTATGTAAGTCAAAGGGAAAAGCATATTTGTATCTGTGTGGGAAAGAACTTTTTCAGTTATAAAAACAAAGAGCTGTGAAATGCCTAGTTGATGAGAGACCCCTGAAGGGAAGCAAATAACAGGGGTTATATATGTAACCTTTTTAGTGGTTAAATTAAACTTAATTATAACCTGTTTTTTACTTCAGCATTGTAGTACTGAAAGCTGCTTATACACTTATGCATTTGTCTTGTTCTGTAATTCGTATGGTTGGGTTTGTTACCTGGAGTGTAGGCTTGCTTTCCTGCTGAGGGAAGGCTCATGGGGGCTTTTAGAGCAGAAATAATAAATAACTGACTTCTCTCAAGGAGCCATTAAACTTTTTCCATGTTACATGAAGTAAACAGGTATTGTACCCAGAAATGCAAAGTCTCTGTCAAGATTGTATGTGTGTGTGTCTTTAATTATGGTATATATTTCCTCTGGCATGATTTATTAGTTTCCTTTGTAGTTTTGTCACAGAGTTTACTTGCCATTTCACTCTGAAGTAGGCATTACTTGTTTTTTTTTTTCTTCTCTTGGCAAGAAGTAAATCTGTACTATTTGCTGATTTGTTTATTACTGTCTGGAAATTTAAGCCCGCTAAAAGTCAAAGATTTTAAATATGTCAGATCATCTTAAAGCTACTCTACTATAGTTATATGGGCGATGCTATATGTGTGCAGAGAAATTAATTTCAACTACTACAAATGAGTCCTTTAGTAATACTCAGGAGTCATAATGTGTGTGACATAATGAACCCTCCTAAATTACAGCCTACACTAATTAGATCAGTTATTGCTACATTCCAATCCCTGAAACAACTTGCTTAAAGCAGTAGTCACCTGTAATGAAAAGGCAGAGAGCTGACTGGCAGCAGCCCTTTCTCTGTCACTCTGCACACAGACTGTCTGTGCTCCAGTGCCAGCAGCCTCCTTCCTGCTGTGTCTCCAGCAAGACCAACCACCACCAGAGAGGTAGTTTATATCACCTAAAAAGCACAGTGGTCCCCTTGGGAAAGGACAGTGGCCCTGTGGAATGAAACATTTAGAAGGTTTTCCTGGTTTTAGTGCCATTTACATGCTTATTCTGCAGCTACTCCTCCATGTAGTACCTTTTGTCTCTTCATTATGTCTTTAATTACTTTTTAAGAGTTCAGAAATTTTTTTCTTAGTAGTATTTCTTTATTTTAATTCACATAAGGGAAGATATTTGCTCTTGCTCCCTAGTCTTTGTACTCTCTCCTGCTTGTGCAGAAAAGAAAAAAGATAACCAAGCTGGGACAATGTTTCAGACCAAAAAGCACATTAATCTTGCTGGGGAGAAGCTGTTCTGGACTCTGTGCCTAAGCAAACTTCTATCAGTAATCTTGCTGAGGATATATGTTAACCGTTTATTTATTTAGATGTGGGTTGGTTAACCTGCTTTTTCACTGTGGGGATTGGTACAAATTTATAAACAGTACAAACGGTTTTGTTAATTAGTTGATATTGCTGAATTGGAAAGGGAAGCAGAGAAATGTAAATGTTTTTTCAAAAGTAGACTCTGCCAAGAAAAGATTTTTTTAAAAATCACAGTGCAAATTATGAGAAATGCTACGTGCATGTTTTGAAATACAGCTAAAACACCAGCAATGAAAATTGTGGCCACACGTTACAGTCGGTTTGTTCCTTTGCTTGTTTTTATGAGACATTTTTCTAAATGTCACGTCCTGTGTTCTGTGCTGAAACTGTTTGATTTTGACTTCCCTCTCACTGTAGGTGCAGAGAATCAACATCAAGCAGAAGCAGCATGGTTTCAGCACTTGGGGAAGGGGCATTAGGAATGCCGGTCCATGGAGCTGGCTGCTCCAGAGGCACTGCCCGGGCCCGCTGCCACGGGACACTGCCGTACCCTCCTGAAACCACCTGGGCTGGGAACTGCCTTGGTATGTTCTGGGGCACCTCTCTGCCTTCCACCGAGCTGTGGTCCTGACTCCCGCTACTCTGCTGGGTGCCTGGGGCTCAAACCAGCTGCAGGGGGAGCAGACAAATCAGCCAGAAACATCTGGTCGTGGAGGGGCTCAACTGCTTACCATGCACTCCATGGGGAAGAAACCCCGACAGAAATCCTTGGCTGCTGCCACGGCTGTGACCAGTGTCGTTCAAAATTGAAACATTCCTCAGAAATGGTCCCACTTTCTGGAAACAGCCAGACAGGATTGATTCTTGGTTTGGGGTCTTTTGCTCTTGCCTCACATACATGTATCTGTGTAATGAAGGTGCTGTAATTCAAGCTCCATATCGCTTTGTCATGACACAGGAGCTTGGCTGTGAGCTGCTTACATCTGCCCGGCAAAACTACTCAGACTCTGCTGGCTGCTCCCCCAAAGCCTGAACCACAAAATTATCTGGAATTCCCCTCTGCATCCACCCATCTCCCAACTAATGACTTCTGTGTCTGCCTTCTTGCCTGCAGCTGGGAATATAAGGTGCTCGTTTTGCTTTGGGAATATATTTTGCAGAGAGGACACATCTTTTTCTCCCCTCTCTTGTCACAACATCCCTTTCACTCATCTTTAGGCATTTCTCCTTTTTTTTTTTTAATTTTTAAATTTAATGACACTTCTTTGTCACTCTTTGCTCAGGACATTGAGTGCATCTGGACAGGAAGGGGTAGTAGGCACAATAATTTTTTTTTTTTTTTTTTTTTTTTTTTTACTTTGTTTACCTCCTGAAACTCCTGCTAATTTTTGCAGACCATTCCATGGCCAACCTCTAAACATTTTGTTGAAGAGAAAGTTCCTTGCTTTTAAACATTTGACTACAAGGAGGTGTGCTCTTGTTTCCAGAAGAGGTCAGGAATCCCCCTGGACAATTTAATCATGATCTTATGATTTTGTGCAAGCAACTGTGGCTTCACTTTTGTCTTTTTGATTTGTAGGGGAAAAAACTCTACCTGTTACTACTTGACACAGAAACAGTTTTGCTGGGCAAACACTGCTGAGTGTTATGTCCAAGCAGCCAAAGCAAGACCATTGCACAGGTTTGTTTCATTTTTCCAATAGCTGTTGTAAAATAACTAGCAAAGAACCTGCAATACTTAGTGAGCCTGACAGACAGGGAAAGGTCAAAAACAATCAGGAGACCTGTTCTGACTCATTCCTCCTGGTCTTATAACTTGTTTCTTAGACCAAACAGTACTTTTCTTTTATTAAACACACACAAAAAAAAAAAAAAGGAGGAAAAAAAAGAATTAAGAGATGACAGGCTGAAACTGCCTACTTTCCTTTCAGTGTCAGAAGGCTTAAATAGTTTAAGTCTGCAGTGGTTTCTGATTGAATATCCTTTTGAAGTAATGATAGCTATAATTTAAAGCAACAGTTACCATATTTTCTTCTCTTTGTGACATTCTTTGATGCCCTAAGTATAAATCTGCTTAAAATAGCTATAGCCATGCCTGGGTATACTACCAGGGTTTTCGGAGGTTCTGCTTCTAATTGCCATCATATGTACCTAATATCACAAACATAACTGCCTAATGACAATGTTGCTGCAAATACTTTCTTGACATAAGAAGAAAGGTAAATTCTGTGGTGCACATTAAGTTTAAATTGTTTGCTAAGACTAAAACTTTTGCAAAGAAATTAGTTTTAATTAGCATAAATACTGTTCCAGGGCTGCTTGGCCCCAGACATGTATTCAGCTGTTAAGGGGTATTATACTATGATCTAATACAGCACCAGAAAATTGCTGACTTTCAGGGGCAATTACAAAAATATTTTGGTATAAAATAATTCCAAACTTTGTTGTTGCCTCACACAAGTATATATATATATTCAACCAAGTAGATCTGTTTTTCCCAAAAGATTAGATGCAACTTTAAAAAAATCTATGGAATTTGGGGATAAATGGAGGTTCATTGGCATCTTTCTCTATCTGTTAATTTTGTTAAAGCTTTCTCTGTCTGCTAGTCTCTTAAACAGTTCCTAGTTTCCATTCTTCTGCAGTTAGAAGTGGATAATAGTGGATTTCTATAGAAATAGAAAACCACAGTGCATTAAAAATTAAATATTTTAATTAACTTATTTAGTATTTTCTGTTTTAATAATGAGCCTTTAATTATTTGAATGAATTGCCATGTTTATGTTTTGGCATCAGGGAATAGAAATTATTTAAATAAAATTTTAAAAAGAAAACAACAAAAAATAAACCAAAACAAAAACCCCCAAAAGAAAAATGAAAAAAATTAAACAGAAAAGCAACCTACAGAGGCACCTCTTTGGGGTCCAAGCAAGGATTACCAGCTCAGAGAGTATTTGCATGGTTGGGAAGGAAGATGGACAGATAGTAAAAGGGAACAGGACAGATGAGACAAATTACGATAATGTTGTAAGGCCCATCAAGATGGGCGTCACAGCCAACTGCAGTTTCTGCAGTTTATTGTTGGATGTACTTTCTCTGGTTCTGTGTTCTTCCTTCCAGTCAAGACCCCCAAACCCTGCTTGCCTCACTTGCTAGGACTTACTTTGCATTTTTATCACCTGATGCTCCCTCCTAATTACATGGAGTTCAGATCTGTGATAGTTCTGCTGACTTCCAAAGTAAATGTATAACTTTATAAACAAGGTAGGCTGGAAACACAAGCGATCTTGCTGCAGCAGCAGGATACTTCTTGGCAAGGGCCAATTCCTTTGACTTCCATGATAACTAAAATACAAGACAATTCGCAGTGGTGTCACTGTAATTCTCACGATTGCTCCAGATCTCCAGTGCCTCTCAGCCTCATTTATAACAGAGGAACAGCAGAATGACACTCGAGGTTGATTTGGTAGTGTAATGAGTAATTGTCATGCATAGCAGTGGAGGAGTTGGGCTTGTACTTCTAGAGTATAAAATTACTGATAAACCATTTTCCCTTTTCCCAGCTCTCAGATGGAACTGAGATATGGAAGGATGAGGTTTCAGCTTTGTGTCTCTGTTCCTGGACTCTGGCCTTTCACAGTATGCAAACTCATGATCTTGCCACTCAGGGAGCTGATTTCTTCAGAAATTCTTCAGAGATTCAAAGTGCAGATAGGACAGTGCACCAAGTCCTGTGCCTGAGCTGATTGCAGGCACATTCAGATCAGTGGATGGGAAAGTTTCCAATGTCTTTGTTTGTTTCCAAAAGCCATTTTCCTCATTCTGGTGCGATGAGTCAAGGACTGCTTTTAGTGTTTGGACAAGAAATCCTTCATGCAACTCTTAAAACCCTATTTGAAGACACTCAATCATCATTCCTGCCCAACAGCAATGTAAGGTAAGCGTCAGCTTTGAGATTACAGGCATCAATGGGCAGGTTTTGGTGTCTCCTGGCACCTTCTGGATCTATCTTGAGAAAGAAATGGAGAGAACTGTGATAGCCAAGACCTCATGTTAAAGACAATCTGTCAGTCTAGCTGTGACCTGAGGTTCACTGATGACCCTGCCCCTCTGGGAGGTAAAAGGATTGCTGAGCCAGGGAGTGCCTTCCATGGTACCAGTAAATAATTTAGGCTGCCCATCTGTGAAGGAGAGAACTGAGGACTTCAAGAAAAAACAAGGTGTGTGATGCAGACTCTTATGCTAATAGGAAAGCCTTTCTGCATGGGAAAACAGAGGAGTTAAGCAGACCATTTTATTAATATCTTGTATAAATTACATCTTACAGCACACATTTCTAATATATGAGAATGAGATTCTGAAATGGCAAAATTACACTGATAAATTTACGATTTATCAGTATCAGTCCAAATCCAATACAGTGTGTCCTAAAGGAGTACATCGAAAACCAGTTATGTGACTGTGGTAAAATTGAATACTTTGATGCCAGAAACTCTGAAACTTCTGGGAGTCACTGAGACTGTGTGTACTCTCTCCCTCTAAACAGATATTTAATTCTTCTTTGAGTAGATAAGTAGATAGAATAGATTAAGTAGATAGAATAGATTGAGAAACTTGTACGGTTTTCGGGAGGCAGTTTTTGTGCCTGTGCAGGTGCAGTGCTCTGTACCATGTTTGCTACAGTGGCCATTCCCTGAAGTTACACACTGCAGCTGTCATGCTGGCAGAAATTTGTTTATCTCTTTATGATCACAACTGAACAAATGTTCTCAAATTCTGCATGCTAAAGAAAAAACACTGATGATATTCATGGTTAAAAACTGTGGGCAATAATAGAGAGGAGCAGAAAGAAAAGCACTGTGAGAGCCTAGCAGAAGCCTGTGCCTGGGTTAACTGCTAATCCATGCCCAGGAGCCCCCAGTCCAGTGAGACACAGCCCTGCCCTTTTTTGTTCAGGAAACGTGTTTCTCAGCTGTTATTGCAGAGGCTGGATGGTGGTTTTGTTGAAGGCAAAGGGAAGAGTATCTTCAATGGATCAGAATCCGGCCTTATTTCTGCTGCAGGCTAAATGGGAAATTATCCTTTTTTTTTTTTTTCATATTCCTGAAAGTACTCAAACCAGCATTGTATGGGCTTCCTCCTTATTTCCTTTTGTTCCTATTCAAACATCTGTCTTAAGTAGTGCATTACATACTAATTTGGTTGGAGCTTTTTTTTTCATGCTTGGGTGTGATTACAGTCTTATACTTCATTTTCATTAGTTTGCTTCATTTATTTGCTTTTGATCTTTTATTGAGCCTTATAGTGTATGTGTGTGAGAGTGAACATGTGTGCGTGCATGCAAACAGGGAAAATTTCTGCATTTATTTGTCTTTGGACAAAAACCCTCTCTCAATGGAGCTGGGCAACAGGGCTCTTGGGTTACATCTAATGCTTGTACATGGCCTTGACTCTCCTCGCTGCGTGTCCTGAGCCAGCAGCATCCACAGGGTGCTCTCACCATGCCCCTGCTCCTGCTGGGCACCCACCTGCCTTTGCCCTGTGAGCAGTAGGATGAGAGTGAGGCCGTGCATCACCCACATATCCCAGGGGGGACACCAGACCCCTCCTTGGAGCAGTGCTGCTGTGTGCCACTCACTGGTGCTCTGGCTTGCAGGTGCACAGAGTGGGATGCTCTGGGAAGAGGCTGTTGGCTGACTTTCGACACTGGCACTTGTTCTGTGTTTCTGTAGGGGCAACTGCAGCTCAAACACTTCCTGTAATGCTCTCTTACTAGTCTCCAGCCTACAGGAAGGACTGTAAATATATGTATCACTAACTGAAATAAATACGCACATTGCGGGATCATCGCTGGCAGCATCCAGCACTGATCTGTGATTCTTGCAGGCTCCTGGTGTGTGAGAGGAAGGCTAGGCCTCCTAGAAGCAGCCATAAGCAGTATCCAGGACACAGGAACTGCCCAGCCACCACACATTCAGCTCAGAAGTGCCCTGCTTGTCTTCTGCAGAGGGACACATCTCTTTGCTTCTCTTGCTTTGGGTTGTCCTCACTCCTGATAGCATAAGCATGGTGATAGGGCTGTTGCAGAGGATACCTTTCACCTTTCCTTTCTTTCCCTATTCCTCCTATCACAGAGTGTTTTGATACATGTGTTTTGCCTAGATCATTTCCCATAAAGTTGGAGGGTAAAGCTCTCCATCACATGTCATCGTTGTCTATAATTACTGTTCTGTCATTGTCCTGGAGAGGAGCTGCTTCTGTCACCCCATCATCAGCTTTCTTCTCATCTTTTTGAAGCTTCACTTTCTCTCCTAGGTACCCAGGAACAGACTGATGATAGACTCTGTGATGTTTTTTGATCTTTCCCCTCATACCCTTGGATCTTACTCACCAATCTTCCTTGCCTTTCTGTCATTGCTAATAAATTTTCTTTCCGTTAATGTTATCTGTATGTTAATATCCCTACAGGAAAAGATACCAAAGCAGGAAATACTAATTCCAGCGACAAGAGACATTACTTTGGTTTGGCCAAAGTGTGCATATTTTTAGCAGTGGCAGTCCATGCAAGTCTTCTAGGTATACATCCTCCCACAAAAGCCACATTTAATGGGCAGTTACATGGAATGGCACAGGAAATGTTGTTCTTAATTAGTAAAACCTTGTGTTTCTAAAATAATGTTTATTGTCCTCTGCTACGTATTCATACATTTTTTGCTCTATTGTCAATAGGGTCTGGCCCTGCCATTGTTCTTGTTTCTAAGTCAATGTTTTATAATAGTCCCTGTTATTCCTTTTTCTTGACATATTTTATATAAATATTATAATAATATGTTTGATTTGTACCATCACATCTAGAACCTTTTAAAATTCCTTCTCAAACTAAAAGCATACCAATGCTTGAAGAAAAATAAGCACAGTACCCTTATCACTCTGGTACTGTTTTCTTCTAAAATATCTCCCATTTGGAAGTCTTTACTGTAATAACTGGGATATGGAACAAAGGCTGGAATTTTCCCAAATAAGAAAGCTTTAAGCCATAATTTCTTAGCACAAAAGCTTCTTTTTTGTTAAATTATATATAAGTATTTTCGGCAGGACCTCCTATGCACAACTATGCAGGGAGCACTCCCTTTTGCAGTATCTGCTGAAAAGTATATCTTCTATACCATTTATATCAATGTCACTGTTAGAAACAAATCTTGCTTGACTTTAGAGGGTGACCCAGAGGTATATAATCAGAGATACATGCACAAAATATGTGGCTGCTTTTTAGTTTCAGGATCATTGCCCTCTGATCTCACTCACCTCTTTTAATGCTATGCAGGAACACAAGCCCTGGATTACAGTCTGAGCAAAAACACAGGTTGGGTGTGAATGAATCAATAGATTCTCCCCACAAATGAGAACATACAGATTCTTTCAACCCATGATACTGCCAACTGCAGATTCAGAGTATTTCCTTTCTTTTGCCCCTTTCTGCACATTTACACCCATATTAAGAAGAGTGAATCCATCTTGTTCTTCAAAAGAAAAGGCTTCTCCTATAACATGTCACTAACTGCTACAGCTGATATTTTTCAGAGGAAATTTCAGTGGGATTTGGATGCCTAACTGCTCTAAATTCCTTTGAAAATCCCAGTCTAATAGTCCTGTATGGTAGTGTAAAAACTGCCTTCTGTAAAGAAATTTTTATTTTGCGTCTCTCTCCTAGGCCGGCTGGGACACAGCATCTCAAGCAAAAAAGAAATGGCCTTTCCAGCCTCCCCTGCTCCCAAAAGAATATGTTTCATCCCCCCCAGCAGCACTGGTGCCTGCAGGGTCTGGGAGAAGGAACCTGATGATCACGCCACTGCTGGGGTCAGTAGTATGTTACACTGCCTACATTTTCTTTTGAACTCTCAAAAATGTGTTTTGCCTTCCCATTGGCAGTATTCCTAAAACACTGACGAGACTGCAAATACTAACCACTTCATGGCTCCAGTCTATATGAGTTAGATGGGTTTTTCTGTGAGTTTCCCATGAAATTTTTGTAAAGGGTGTGTAAGAAATGCCTGATCCAATGAAGAAAATAGCAACTGATACATTTGTGTTCCAGCGTATACATACAGAGTTTAATTTAGCATAGAGAAGCAACTAAGAATCAAGCATTGTTATGGTAAAACACTTCCTTTCATCTAGAGTTATATGTGATCCTGTAATAAATTCAAATGTGCATGATTGTGTTTTTAGAAAGTGAAAATTTAACAGTGGGGCTAGTACTGAGCTCCACTCTGCCATTCTCTCAGTAAATTTCAGTTTGTGTAACATGGGTATTCAGAAGTAAAACCTGCATGAAATCTTCCAATTGTGAATGCCTTTTCCTTGTAAGAATTTGCAGTGAATCTCTGGAAACTTGCTAAGTCCCCAGGGGGATAAGAATTCACAGATCTAACTAACCCTGAGGGTCATGTTATCACACAGATTAACTATTCTCAACCAATTTCTGAAATGCATTAAGCAGTTAAGGCTTTCTATCAACATTAGTAATGTGTACTTTCTTTTTCTACCTATTTGTCCTTAAATATATTTATTAGGTCCCTGATACTCAGGGGCCCTCCTTCCTCTTATTAATCAGCTTCTCACATGTCCCTGAAGAAGCACCTCTATTTCACATGTTCAGCTAATTATTCTTCTAATTATTCCTTTTAAAGGAGTCAGTACACTGTACTACAAGTATTAATACATAGTGTTACTCCATGACATTGTATTTGGAAAAATAGTATCAATAAGTATATTTTTTCCAATCCAAACAAAGTTCTAAATTTTGTTGAATAAAACAAGGGGTGTAACATTTCCCAGAAGCTATGTTATAGATTTGATAAATAAAGCCAGGTTTCTGTAGGAAGTCACTGAGAGTCAGATTCATCAGAATGAGGAATTTTATAATATCTCTGTCTCGGATAAGGCCTCTCCTGCTTAAACTGATATATACCATGGACAATGGTTATATATGAAGGTGGCCAGGACACTTGGGGCCAAACCCATTATCTACATATTTTTGTGAGAGTAAAGCCTCACAAAAGGATTGTCCATGAACAGAACACTGGAGGAGGCTCCCTCAGTCATTGAGTCCCATCTCCTGTTCATACAGGACCATATCATGAAATGTCCAAATTATCTGTCAAACTGATCTGATGAAAGCAAATAAGGGCTTGTTTTGAGGTTG
This sequence comes from Corvus kubaryi, assembly GCF_017639235.1. NCBI lineage: Eukaryota > Metazoa > Chordata > Aves > Passeriformes > Corvidae > Corvus > Corvus kubaryi. The sequence goes on along the minus strand of NW_024581093.1, from coordinate 9,427,107 downwards.
GGCTGGGTGTTTTTGGTTGGATGGTCTCGGTATTTGTTCTGTCCCAAAGCCTCCCTATTCTGATGGTTCAGGACTTTAATTCCCAGGTATTCCTGGTTCACTTACATCTACTTCTTCTTATGCCAACACTGTCCTATAATTTCTAGCCTGTAAAGGGAAATACCAGCTGCAGGACAAACTGAACTTGCTGGCTCTGTAGGGAGGAACAGGTTGAAATGCCTCTGGGTACAAAGAGTTTGAAGGTGCCTATGAGGATAGCTCAGGTGACCCTCACCCTTATAGTGAGGGAAACATCTCTGAAGAGAAGTGTTATTTCCTTCCCAGGCAGCTAGGGCATAAATATTTTTCTATTCCAGAAAGCTTCTGCAAGACGATAGCCTGCTCTTACACCAAATCATTTAATAAGTTTAATTAAATGGAAGCTTATGATAATTAAACCAAAAGCCTAAGGGCCCTGTTCTGTGAGGACTTACTCCTAGCATAGGACCAATTTCCATATAATTTAGACAACAAAATAGCGGAACAGTACTCTCCCATCTAATTTATATGAAATCGGTAATCTCCAAACCTGATTTACATTACACTGTAAACATACTTCTTGTTTCTTAGCAGAAGTACAATACTTCCAGTACAAGTATTGAAGCAGAAGAGAAAAAAAAAAGCTTTTTAAAAGGGAACCCCCCCTTAAAAAAAGCAAAACAAAACAAAAAATAACCAAGAAACCCTGAATGTGCACATTAAACCATAATCTGATAAACTCTGCATGAGGATCAAATATCCTTAAACAAATTCTCTAACGTAGCGGGTACTTGTAGGTTCTTCTTTCATAACAAATTTGCATATTTACTACTTCTGGGTGTTTTCTGGAACTAGTGTTTGTGATCAATGCTAGAAAAAAACCCACACTCCTTACTTTGGAATTCCTTACCGTGTCCCCGCGTGTCCCAAAGGAACAGTACCGTGCATTATCTCCTCCACCACCTGTATTTTTATTGCACTTCAAAACAAAGCTCCAGTACTACAAAGAATCAATGGGGCCTGATTCTTCACTACCTTACTCCAACTTTGCACAAGCCCACTGCAGACAAAGCCATTCCTCTTGCTTACAACAGAAACAGTGGGAAAGTCCCCAGCCCTCCCTGCCAGTGTGACAGGATGGCAGATTTTGGTCCTCTCTCCTCTCCCCATCTCCTCCTGTAGACACAGGAGCAAGAAACACAGCATACATGGAGGGAGGGTGACGACCCTTCCCTTCCTGATCTCCTCTGCTCCCCTGTGCAGCACAGCTGATAACTAAGATTGGTGTTGAGTGACTTAACTGCACAAGCTTCTCTGTTCTGGGGGAGGCTTTATGTTTTTTGCTGAGGTTTTCTTAAAGTGACTGGAATTGGTGGGTTCTGGCTCAGAAAAGTTGATTTTGCGCCAGTTCTTGTCCAAAAGAAAGCAGTGGTCCCATGTTGAGGAAAGCTCTGACAGTTGTAGAAAAGGTAAAGGCATTATTGTGAAGAGGCTGGACACCAAATGCTGCTGTGCACAGCTACTCCCTCTTAGATGCTGGTGATTAATTGCTCGGGGTTAGCAGATAACCAGGTCAGAGCCTTATGAGATATACACTTCCCACTGACAGTCAAATAGTAGACACCCATATCTAAAGTCTATTTGTAGAATTAGTGGGGAGGCACTGTCCCTTGTACCCTAAATGAGTTTATCATTACAGTTTATAATGCTCATCCCTCGATTTCTACACCTTTGAGACACTGACAGTCACAATTCTGACCTCCTGTTTTGCTTGTACTGCAGAGCAAATACAAGGCCCAGGGGTTAAAATTGAGCCCAGATGAGCCAGAATTGTTCCCTGTTAGACAAGGCACCTGGAAGATCTCACCCTGTTGCTGACTGCCCTACCTATTTGTGGGCTTTGACTCAAGCACAAAGAGAAGCGTTGCATCCTGAGGGTCATTTTTGACAGCACTGAACATGGAAACCCATTTTCTTTACAATCTTCAGAAGTGGCTTACAAAATATCTAAAGTATTCAAAATCTGTGACCTTTTCCTCCAGGCAGAGACTTCGTCATGGTGATCTATGTCTCTGTGGCCTCAAGGCCAGATTAATACAAGGCGTCCCCCAAACCACCTGCAGGCTGGAGCTCCCAGGAAGGAGAAGTCTGACTGCTCAAGGGCCCTCACCTGGGGAAGCTGGCCAACCCTGCGCTCAGCAACTGCATTTGCAAGTATGATTCAAATTCTTTTTAATTACTGGAGTTTAAAGCCTAAAATAGTAGAAAGCCAGACACTGTGACAAGTTTGAGGCTCAAAACTTAAGTGTGTTTTTTGTTTTTCATGTAGATTTAAAAATAAATAAATAAATAGGGATTGTCAAAGGCAGAAATGGAAGGATTGCAACAATTTCCCTAGATTATTTGCCTAGCAAGATATCATCACTTCCCCCATTGCATGTTTCCCAGGGTTGTGCCAGATGGCACAAATACTATTGTTTTTTAGAGTAGTCAATTCCCTATCCTGTATGGGAGAGCTTCTCAATATTGTTAGCAAGTTTGCCTTTTCTTAACCTGAGTTTTAAGCTTTTAAGATTAGAACTGTTCTTGGAGTAGACCAGCACATTAGAACCTAAACCTATTTTTTACCCAAACCCGAACCTAGGTCTGTACCCCACAAGTCCTCCTCTCTTTATTACAAAATGGAGTACACCAGATCCAGGTGTACATTGAAATGAATCAGACACCCCAAAGCTCCTGGAGGGCTTTTAAACAATGGATCCAGTTTGGACAGACTACTGGATCCCAATAATATGATGAGTTCAAGAATAGTTGAGATGATCCCAGACTGGGGGAAGGTACACACGAATAGGGAGGGTATTGGAAGCGCTCGTGTGAGACTGGGGAAGAAATTTGGATATGTGCAAGGGAACTAGGGGAGGAAGATGGGAAGAAGATTGGGGATATGATGGTCTCCAATGGTACCTTCTGCAACTGCACTGAGCCCAGCTCACGTGAAAATTGTTACACTTTTTTGTGCAGTGCTGCATGTTACAGATGTGACACTAAACCTTCTGCATCCATCATGAGAAATATTTGTATTACTTTATTGTAAGCACACTTCTGCAGAGGTCTGAGCTGGATTTTCGTTCTCTTAAACACATTCACATTTAAGAGGAATTTTCTGCTCCAAAATTTGCAAGCCCTAACATCCAGAAAACACAAATCTCTTATGTTCCATGTGGCTGAGTTTGTGGTCCAAAGATCACTCATAAACCCTACAGAGAGCAAAAAATGTATTCGTATCTCAGTTACAAAACTCAGACAAGAAACCTTAATATTTCTACCATGATGATGGAAAGTCCACATTTTATGCCAGGCCCTGTGTAAGTGTATGTAACTTCCAGGGACATCAAAAGTATCTCCTCCCTCTTATACCAAGTCTGAATTGGCCCATAACATTTGTTAAATAGCTCAGAAAAACACCAATTTATCTTAAAAGAGCAAAGTAGTCTACTACAAATAAGGAAAGGGAGTAGAGATTGAAAAAAACTTTTTTGCAGAACCGAGTTTCTGGGCAAAAAGCAGTCCTGGTCACAACCTGCCTAGCTCCAGGTCTCACCATCTGGTTTCAGACATATTTACTTAGCGTTAGTGTAGCAAGTAAGGTAAAAAATATGTCACCTTAGTTCACATGCAGCATTGAGATTCCAAACTCCAATGATAAATAATGTACAAAGGTGAGAAAGTACAATGCTGTTTGTCCTGGGCCTCCTGTCAGGGACGTGTGAGGGATGAGGGGCACGGCACTGCTGCGGAGCTGCCAACTGTACCAGCGTGGCACGGCAGGAGCACCCAGGTGGTCACCTGGCAAACACCCCCCATGCCACTGGCCAGCCCCAGTCCCAGCACACTGAGCCTCTTTTCATGGGTGGCATCTCGTGTTCCGGCACCTGGCACACAGAGAGCCTATTTTCTGGGACGTCATTACCTTGCTACTATTTTACACTTCCTTCCCAAAAAGCTTCAAAGTCTATTTTTTAACACATATTTATTAAAACTTTCTCGCACTATTCAAAAGAATATTTGAATGGCTGCTCAAAACCCCACTGCCTAATGACTGCCAACTTGTTGAAGAATGGAGGCAAGGGAGGCTTTGCTTTGGGCAGGGGGAGAGAAAATAAAGAGAAATCGGCCCAGCTTCAAAGGGCGCATTTCCATAATTGCCCTGTAACTTTGGCAAAATAAATCTGAAGGGCTGAGAAAAGGACAATCTCTCAGATGAGTGCACTACAAAAGCCCCAGAGATCCCCAGTCCCACTTGTTACTATTCTAATTCGGTGAGAGAATTCGGTCCCTAACCTCAGCAACAAAAGCCATGAAATCACCGTCCTCCCATTCGGATAGCCCATTCCCAAAGAATAAGACCTTATCCAGCCTTTGTCTCCATCCTACCCACAGACACTCGGTACAAGTTAGGATAGCATTAGGTGGAAGAACAACGGGTAGAGGTTTTTCAGACTGACAATTTAAACCCTTGGTCTCCGGTTCTGGGTTGCAAATGTGTGCACTCTTACATAGCAGGGGGAGATGGGGTCTGTTTCTTGCTTGTTTTGTTATCACAAGAAGCCTTTCTTGTAGCTTATATGTAGTTGATTTTCCACACAATCTGTCTGTCTAAACTTCCCAGATGAATGATACATTAGAGTTATACACTAGTTTTTCTTTGAAAAGGCAGAAATACCCTCCAAAATTGCTCTTAGGCTTTAATGTTTGTCCTCACTATTACATGAGCTATTAAAAAGAAAAAAAACCTTAATCATAAAAGTAATTATAAATAAAAATTTAATAAGAAAGTGTCTAAAATGGCTTTGCTGGCACGGTCGCAGTCCCAACTTTGCAATTCCTTGATGAAAAAATGACTGTTGAATGTGAATAGTAGGTCTTTTACAGCAAAGGCCCAATCTCCCGTCATTTGGCCCCTCTCTGACTATTTTATTTTCTCAATAAGACGAGCTTTTGTGGTGATGTTCAGTATGGACAATCAGGACAGCCTTATAAAGGGATTGAGAAGGGCATACAAAGGGCTGCGGCAGCATCAAAGCAAGCCCAGCAGCACAATAGAGATGACATTTTTACATCCCAGGGCTGGGGCGGGCAGGGACTGAATGCTGTGTCCACAGCAGTGTCAGTAAACAATGAGCAAAGTGGGAAAGGGGTGAAAACACAAGTCAAAATCTTTTTATTGAAGCCCCTACACATTCATTGGGCATTTTTCAGCCCTGCATTTGAAAGCTCTTCCATTTACTTACTCTCTGGATTCCCCTATTTAACTAACTGACTGATGATGGCTCCATTTTGATATCTGAAGAAAAGAATGGGGATTCTTCCTGAAGTGAATATATTAATTCATGAGATTTAATTGCATTTTATTGGCAGTAAAGGAAATATTAGCTGCATGGTGCTGCTCTTAAAGGAACACGGCCATCTTTAACACCACATTTAAGCCCCCTGTTTAAGAAGCTCCAGCCTTACCCGAGGTACTAGTCTTGCCTGTGGTTCTTGGAAGCAGTGTTTTTCTTTTAGATTACCAGTTCCTGGCATTTAGATTTGGTTGCTTGGGGGTTTTGCATAACAAAACCAGGCTGGACTCCTGTTTAGCTGGTTTCTCATTCCATTTCTTGTACCCAAACCCAAGGTCTTGGTGTGGTTCAAGGTACCAGCATGGAAAGTTAAAAACCAGAGGATTTAACCCCGGTCATTTAGCTAATTCAGGTAATCTCAGCAAATACACTAGGTGCAGGAGGGCAGGAATGAGAACTGAAATTTTCTTTTCTGGGCTTGTTTTTCCCCCTGTTATTGCACAGAAACATTTGTGTTAGTATCAGGGTATGATTTAGCACACCAGAGGAAATCTGTCTATCAAGCAAACATTTCTGGCATTGTCTTCTATAGGAATCACTTGCAAAAGTTTCCATCTGAGAAGAGCAGCACTGGTGCTGCTGTTCAATAGCCATCTCAAGTGTCCTTTATCATTAAATTATTTTGGAATGGGGCTGGTCTGATCTCCTAGAGAAGCTTTATCTTTCTTGGAAGCAAGTAAGACTGTAACAGAGAAAATCAATGTTTTACTCCTTGTATCTAATTTCACATTACATCTATGTTTTTAGGCACTTAAATTTTACGGCTAAGGTATCTTGAGTATTGCAAAGTCCAGTGTGAATTGTACCAATGATCGCTGAGAAATCCAATAGAGTGAGTCATATATTTGAGAGAGAGATATTTTCTTTTCCCTGTTTTGCTTGAAAATAAGTATAATACTAACGTATTAAAACTTCAGGTTTATGCATACCCAGAAAGTAATTTTATTCTAGCCTGGCTAGCTGGCCTACTGACATGCATTTTCACCACTGCTAAAAATAATGAGGAATCCGAGTGACACACATTCATGGCTAGGAGTGCCATCAGATCCCTTGACCTAATTGAGCATGCCTACACACCTTAGAGTGTTTTGCATAACCAACTTAGACAGCAGGAACATTTCCAACCAGATTGATTGACATATTATATTTCTAACTTAAGCTTAATCAGGACCAAGAATGATTCATTTATACCTTTCAAATTTTAGGAATTGACATGGGAGACAACCAAGCTGCAGACTCCAGTGTAAACAATCATGCAAAGGAAAAAATATAGATTAATATATTTTATTAGTCTACTTAGCTGCTTCGGTTGATGTAATAAAATTAATTAGTTGCTGGTAGGGGAGTTACTTTATTTTATAAAATAAATGTCAAACTAGATTTTTTGCAGGAAAGGTTTTGTCCGAAATCCCTCCTACACTAAGGATTTATCTGAAGTCATGTGCAGAATCTAGAGCTATCATAAGGTGCAGTTGGATTTTTTCAGAAACCAGCTGGATGAGAGCTCATCTCCTGGCAATTATCACATTGACTCTCAAATTGAAAGACTTTCCGGCTTTTAAGGTGTAAAGTATCTTCAAATAAATATCAGCAGTTTCCACGTGCCATCCCTTAAACAGGAACAAAGCCTCATAGAATAGACCGTAATAAAAGTGCTATTTCCAGCATGTGTGTATATGGCTGCTCTATGCTGCAAATGTCCTTTAGCACTTTTTAACCATATTCTCTAGTGTGTCAGCAAAGAGACTCCATCAGAGTATTTAACATTGCTGGGAGCAAAGGAATAAAGTGGAGTCACTGTTGATTATTACTCATTAGCCACAAGGACATCCACTTAACATGTGAATAAATGAATGACACCATGTCCTAATGGAAATGGCCTCAGTGTACCTTTAAGCAAAATGTTGTTTAATATCTTCCATTTGCTGAATAGTAAAGAGGCCTGTTGGACATGCACAGCTAGCAAGCGGCCATTGTTGCTTTGTTCCAATTTCAGCATTTAATAAAAAAAGATGTTGTCTTGACTGCAGCAAAGCTGGGCCTCAAAACCCTGGGTGGCAGCACAGGCTTATCCTCATTCTGCAAATTCAGAATTTCACTGGCATCCTGAAGGGTTAATGCCCATAAAGCAAATGAAGCCTTAGAAGGTACATGTTCTTCATTATTCTGCTTTACATTCAAACATATAAAATAAAGAACATCTGATATCTTTATTGGTTTTCTTAGATAAAACACAAGCAAGCTATAAGCCTTAATTTTCTTATTACCATTTGTTAACAAGGAAGATAACACTCAAAAGTACTCGATTAGGGCTCCCTTTGATTTGTATCTTGTTATGATTACCAGGGCATATATTTTTGTATTATTACTTTAGTACACTGATAGTTCTGATCAAAGTGATAAAAAGAGGTATTTTAAAAGTGTAAACATTAACCATACAGGTAAACCACATAATCTGAACAGCATCTTGAACAGTGCCATATTGAAGTACATACTGGGAAACCAGTCACAGCTGAGGTTTACATTCCTGTCTGGAAAGCTGGTAGTCCGGGCTGGAGGAGCCCTTCTGCTCCCACATCCTTTCAACAGCAACTAACGCAGTTCACAAGTTTGTTTTTTTAATACAGTACAACTACTGAGGATATAATACTGAAGATATTTGCTATATCGCATATCTAAATACTCATGATCAGAATCCAGACCACATATATCTGTTCTTACAGGAATAAACCAGTTTTAACTATCTAAGGAAAACAACAGCAAGTGCATCAGCTAACGTGAAAAATTTGGGAGGGTATTTTAATGCATGGTCTGATGTCTGATTGTGAAAATTGTGCTGGATCTTTTCCTTACTCTTGTGACTTTGCCTGCATAACAGCTCGCTGTGCTGGAGGCGGCTCACTGCTGTTTCCCAGCTCTCAGGGCTTTCTCCTGTCTTATCCCGGGCCATGATGGGCACTTTGGCTGTGGTGAATGGGGAGCCTGACACAGCCCGCTACGCCCGGCCGGCTGCTCCCACCAGAACTGGGTCTGACAAGTTGGAAGTCTCTTTCTCCTGCCTCCTGCCTCATCCCCCTCGCCAACGCTTCCTCTGGCTGGCCCCGCACAGACAGGGAGCGTGCGGGAGATGATTACATCAATCAGTGTCAGGTCTGGGAGCTGTGATTTATGAATATGCATAATGAGCTCTCACCTTTGAGAAGGACTAGCTAGGGAGATAATTGATTAGACAGGAAAAGAGAAGCCAACAGAGAGGGAGAAGGGAGAGGGAGGCCTCTCTGTGCCGTCTCAGGCAGGCCTGGCTGGGGCTCCAGCGAGGCTGTAAAACTGAGAGAGGGATTTCTGAAAAAAAAAATACATGTAGGATTTTCAATGTTTTGTTGAAACACACATAACAGAATGTTTCCTCACAAAATTAATGGGAATTTTCTCCACATAGGGAAGCCAGGCAGGCACAAAGGCTGCTTTCCCCCCACAGGGAAACCAAGTTCTCACTTCCAGAAGCCAAAGGGGCAGCTTTCCCATGGCTTCCACACCGCTGCTGCAGGAGCATCCCCATGGTCAGAGTGAAGGGAGAGGGCTCTGTGGGCACAGGGAGCTGAGAGCCTCTGTGCAAAGGCAAAGGAGCCTTTAATGGAGGTAGAAAGCTGGGGATGCAATTGTTTTCCCATCATGGTTGCATTATTTTCTTCCATCCCGTTTAAGCCACTGTGTGAAAGTTTCTATGGAAAACGCACCAGGACACCCAGAGGAAGGGGATGTGGAAATTTGCCTCTAGCTTTCTCTCCCCCCACCCCTCCCATTTTAGATGCCATTAATCTTTTTTTTTTTTTTTTCCTCAGCAAGAATTGGCTAAGGAAAAAGAGGGATACAAAGTGCAGAGAGACTGGATAAAATTTACATGAGAAACGATCTGTTTTCTAACCCCCCACCCACAGAGATTCCCCCATTTCAGGAGCCTGTCGGAGTGAAAGAGTGGGAACAGTCCCTGGCAGAAAGACAGAGAGCTGCATGGGGCTGCAAAGAGGCAAAAGCTGTTTCTAGGGTGAGCTGTGGCCAGAAAGGACATATGGGGAAAGGAAGAAGACACGGGGGGGAAAAAGCAGAGATCACAACACTGCCGCAAACTCTGTGGGTCCCTTCCCCGGCCTCCTCTGCTCCCAGCCATTGCTAACAGCAGCCAGGGAGGCTGCAGGCGCACACCAGGAGAGGGGTCTCCCCCATCGTAATGCCAGTCAGGAAGAATATTAATTGTGAAACATTAAAACACTATATAAAATGTGTGTATACAGGCACACATATAGTCTAAGCATATATATAAATCTTATCACTTCCAAATGCCTAGGATTTAAGATGTAGTTTATCGGCCTAGTGCAACCCAATCCTATAAATAATACATTCCTATCACTATGACCTCAAAATGTCAATACAGCGCAGCCCTGCGCATTTGCATATCTTGTACTGTCTAAACTTGAAGCATGTCAGCTATGTGCTTCTGTTTGTACTTTAACTTCATTTTAACTCTTGCTTCCTAGCTCTGAGCACCCTCCCCCTCTGCGGGGTCTGTCACCAAAATGAGAAAAGCACCAGCTATTTAATCACCACCACTATAATTATGCCGTTTCCAGGACTGTAAGGAGAGGACAGGTAGGGGACACATCTCCCCGGAAGAGAAGGAAAAGCCTGGGAAGAAAAGCAGGAGGGAGCCGCCCCACAAGCTCTACCTGCCCGAGCTGCCCCGTCAGCCGGGGGGATGAGCACAGCCATCCGCGGGCACCGGCTGCTGGGAAGGGGAAGGGAGAAGGGACCAGCCCTCGCCCTCCTACCAACGCTCCCTTTGGGATGGTTTCCTAGCGAGAAGGGACCTTTCCCAGATTGGGCCGACTTCCAGCACCTTGCCGGGGAAGCGAAGCTACAAGTTTTGGAGGCGGCGGCTCCCGGGGCGAGGCGTTCGGAGGCGCAGCCGGCACCTCCCGGGGCCGGGAGAGCTCGGACCGGCCCGGGGGCGGCGGAGCGCACGGCTCGCCCGTCCGAAGCGGAGAGGGGCTCCCCGCTGGGGCTCGCCGCTGTGTCTTGCTGCTCGGTGCCCCCGTTCCAGCCGGTATCTCCCGCCCGAATGCCAACTCCCGGAAGCGGAGGGATGCCCCGGCCCCCCCGCCGTGGGCAGCCCCGGGCCCGCTCAGCGGCACAGAGAGCCTGTGGCGAGCACCCCAAAACTGACCCCTTGGATGCGCGAAAACAGGAGGGGAGGAGGCGGCAGAACTAACGCAGCTGCGCTGCCGACCCGCGGCGGCACCACCGACCCCCGAAGGTTCCTTTCAATTAACCGCCCCGCGGCTCCGCGCTGCCCTGCGCTGCGCGGGGGCGGGGCAGGGAGGGGGTTAATAGCGGCCCCCGGTAATACGGGCCGCGGGGGCGGTGGGTCACCGGCCGGCCGCCCCGCGGGCTGCCCCCGGACCCGCGCACGGACCCGCGCACGGACCCGCGCACCCTCCGCCACCGGGGCACGGCGGCGCCTGCAGGGGGCGCTGCGGCTCCAGCGATGCGGCCGCCGCCGCCGCTG